>NC_091329.1:10177751-10332751 GCF_038502225.1 Cherax quadricarinatus | reverse complement strand
GGGGATCGAACCACGAACATTTTCATTAAAAAATAATCATCTGACACACTGAAGGAAGAAAAATGAGGGAAAATAACTACAACAAGAAATACAAGGAAATAAAAAGAGATTTACGAAGCAGAACGTCGGTGTAAGTTTATGTAAACAGTGACATCTAGTGGCCAAGACAGAGAGTACTGTGGCATCCAAGACATCAGTAGCAGAGTGGTAGTCTGCTGCTTGCTGGTGCAGGGTAGTATATATTCATCCGTTTGTGGCTGCTGGGTTAGTCTCAGCTCCTGGCCCCGCCTCTTATCACAGTCACACACAATCCCTGGTTTCATGGGCTATATCGTATCTGTTCTTGAAACGGCGTATGTACTCTGCTTTCACCGTTTCTTCATTACTCACCTACCATCCCTCTCCATTCTCCCCTCCCACTCCACCACTCATCCTCCCCTCCCACTCCACCACTCAGCTGCGTGTCCTCCACACATCGTGACATTCTCCCACTCACCCCATAATTCCCTCTTCACTCGCTTGTTCACTTTTTCTTGTCACTTTCACCTCAGGATCACCGACCATAGAGCTGCGTTGACTCTCACCACTCACCATCACCACTCACTCTCACCACTCACCATCACCACTCACTCTCACCACTCACCATCACCACTCACTCTCACCACTCACCATCACCACTAACTCTCACCACTCACCATCACTAACTCTCACCACTCACCATCACCACTAACTCTCACCACTCACCATCACCACTCACTCTCACCACTCACCATCACCACTAACTCTCACCACTCACCATCACCACTCACTCTCACCACTCACCATCACCACTCACTCTCACCACTCACCATCACCACTCACTAACTCTCACCACTCACCATCACCACTAACTCTCACCACTCACCATCACTAACTCTCACCACTCACCATCACCACTCACTCTCACCACTCACCATCACCACTCACTCTCACCACTCACCATCACCACTAACTCTCACCACTCACCATCACCACTCACTCTCACCACTCACCATCACCACTCACTCTCACCACTCACCATCACCACTCACTCTCACCACTCACCATCACCACTCACTCTCACCACTCACCATCACCACTAACTCTCACCACTCACCATCACCACTAACTCTCACCACTCACCATCACCACTAACTCTCACCACTCACCATCACCACTCACTCTCACCACTCACCATCACCACTCACTCTCACCACTCACCATCACCACTCACTCTCACCACTCACCATCACCACTCACTCTCACCACTCACCATCACCACTAACTCTCACCACTCACCATCACCACTCACTCTCACCACTCACCATCACCACTCACTCTCACCACTCACCATCACCACTCACTCTCACCAACACTGCATCATTGCTTTCAACAAACTTTTGCAACAGTGAGAGTAGTGTTTTGTGTGTCCTAACCAGCACCCCACTACTACTACTACTACTACTACTACCACTACTACTACTACCACTACTACTACTACTACTACCAGTACTACTACTACCAGTACTACTACTACCAGTACTACTACTACCACTATTACTACTACCAGTACTACAACTACCAGTACTACTACTACCACTACTACTACTACCACTACTACTTTCTTCCCCAGCTCTCTACTGCACTGTCTTTAGACCTTCTCTCTTTTCTGGCCCCAGTTTTGACTTGACAATAGTCCAAGGCGGACCGAAACGTCGTCATAAGACTGTTCTCTTAAGTGCAAGTGTCAAGTGACTTCTTCAGATGACAAGCAACATCTGTCCTCAACCACCCCAGTAACACTTACACAAGTAACACTTACAACACTCGGAACAGCAACACTTACAACACTCAACACAGCAACACTTAGATCACTCAACACAGCAACACTTAGAT
Source organism: Cherax quadricarinatus (assembly GCF_038502225.1). NCBI lineage: Eukaryota > Metazoa > Arthropoda > Malacostraca > Decapoda > Parastacidae > Cherax > Cherax quadricarinatus. The sequence continues at coordinate 10,330,837 of NC_091329.1, read as the reverse complement.
CACTCAACACAGCAACACTTAGATCACTCAACACAGCAACACTTAGATCACTCAACACAGCAACACTTAGAACACTCGGAACAGCAACACTTAGATCACTCAACACAGCAACACTTAAAAATAAATAACAAAAGGCACAATACCGTGACTCGAACGACACACAAATAACCCGCACATAAAAGAGAGAAGCTTACGACGACGTTTCGGTCCGACTTGGACCATTGACAAAGTCACACTAACAGAGGTGGAGCAGGACGGCTATATATAGGCAGGAAGAGGTGGTAGTAGTAGTAGTAGTAGTAGTAGTAGTAGTAGTAGAAGTAGTAGTACAAGAATTGTATATAAACCGACAGGATGAAATTAAGACACATGCACAACACCCGGGCATCCCCATCGTAGACGTTTCGCCATCCAGCCAGCCACTGGATGGCGAAACGTCCACAACAAAGACAGCCAGACGCCGCACATGTGTCTTAATTTCAACAGTAGTTGTAGTAGAAGAAGAAGAGGTAGTAGTAGTGGTGGTGGAAGAAGTGGGAAATAAGGAAGACGAGCCAGTCAAATACAAAGGAAGGGGAGCACTGCAAGAGAGCTAGAAACCCACAGAGGGAGAGCAAGCGCACAGAGGTGCGTGAAAGGGGAAGTGGTGAAATAAAATAAATGAAGAAGGAACAGAAACACGAGACAGGAGAGAGAAAGACAACCCAGAGGAGAAAAGGAGAGAGGAAAGGGGAAGAGGAAGAAGAAAAAGTGAGGATTCAGGTTAAGTCACGGGTGTTCTGAAGTTTGGAGCATTTTACAATGTAGTGGGAGAGGAAGGCATCTACAGAGACGAAGCCAGGGCTAAGGTTCATACAAGGAAAGTTGTGTATTAGAGAGGATTCAACTAAACGGCGACTGTTCGAGTTGGAAGTAGAGAAGACAGTTTTAGCAGAAGACCAGTCAATAGGATGGCTATGATCTCTGACGTGACAGAAAAGAGCATTGTTAGTGTCGGCAAGCTTAACACTATTTTTGTGCTCCCTAAGTCTGTCAGAAAGAGATCGACCAGTTTCTCCGAAGTATTGAAGAGGACAGGAGGAGCAAGAAATAGAGTAGACACCAGGAACAACTTTCTCAACCATAGACCAACTTGATACAACTTTCTCAACCATAGACCAGCTTGATACAACTTTCTCAACCATAGACCAGCTTTATGCAGCTTTCTCAGCCATAGACCAGCTTGATACAGCTTTCTCAGCCATAAACCAGCTTGATACAACTTTCTCAGCCATAGACCAGCTTGATACAGCTTTCTCAACCATAGACCAGCTTGATACAGCTTTCTCAGCCATAAACCAGCTTGATACAACTTTCTCAACCATAGACCAGCTTGATACAACTTTCTCAACCATAGACCAGCTTGATACAACTTTCTCAACCATAGACCAGCTTGATACAACTTTCTCAACCATAGACCAGCTTTATGCAGCTTTCTCAGCCATAGACCAGCTTGATACAGCTTTCTCAGCCATAAACCAGCTTGATACAACTTTCTCAACCATAGACCAGTTTGATACAGCTTTCTCAACCATAGACCAGCTTGATACAGCTTTCTCAGCCATAAACCAGCTTGATACAACTTTCTCAACCATAGACCAGTTTGATACAGCTTTCTTAACCATAGACCAGCTTGATACAACTTTCTCAACCACAGACCAGCTTGATACAACTTTCTCAACCATAGACCAGTTTGATACAGCTTTCTCAACCATAGACCAGCTTGATACAACTTTCTCAACCATAGACCAGCTTGATACAACTTTCTCAACCATAGACCAGCTTGATATAGCTTTCTCAGCCATAAACCAACTTGATACAACTTTCTCAGCCATAGACCAGCTTGATATAGCTTTCTCAGCCATAAACCAGCTTGATACAGCTTTCTCAGCCATAGACCAGCTTGATACAGCTTTCTCAGCCATAGACCAGCTTGATACATCTTTCTCAACCATAGACCAGCTTGATACAACTTTCTCAACCATAGACCAGCTTGATACAGCTTTCTCAGCCATAGACCAGCTTGATACATCTTTCTCAACCATAGACCAGCTTGATACATCTTTCTCAACCATAGACCAGCTTGATACATCTTTCTCAACCATAGACCAGCTTGATACATCTTTCTCAACCATAGACCAGCTTGATACATCTTTCTCAACCATAGACCAGCTTGATACAACTTTCTCAACCATAAACCAGCTTGATACAGCTTTCTCAACCATAGACCAGCTTCATACAACTTTCTCGACCTTGATAATGTAAGAAATCACGAAAGTGCTTAGATGTTCCCTATTTTTTCACAGTGGTTGTTTTGCATATTGTGATAACACCTGTCTACTGTGATAGTGTTGTGTTATCTCTCTCTCTCTCTCTTTCTCTTTCTCTCTCTCTCTCTCTCTCTCTCTCTCTCTCTCTCTCGCTCTGCTTGATGTTTATCCTTCCTGTGTTCCTTGTTACCTTCTTCTCTTCCTTCCACACCTACGACAGTGTCACCTACCTGTACAACACCTTCGACAGTGTCACCCACCTACACAGCATCTACGACAGTGTCACCCACCTACACAGCACCTACGACAGTGTCCCCCACCTACACAGCATCTACGACAGTGTCACCCACCTACACAGCACCTACGACATTGTCCCCCACCTATACAGCATCTACGACAGTGTCACCCACCTACACAGCACCTACGACAGTGTCCCCACCTACACAGCATCTACGACAGTGTCACCCACCTACACAGCACCTACGACAGTGTCACCCACCTACACAGCACCTACGACAGTGTCACCCACCTACACAGCACCTACGACAGTGTCACCCACCTACACAGCACCTACGACAGTGTCACCCACCTACACAGCACCTACGAGTGTCACCCAACTACACAGCACCTACGACAGTGTCACCCACCTACAGAGCACCTACGACAGTGTCACCTACCTACATGCAGTGGTGGTTCCTAACTCATCATGACGCTTCTGTCAACTCATCACTGCTCGATTTCCCTGGTCAAAACTGACTGTCATTCAACATTACTTGAGAGAATGTCTCGTGCACTGGTCATTATCTCTCTCCCTGAGAATGTCTCGATTACTCGCTTATCTCTTCTCTAAGAGGACAATGTCTGCAGGTCTCCCTCTCATCTCTTTCCTGAGAGGATTATGTCTGTAGGACTCTCTGTCATGTCTTCCCTGAGAGGACAATGTCTCAGACAGTTGCTATCATGTCTTCTCTGAGAGAATGACATCTCAAGAGAAATCGTCTCTTATCTGTCTCTTCTCACACAACATTTATCTTGCTATCTCTACTTCCGTCTCCCCCTGCACTCATAATATTTCAGGCGTGTGACCCATTCGAATGTAGCGCTTTTTGAGGGGGATATAGCAATAGTAGTTTTGTAGACTCATTATCCCTTCCTCTCTTTCTTTCCCCTCTCTTTCCCACCCTTCCTCTGTCTCCCCTGTCTCTCTCCCACCCTTCCTCCTCCCTCACAGATCAACTTCGTCCACTCATGCTGCAAGTCAACAACCCTGGTAGTCACGAAGAATGACCAGCTACTGGTACTGACTTCTACTGGTATCATCCACACTTGTACTGGTATCATCCACACTTGTACTGGTATCATCCACACTAGTACTGGTATCATCCACACTTGTACTGGTATCATCCACACTAGTACTGGTCTCATCCACACTTGTACTGGTATCATCCACACTTGTACTGGTATCGTTCACACTTGTACTGGTATCATCCACACTAGTACTGGTATCATCCACACTTGTACTGGTATCATCCACACTAATACTGGTATCATCCACACTAGTACTGGTATCATCCACACTAGTACTGGTATCATCCACACTTGTACTGGTATCATCCACACTATTACTGGTATCATCCACACTAGTACTGGTATCATCCACACTTGTACTGGTATCATCCACACTTGTACTGGTATCATCCACACTAGTACTGGTATCATCCACACTAGTACTGGTATCATCCACACTTGTACTGGTATCATCCACACTAGTACTGGTATCATCCACACTTGTACTGGTATCATCCACACTAGTACTGGTATCATCCACACTTGTACTGGTATCATCCACACTAGTACTGGTATCATCCACACTTGTACTGGTATCATCCACACTAGTACTGGTATCATCCACACTTGTACTGGTATCATCCACACTAGTACTGGTATCATCCACACTAGTACTGGTATCATCCACACTTGTACTGGTATCATCCACACTTGTACTGGTATCATCCACACTAGTACTGGTATCATCCACACTAGTACTGGTATCATCCACACTTGTACTGGTATCATCCACACTAGTACTGGTATCATCCACACTTGTACTGGTATCATCCACACTAGTACTGGTATCATCCACACTAGTACTGGTATCATCCACACTTGTACTGGTATCATCCACACTAGTACTGGTATCATCCACACTAGTACTGGTATCATTCACACTTGTACTGGTATCATCCACACTAGTACTGGTATCATCCACACTAGTACTGGTATCATCCACACTAGTACTGGTATCATCCACACTAGTACTGGTATCATCCACACTTGTACTGGTATCATCCACACTAGTACTGGTATCATCCACACTTGTACTGGTATCATCCACACTTGTACTGGTATCATCCACACTTGTACTGGTATCAACCACACTAGTACTGGTATCATCCACACTTGTACTGGTATCAACCACACTAGTACTGGTATCATCCACACTTGTACTGGTATCATCCACACTTGTACTGGTATCATCCACACTTGTACTGGTATCATCCACACTAGTACTGGTATCATCCACACTAGTACTGGTATCATCCACACTTGTACTGGTATCATCCACACTAGTACTGGTATCATCCACACTTGTACTGGTATCAACCACACTAGTACTGGTATCATCCACACTTGTACTGGTATCAACCACACTAGTACTGGTATCATCCACACTTGTACTGGTATCATCCACACTTGTACTGGTATCATCCACACTTGTACTGGTATCATCCACACTTGTACTGGTATCAACCACACTAGTACTGGTATCATCCACACTTGTACTGGTATCATCCACACTTGTACTGGTATCATCCACACTTGTACTGGTATCATCCACACTTGTACTGGTATCATCCACACTTGTACTGGTATCATCCACACTAGTACTGGTATCATCCACACTTGTACTGGTATCATCCACACTTGTACTGGTATCAACCACACTAGTACTGGTATCATCCACACTTGTACTGGTATCATCCACACTTGTACTGGTATCATCCACACTTGTACTGGTATCATCCACACTTGTACTGGTATCATCCACACTTGTACTGGTATCATCCACACTAGTACTGGTATCATCCACACTAGTACTGGTATCATCCACACTTGTACTGGTATCATCCACACTAGTACTGGTATCATCCACACTTGTACTGGTATCAACCACACTAGTACTGGTATCATCCACACTTGTACTGGTATCAACCACACTAGTACTGGTATCATCCACACTTGTACTGGTATCATCCACACTTGTACTGGTATCATCCACACTTGTACTGGTATCATCCACACTTGTACTGGTATCAACCACACTAGTACTGGTATCATCCACACTTGTACTGGTATCATCCACACTTGTACTGGTATCATCCACACTTGTACTGGTATCATCCACACTAGTACTGGTATCATCCACACTAGTACTGGTATCATCCACACTTGTACTGGTATCATCCACACTAGTACTGGTATCATCCACACTTGTACTGGTATCAACCACACTAGTACTGGTATCATCCACACTTGTACTGGTATCAACCACACTAGTACTGGTATCATCCACACTTGTACTGGTATCATCCACACTTGTACTGGTATCATCCACACTTGTACTGGTATCATCCACACTTGTACTGGTATCATCCACACTAGTACTGGTATCATCCACACTTGTACTGGTATCATCCACACTTGTACTGGTATCATCCACACTTGTACTGGTATCATCCACACTTGTACTGGTATCATCCACACTTGTACTGGTATCATCCACACTTGTACTGGTATCATCCACACTAGTACCTACATTCCCACGTTCCACAACATGACCAGAATAATTATCATCACTACGTGATGCTTATCATCCTCAATAATTTTTATCATGTGACGGCGATCATCCTCGGTGAAGAGCATATATCTTGACTGGCTGGATATCAACTGAAAAACCATAATTCCGTTATCAATCATATGCCTGGGTAACTCTAATTATGCTCAGGTGGAGCGTGTGGAGTCCCTCTGTATCTCCCTCCACCGCCCTGGAGGTTGAAGGGATCATAGTCACCTCCAGTAGCCTGCACAGTGCTTCCTTCTATTATCTATCGTCTATTCCCTTCCTCTCTTCCACCCTGCATTCATCCATCTCCCGTCCCTCCCTCCTGCAAGTGGAGTTGTCCTCCCTCTATACACTCTCTCCCTTGACCCAGTAATTAACACTTATTTCCCCACGACCATTAACCTGTAATTTCAACGTTCACCCTTAATGACACTCCCTGACTCTCTCCCTTACTCACGCTCTTTGACTTACGTGCTCTCCCTTACTCACGCTCTTTGACTTACGTGCTCTCTCCCTTACTCACGCTCTTTGACTTACGTGCTCTCTCCCTTACTCACGCTCTTTGACTTACGTGCTCTCCCTTACTCACGCTCTTTGACTTACGTGCTCTCCCTTACTCACGCTCTTTGACTTACGTGCTCTCCCTTACTCACGCTCTTTGACTTACGTGCTCTCCCTTACTCACGCTCTTTGACTTACGTGCTCTCTCCCTTACTCACGCTCTTTGACTTACGTGCTCTCCCTTACTCACGCTCTTTGACTTACGTGCTCTCCCTTACTCACGCTCTTTGACTTACGTGCTCTCCCTTACTCACGCTCTTTGACTTACGTGCTCTCTCCCTTACTCACGCTCTTTGACTTACGTGCTCTCCCTTACTCAAGCTCTTTGACTTACGTGCTCTCTCCCTTACTCACGCTCTTTGACTTACGTGCTCTCCCTTACTCACGCTCTTTGACTTACGTGCTCTCCCTTACTCACGCTCTTTGACTTACGTGCTCTCCCTTACTCACGCTCTTTGACTTACGTGCTCTCTCCCTTACTCACGCTCTTTGACTTACGTGCTCTCCCTTACTCACGCTCTTTGTCTTACGTGCTCTCCCTTACTCACGCTCTTTGACTTACGTGCTCTCCCTTACTCACGCTCTTTGACTTACGTGCTCTCCCTTACTCACGCTCTTTGACTTACGTGCTCTCTCCCTTACTCACGCTCTTTGACTTACGTGCTCTCCCTTACTCACGCTCTTTGACTTACGTGCTCTCCCTTACTCACGCTCTTTGACTTACGTGATCTCCCTTACTCACGCTCTTTGACTTACGTGCTCTCCCTTACTCACGCTCTTTGACTTACGTGCTCTCCCTTACTCACGCTCTTTGACTTACGTGCTCTCCCTTACTCACGCTCTTTGACTTACGTGCTCTCTCCCTTACTCACGCTCTTTGACTTACGTGCTCTCCCTTACTCAAGCTCTTTGACTTACGTGCTCTCTCCCTTACTCACGCTCTTTGACTTACGTGCTCTCCCTTACTCACGCTCTTTGACTTACGTGCTCTCCCTTACTCACGCTCTTTGACTTACGTGCTCTCCCTTACTCACGCTCTTTGACTTACGTGCTCTCTCCCTTACTCACGCTCTTTGACTTACGTGCTCTCCCTTACTCACGCTCTTTGTCTTACGTGCTCTCCCTTACTCACGCTCTTTGACTTACGTGCTCTCCCTTACTCACGCTCTTTGACTTACGTGCTCTCCCTTACTCACGCTCTTTGACTTACGTGCTCTCTCCCTTACTCACGCTCTTTGACTTACGTGCTCTCCCTTACTCACGCTCTTTGACTTACGTGCTCTCCCTTACTCACGCTCTTTGACTTACGTGATCTCCCTTACTCACGCTCTTTGACTTACGTGCTCTCCCTTACTCACGCTCTTTGACTTACGTGCTCTCCCTTACTCACGCTCTTTGACTTACGTGCTCTCCCTTACTCACGCTCCCTCCTAGTTACGTTATCATTGATGATTTAGAGTGTTATAGGAAGGTTGTTGAAGGTCGTACAATGTCATTGATGTCAACACTTAAAGTTACTTGTAAAAAGTAAGTTAGACAAGTACAGTACACGAGCGGGTGTGAGGGAAATTAGACACATGTGCGACATCTAGGTATATTTATTGTAGACGTAATGAGTCCCTCAGCCTTGGCCGAGGGACTCATTACCTCATCTTTTGTATTTAGTTCTACTGTCTTCCAATGATGTCTTTGAATTTGTATTGATAAAGCCACTGGATGGCGAAACGTCTACAATAAAGATACCCAGATGTTGCACATGTGTCTAATTTTCATCTTGTCGGTATTATATACCAGTCATGTACACGGGTGGATGTGGGGAGGGAATGTTCCTGTAGGTAAACCATACCCCCGGCCGGGATTGAACCCGCGGTCATAGAGTCTCTATGACCGCGGGTTCAATCCCGGCCGGGGGTATGGTTTATTTGCAATCGTGTCATTACGATTTCTTAAGTCAAGTTCCTGTAGGTCTTCTGGCGTGCTCCTCCGCCCCTGTGTGCGTACTTCAACGTCTTGAATTCTCAAGGTGATCAAGTGGCGTTACAGAAGGTTGTAGGTAGGTAGGAGAGGGTCGCAGATAGGTAGGTAAAGAGGAAAGGACAGAAATAGGTGGATAGGTAGTGGGACTCACACCTGAGTCAATAAGGTTAGTAACACTTATATTCCTTAGGTAACACTGATAATGGGTTGGGCGAATATTGTTAGTGGGTTTGAGAAGGACCTGCCAAGTATGGGCCAGTAGGCCTGCTGCAGTGTTCCTCTTTATGTTTATGTTCTTATGTGGGTAAATACCGTATTTTCCGGCATATAAGGCGCGCTTTTTTACCATAAAAAAATCCCTGGAAAAACAGCCTCCGCCTTATATGCTCAAGGTCAGGGTCAAGGGTAGGCTTTGGGTCCATCTCTAATACAACTTACCCAACATTCTCCACCTGACTCCACACTATACTCATGTACCCATTACCCAGGTATATCTGTCTGTGACTTGATAAAGTCCACTGTGTGGGGGAAACGTTGTCAATAAAGGGTCGCATTATACTGCATTTATGTTGATTTTTTTCCATAGGTGTCCAGTCAGGGGCGGAGGTACGTAACTCCTCCTGTAAGGTTTCACTTTCCTAGCTACGGCAGCTGTGCCAGCTTAAGGTCACCTAACTTCTCCAGTCTTCTAACATCATGTTCATTTTTCCACTATAATCTACCTTGTCCATAATTACTATCACATTTACTTTGTTTGGTCAGGTGAAGTCCAGGATGTTTCCTTAATTCAAGGTATAACTTAACAAATCTTTCATGACAATTGTTGTTGTAGAGGCGTGAGCACAGCTCAGAGATTTGTTGAGTTATACCATGAATTAAGATCCTGGCCGTGAAAGTAGGGGAAACGGCGCTATTGTCACGGTAGGAAACAGCAGATTGCCAGACAGCAGGGAGGTGCCACCCTTCTGTCTCACCGGTATGAAAATTGAAGGCTGTTAAACGTTCTGCACTCTAGCAGGATGTCTGGCCCCTTTTTTCCCCTGCTTCAGGGACACGCAAAACGAGAAGAGAATCATATACACTAATACAAACCTTGGTAAGTGATACCCTGTATAATCTCACCTCTACACCACCAGTCATGGGTACTGTATTGTGTATATACTCTGAGACACAGCCCTCAGTGTATATACTCTGAGACACAGCCCTCAGTGTATATACTCTGAGACACAGCCCTCAGTGTATATACTCTGAGACACAGCCCTCAGTGTATATACTCTGAGACACAGCCCTCAGTGTATATACTGAGACACAGCCCTCAGTGTATATACTCTGAGACACAGCCCTCAGTGTATATACTCTGAGACACAGCCCTCAGTGTATATACTGAGACACAGCGCCCTCAGTGTATATACTCTGAGACACAGCCCTCAGTGTATATACTCTGAGACACAGCCCTCAGTGTATATACTCTGAGACACAGCCCTCAGTGTATATACTCTGAGACAGCCCTCAGTGTATATACTCTGAGACACAGCCCTCAGTGTATATACTCTGAGACACAGCCCTCAGTGTATATACTCTGAGACAGCCCTCAGTGTATATACTCTGAGACACAGCCCTCAGTGTATATACTCTGAGACACAGCCCTCAGTGTATATACTCTGAGACACAGCCCTCAGTGTATATACTCTGAGACACAGCCCTCAGTGTATATACTCTGAGACACAGCCCTCAGTGTATATACTCTGAGACAGCCCTCAGTGTATATACTCTGAGACACAGCCCTCAGTGTATATACTCTGAGACACAGCCCTCAGTGTATATACTCTGAGACACAGCCCTCAGTGTATATACTCTGAGACACAGCCCTCAGTGTATATACTCTGAGACAGCCCTCAGTGTATATACTCTGAGACACAGCCCTCAGTGTATATAGACTGAGACACAACCCTCAGTGTATATACACCGAGACACCCCTCAGTGTATACAGACTGAGACACACCCCTCAGTGTATATACACTGAGACACACCCCTCAGTGTATATACACTGAGACACACCCCTCAGTGTATATACACTGAGACACACCCCTCAGTGTATATACACTGAGACACACCCCTCAGTGTATATACACTGAGACACAGCCCTCAGTGTATATACACTGAGACACACCCCTCAGTGTATATACACTGAGACACTCCCCTCAGTGTATATACACTGAGACACACCCCTCAGTGTATATACACTGAGACACACCCCTCAGTGTATATACACTGAGACACTCCCTCAGTGTATATACACTGAGACACTCCCCTCAGTGTATATACACTGAGACACGCCCCTCAGTGTATATACACTGAGACACACCCCTCAGTGTATATACACTGAGACACTCCCCTCAGTGTATATACACTGAGACACTCGCCTCAGTGTATATACACTGAGACACTCCCCTCAGTGTATATACACTGAGACACTCCCCTCAGTGTATATACACTGAGACACACCCCTCAGTGTATATACACTGAGACACTCCCCTCAGTGTATATACACTGAGACACTCCCCTCAGTGTATATACACTGAGACACTCCCCTCAGTGTATATACACTGAGACACACCCCTCAGTGTATATACACTGAGACACTCCCCTCAGTGTATATACACTGAGACACTCCCCTCAGTGTATATACACTGAGACACTCCCCTCAGTGTATATCCACTGAGACACACCCCTCAGTGTATATACACTGAGACACTCCCCTCCGTGTATATACACTGAGACACTCGCCTCAGTGTATATACACTGAGACACTCCCCTCAGTGTATATACACTGAGACACTCCCCTCAGTGTATATACACTGAGACACACCCCTCAGTGTATATACACTGAGACACTCCCCTCAGTGTATATACACTGAGACACTCCCCTCAGTGTATATACACTGAGACACTCCCCTCAGTGTATATACACTGAGACACACCCCTCAGTGTATATACACTGAGACACTCCCCTCAGTGTATATACACTGAGACACTCCCCTCAGTGTATATACACTGAGACACTCCCCTCAGTGTATATACACTGAGACACTCCCCTCAGTGTATATACACTGAGACACTCCCCTCAGTGTATATACACTGAGACACTCCCCTCAGTGTATATACACTGAGACACACCCCTCAGTGTATATACACTGAGACACTCCCCTCAGTGTATATACACTGAGACACTCCCCTCAGTGTATATACACTGAGACACTCCCCTCAGTGTATATACACTGAGACACACCCCTCAGTGTATATACACTGAGACACTCCCCTCAGTGTATATACACTGAGACACTCCCCTCAGTGTATATACACTGAGACACTCCCCTCAGTGTATATACACTGAGACACTCCCCTCAGTGTATATACACTGAGACACACCCCTCAGTGTATATACACTGAGACACGCCCCTCAGTGTATATACACTGAGACACTCCCCTCAGTGTATATACACTGAGACACACCCCTCAGTGTATATACACTGAGACACTCCCCTCAGTGTATATACACTGAGACACTCCCCTCAGTGTATATACACTGAGACACGCCCCTCAGTGTATATAGCATCGCTGTGGGTTTTGTGCTTGTTAAATATTTAAAATGTCCGGAGGTGTGACTAGCGTTTCCTGCAACGCTGTAGCCTGCACACTGCAACACTGTAGCCTGCACACTGCAACGCTGTAGCCTGCACACTGCAACGCTGTAGCCTGCACACTGCAACACTGTAGCCTGCACACTGCAACACTGTAGCCTGCACACTGCAACGCTGTAGCCTGTACACTGCAACACTGTAGAGTGCACACTGCAACACTGTAGCCTGCACACTGCAACACTGTAGCCTGCACACTGCAACACTGTAGCCTGCACACTGCAACACTGTAGCCTGCACACTGCAACACTGTAGCCTGCACACTGCAACACTGTAGCCTGCACACTGCAACGCTGTAGCCTGCACACTGCAACACTGTAGCCTGCACACTGCGACACTGTAGCCTGCACACTGCAACACTGTAGCCTGCACACTGCAACACTGTAGCCTGCACACTGCAACGCTGTAGCCTGCACACTGCAACACTGTAGCCTGCACACTGCAACGCTGTAGCCTGCACACTGCAACTGTAGCCTGCACACTGCAACGCTGTAGCCTGCACACTGCAACGCTGTAGCCTGCACACTGCGACACTGTAGCCTGCACACTGCAACACTGTAGCCTGCACACTGCAACGCTGTAGCCTGCACACTGCAACACTGTAGCCTGCACACTGCAACACTGTAGCCTGCACACTGCAACACTGTAGCCTGCACACTGCAACGCTGTAGCCTGCACACTGCAACACTGTAGCCTGCACACTGCAACGCTGTAGCCTGCACACTGCAACGCTGTAGCCTGCACACTGCAACACTGTAGCCTGCACACTGCAACACTGTAGCCTGCACACTGCAACGCTGTAGCCTGCACACTGCAACGCTGTAGCCTGCACACTGCAACGCTGTAGCCTGCACACTGCAACGCTGTAGCCTGCACACTGCAACGCTGTAGCCTGCACACTGCAACACTGTAGCCTGCACACTGCAACACTGTAGCCTGCACACTGCAACGCTGTAGCCTGCACACTGCAACACTGTAGCCTGCACACTGCAACGCTGTAGCCTGCACACTGCAACGCTGTAGCCTGCACACTGCAACACTGTAGCCTGCACACTGCAACACTGTAGCCTGCACACTGCAACACTGTAGCCTGCACACTGCAACACTGTAGCCTGCACACTGCAACACTATTGCCTGCACACTGCAACGCTGTAGCCTGCACACTGCAACACTGTAGCCTGCACACTGCAACGCTGTAGCCTGCACACTGCAACGCTGTAGCCTGCACAATGCAACACTGTAACCTGCACACTGTTGCCTGCACACTTCAACGCTGTATCCTGCACACTACAACGCTGTAGCCTGCACACTGCTACACTGTAGCTTGCACACTGCAACTCTCTAGCCTGCACACTGCAACGCTGTAGCCTGCACACTGCAACACTGTGGCCTGCACACTGCAACACTGCAACCTGCACACTGCAACACTGTAGCCTGCATACTACAACCCTGGAGCTTGCACAATGTAGCCTGCACATTACAACACTGTAGCCTGCACACTGCAACACTGTAGCCTGCACACTGCAACACTGTCGCCTGCACACTGCAACACTATAACCTGCATACTGCAACACTGGAGCCTGCACACTGCAACACCAGTCTGCACACTGCAACAATGTAGCCTGCACACTACAACCCTGGAGCTTGCACAATGTAGCCTGCACATTACAACACTGTAGCCTGCACACTGCAGCCTGCACACTGTAACCTCTACATTAGTGCTTCTACCTTTCAAGTGCTTCATGGATCACCACCTGGCTGTTCCACACACTACACCACCATCATACAACAGGTAGGGATCAAACTCATGGCAAGGGAGTCTTGAAGCGCGCAGGCCAGTGTATTAACCTCTGGACCATGCCGGTCTAATAAGATTCATTATAGGTATATTTCTATACACCATAGGGATTTTAAGAGATGTTAAGTGAGTGTTTAGGGAGTTTTGAACCAAGTGAGAGAGTAATTGTGGTAGGGGACCTGAATGCTAAAGTGGGAGGAACGGTTACAGAGGGCGTTGTAGGCAAGTTTAGGGTTCCAGGGGTAAAACAGGGGCCTCTGATTGATCTTTGTACGGGAGGTTAGCATGGGCCTCACCGTGACCACAAATACAGGAGTTTACGGAAGAATGCTAAAGTCAAGGTTAGGTCAGTAGGTAACTTGGACCTGCCTAGCATGGACCAGTAGTTAACTTGGACTTGCCTAGCATGGGCCAGTAAGCCTGCTGCAGTGCTATTCTTTCTTATGTACATACATTGCAGTTTAGAATGTACAATAATGGACTCCTACAGTAAGAGTCCTCAAAGCAGCGTGAGTACTAAGATTCTATCCTCTCACGACTCACATTAGCATAACCTCTAATTTTACCTGTTAAATTAATATCTAATTTTTTTATGAGATTAATCTTGTATCATGTGAATGCTGACAAGCTTAGATGGCGGAACGTTCAGTACAGTTGTTAAGGGGTGCGTCTAACTGTAATATTGCCCAGGGAACTGCTGGTTTGTGGTGTTTGTGGCCGCTTTGTTATGCAAGTTTCATTCTCCCTCCCACACTCATCCTATTATCCTAGTCTCGAAGACATACCATCTCATCCTCTCTCCCACACCCATCATATCATCCTAGTCTCGAAAACATTCCATCTCATCCTCCCATTTTTCTAGTATCTTCCAGGTGTAAATTATGATGCATCTCGCCTACGTTCTTGGGAGGAGAGAGAGATGCATCATACTCTACACCTGGAAGATACTGGAGGAATTAGAACCAAACCTGCACACTGAAATTACGACTTATGAACACAAGAAGCTTGATAAGTAAGACATGTGCAAGTTAGATATCTTTATTCCGAAACGTTTCGCCTACACTGTAGGCTTCTTCAGTCGAGTACAGAAAAGTTAGAGGTGGTTAGTCCCTCAGCCTAGAGAGGAGTTTGGCAGACGGTGCAGGATATCCCTGATGCAACGTCTGCTAAACAAATAGATTTGTAAGTGGAATAAGGCGTCAAGTAGCATCATCAAAGGAAATATTTTGTAAAGTCTAAGGAATAGGCTAAGAGAATGATAATAATTAGTGATGAGCAGAGATGTATGTCTTACGTCATCCAGTAGGTCTACTGCTGTGTTATTTTTTAATCTGATATTTTTGTAAGGTAGTAACAGCAGCAGCAGGAGGGAGGTAGGCAGACTTGCCATGAATTGTGGTGAGTGACTTGGCTTGTTGGTGAGTGGTAACGGTGGAAGAGAGGGAGAGGGGAAGTTGTGGAAGGAAGGGGTGGTAGTAGTTGAGGGAGGGGTGGTGGTGGTGGAGGGTAGCAGTGGTGACATCAGCTACCCACACAACTTCCTCACTAATACCACCATTGTCACAACCACACCACCATCGCAGCCACCACCATTATACCCTAACTCGCGACATAAATCCAAAAAAATCCCACGAAAAATATATAGGACTGCGGATTGTACAATATTTAATAGTTGCAGGTTGCAAAAATACGCACTAAGCGGCCACTACGAGTACAAATGAGCATGAAACAAGAGTGGGACACGTCCTAACCTAGACGCCTTTACGCAACGTCTGAAAATACGAATTATGCACTGGTGTTCCGCAGGTAAGTACTTGCTCCCACGACAGTTGGAACCGCAGTTCGTTTTCTATTAGCGTTGTTACGAGGAAGGTCAGTGCTCTCAGTCACTACACCTGCCGCTACCTTCCCAAACCTCACTGTTTATCTTCCTCTCTCCCTCCATACCTACACACGGGAAGGAGAAATAGAAACAGGTGAAGGAAGGAAAGGAAGATGAGGTAAAAAGAGAGGAGACAAGAAACGGGAGGGAGACAGGAGAGAAAGATTTCAACGAAGGAAAGGGTAAACAGAGGGAGGGCTGGGAGAGAGAGACACCAAGCATTGCAGGATCCAGTGACTCAGTGTTCTCACCCACACCTTGGTCAGGGAGGCTGACATCACCACCCGACACAAGACACCTTCATCATGCATTCATTCTTCATGTTCGTATCTTACAGCAGTACGAAGGTGTACACATCACAGAGCTGACTTACAAAAAAAAAAATAACTAGCGCTTTTGCCTCCTTCACCTCCCTCCCCCGCCCCCCCCCCCAAAAAAAAAAACGGAACAACTTAATACAACTACCGACACTAACACTTGCAAAAGAAACATAAAAAATAATAAACCGACCAAGTTACTTTATTGTGCAACCACCGGACCGCGGGGGCGCTGACCCCCCGGAACACACACCTGGTATAGCCAATATCCACCCAGTGGATGGCGGCACAAATTGATACACACAAAAGGATTAGGAATCAGGCTTCCAAAAGGCGTACATCTGAATTTACTTATTTTAACTCGTCTCGGTCTTTGAATCTGATTGCTAATCATTTCTCAGGCGATGCATGGCCCCTACGGGCTTAGCTCCTCCGGCTAATGCTGAGTAAGAGCCGAGAAGAAGGGCCTGCCAAGTATCCTCGTCCGCGATAATACTCTGTAGTGACTCTGAAAAATAAAATGGACGGATAAGAGTGTTAATTCATTACAAGTCGTGTACCTTGACGAGGCTTCTCTCAACACTGTACCACACCCACCACCCTACACCCACACTACACCCACCACCCTACACCCACCACCCACACTACACCCACCACCCTACACCCACACTACACCCACCACCCTACACCCACAACCCTACACCCACACTACACCCACCACCCTACACCCACCACCCTACACCCACACTACACCCACCACCCTACACCCACACCACACCCACCACCCTACACCCACACTACACCCACCACCCTACACCCACACTACACCCACCACCCTACACCCACACTACACCCACCACCCTACACCCACACTACACCCACCACCCTACACCCACCACCCTACACCCACCACCCTACACCCACACTACACCCACCCCTACACCCACCACCCTACACCCACCCACACCCACCACCCTACTCCCACACGACACCCACCACCCTACACCCACCACCCTACACCCACACTACACCCACCACCCTACACCCACCACCCTACACCCACAACCCTACACCCACACTACACCCACCACCCTACACCCACACTACACCCACCACCCTACACCCACACTACACCCACCACCCTACACCCACCACCCTACACCCACACTACACCCACCACCCTACACCCACACTACACCCACCACCCTACACCCACACTACACCCACCACCCTACACCCACACCACACCCACCACCCTACACCCACACCACACCCACCACCCTACACCCACCACCCTACACCCACACTACACCCACCACCCTACACCCACCACCCTACACCCACCACCCTACACCCACACTACACCCACCACCCTACACCCACACTACACCCACCACCCTACACCCACCACCCTACACCCACACCACACCCACCACCCTACACCCACCACCCTACACCCACACCCCTACACCCACACCACACCCACCACCCTACACCCACACAACACCCACCACCCTACACCCACACCACACCCACCACCCTACACCCACACCACACCCACCACCCTACACCCACCACCCTACACCCACACTACACCCACCACCCTACACCCACACCACACCCACCACCCTACACCCACACCACACTCACCACCCTACACCCACACTACACCCTACACCCACCACCCACACTACACCCACCACCCAACACCCACACCATACCCACCACCCTACACCCACACCACACCCACCACCCTACACCCACACCACACCCACCCACCACACCTACACCCACACCCTACACCCACACCAGCCACCCTACACCCACACCAGCCACCCTACACCCACACCACACCCACCACCCTACACCCACACTACACCCACCACCCTACACCCACCACCCTACACCCACACCACACCCACCACCCTACACCCACACCACACCCACCACCCTACACCCACACCACACCCACCACCCTACACCCACACCACACCCACCACCCTACACCCACACCACACCCACCACCCTACACCCACACCACACCCACCACCCTACACCCACACCACACCCGCCACCCACACCACACCCGCCACCCACACCACACCCACCACCCTACACCCATACCACCCTACACTCACACCACACCCACCTACACCCAAACCACACCCATCCACCTACACCTACACACCCACCCGCCTACACCCACACCACACCCACCTACACCTACACACCCACCCGCCTACACCCACACCACACCCACCTACACCTACACACCCACCCGCCTACACCCACACCACACCCACCTACACCCACATTACACCCACCCACCTACACCCACACCCAGCAACCAACATCCCTCGCTTGACCAAATAATTCAATTACCAACAAACCGCCGCTGTCCCCACCACAGTCAGCAACGTACCACCACAGTCCCCACCACAGCCACCCATACCACCTGTCACTAACACACCACAATCACCAAGAAACCGCAACTGTCAGCCTATCACCACACCATAACTTACCACCGCAGCCTATCACGAGCACACGTACTCTCATAGACCTGCCGTACCTGACCATGAAGATACCAGCACTAGCGCAGTCAACAGAGTAATTAACAGGAAGGGGAATCAAGTATACAGCAGATGTTAGCTCTTTCATTTACTATGTATTCCTACCACCAAACTTACGTACAATTATTTACCTAACGGTAAAATATGTACCTGGGTGTTAGTAGACTGGTGTGGGTCGCATCCCGGGGACAAAAGTAGTATGCCACTGATGTCAGCTAGGACTGTATACCTTGTACATGTACTTGTAGAAATATTAAAATTAATAATATAATGTGAGTGGTTTGAAAATAAATTGCGTATGGAAGCTCTCACTGCTACAGCTTAAGACACTCGTACAGAGGACTGATTCTGGTGTGGTGTTAATCATCTCGAGGCTCGTGAGGGTCTGCAGCTCAAGGTAGTTTGCCCTGGGGGTAGCGCCCCCCCTCCCGCACCTTAACCACCAAACCTCCTGTGCAAAGTAGTAAAGCCATCCTTATATTCTAATGATACACTCCATTCAAACAAGCAATAAAGTATCGTGCATACTGATGGCGTGTTGGAATGTGGTTATGTGAGATCCACGACTAATGTTATATTGTACTCTGCGTGCACCGTGACACCGCAAACACCACCACACCCCCAGCACACACCTCAATCACCACCACACTCCCAGCAAGCACCTCAATCACCACCACACTCCAGCAAACACCTCAATCACCACCACACTCCCAGCACACACCTCAATCACCACCACACTCCCAGCACACACCTCAATCACAACCACACTCCAGCAAGCACCTCAATCACCACCACACTCCAGCAAACACCTCAATCACCACCACACTCCAGCACACACCTCAATCACCACCACACTCCAGCAAACAACTCAATCACCACCACACTCCAGCAAACACCTCAATCACCACCACACTCCAGCAAACAACTCAATCACCACCACACTCCAGCAAACACCTCAATCACCACCACACTCCAGCAAACACCTCAATCACCACCACACTCCAGCAAACACCTCAATCACCACCACACTCCAGCAAACACCTCAATCACCACCGCACCCCAGCAAATACCTCAATCACCACCACACCCCAGCAAACACCTTAATCACAACCACACCCCAGCAAACACCTTAATCACCACCACATCCCGGCAAACACCACCACACCTCAGCAAACAAAGCAATTACCACCACACTTCAGCAAACAAAGCAATTACCACCACACTTCAGCAAACACCTCAATCACCACCACTCCCCAGCAAACACCACAATCACCACCACACCTCGGCAAACAAAGTAATTGCCACCACACCCTGGCAAACACCACCACTCCCCGGCAAACACCACAATCACCACCACACCTCAGCAAACAAAGCAATTACCACCACACTCCAGCAAACACCACCACTCCCCGGCAAACACCACAATCACCACCACACCTCAGCAAACAAAGCAATTACCACCACACTCCAGCAAACACCGAATTCACCAACACTGCAGCACACAACACCGACCCATCAAAGTCACAACGCAAAATGTAGAACAAAATTTCTTGTGAACATTAGGAACACATCAGCGTATAAAACTTGGTAGCCACGTCCACCAGGAGGCCTCCACTGTGGCAGACACAGCCACTTCCACCAGGAGGCCTCCACAGTGGCAGACAGCCACTTCCACTAGGAGGCCTCCACAGTGGCAGACACAGCCACTTCCATCAAAAAGTCCCTTCGAGACTGCAAGAAGTCACGGAAGCAGCAAATATAACAGAACAAAAAGCTATATAAACGTAAGTGCTGAGGAGTGGCGCGGAACAGAGCTATTCAGCCATCAGTAGACATCGCGGCCAGGAATCCCCTATCCAGGTGCAAGAAACTGCCAACCAAGACATAGATTGGACGTGGCTCAAAAGCCCTCTTCTTCACTCACCAGTGCCCAGGATGGCGAAGGGTGGCAACGACTGAGAGTATCCAGAGGAAGATAGATCACTTTCTGTCCCACAAGCCTAGACAACCCAGTTCAACATGTTCAAGTTAATGTTGAAAATGGTATAAAATACTGACAAGTTGAAGAGTAAGACATGTGCAACAGTTGGTTATCTGTGTTGATGAAACGTTTCGCCTACACAGTAGGCTTCTTCAGTCAAATACAAATGAAGCAGTAGTAATGGAATAAAGATAATGCAATCAGTCCACAACCTTGGAGAAAAAGTATCTGAGCTGATCAGTCCCTCAGCCTGGAGAAGAGTTCAGGTTTTCAAGAGGAATTCGTCCTCACTCCACAAATGGAAGATAAGATTCAGTGTACTGAAGGTACTGAACAAGAATCACTCTTGTGTCTACAAGAACCAGGGAATTGGAGCCACCCTTCCCCTCCTCGGATCAAACCCATTTTTCCCCAGGCACTGTATGACCCCCGTACAGGCTTAGCTCTTCCCAATGATTATAATACTAATAATAATCCCTCCTCCCCCAGCATCCCAAGCTAGGCTTTACCCCCTCCCCCTAGCACGTAAGCTAGGCTTCACCCCCTCCCCTAGCACGTAAGCTAGGCTTCACCCCCTCCTAACACGTAAACTAGGCTTCACCCCTCCCCTAGCACGTAAGCTAGGCTTCTCCCAGCACGTAAGCTAGGCTTCACCCCTCCCCAGCACGTAAATTAGGCTTCAACCCCTCCACAGCACGTAAACTAGGCTTCAACCCCTCCCCAGCACATAAACTAGGCTTCAACCCCTCCCAGCACGTAAGCTAGGCTTCACCCCTCCCCAGCACGTAAACTAGGCTTCAACCCCTCCCCAGCACATAAGCACGTAGGGACGTGTTTGTACTTGCAAAAAAATCGACTACACTCGTTAACTCAAAATGTTTTGTTTCGAAAAAAAAAAAAAAGATGTATTTTTGGCCAAACTGAAGTTAGAATGAGGGAGGGCGGTGGCGGCGCCCCCATCACACACACCAACAAATTTGTCCCTCCACTCTAAAAAAAACTCGCATGAAAATATCAGAGAAAAAAATTCCTCCCCCAGCATCCCAAGCTAGGCTTTACCCCCTCCGCAGCACATAAGTTAGGCTTCACCCCCTCCGCAGCACGTAAACTAGGCTTCAATCCCTCCCAGCACGTAAACTAGGCTTCAATCCCTTCCCAGCAGGTAAACTAGGCTTCAATCCCTCCCCCAGCACATAAGCTAGGCTTCAACCCCTCCCCAGCACATAAACTAGGCTTCAACCCCTCCCCAGCACATAAGCTAGGCTTCAACCCCTCCCCAGCACATAAGCTAGGCTTCACCCCCTCCCCAGCATGTAAACTAGGCTTCACCCCCTAAACTAGGCCCAGCACGTAAACTAGGCTTGCAACCCCTCCCCAGCACGTAAACTAGGCTTGAACCCCTTCCCCAGTACATAAGCTAGGCTTCACCCCCTCCCCAGCACGTAAACTAGGCTTCCCCTCCCCAGCACGTAAACTAGGCTTCATTCCCTCCCCAGCACGTAAACTAGGCTTCAACCCCTCACCAGCACGTAACCTAGGCTTCACCTCTCCCCCTAGGCTAGGCTCACCCCTCCCCAGCACGTAAACTAGGCTTCAACCCCTCCCCAGCACGTTAACTAGGCTTCCCCTCCCCAGCACGTAAACCCTCCCCTAGCACGTAAGCTAGGCTTCACCTCTCCCCCTAGCACGTAAACTAGGCTTCAACCCCTCCCCAGCACGTAAACTAGGCTTCAACCCCTCCCCAGCACGTAAACTAGGCTTCAACCCCTCCCCTAGCACGTAAGCTAGGCTTCACCTCTCCCCCTAGCACGTAAGCTAGGCTTCACCCCCTCCCCTTAGCACGTAAGCTAGGCTTCAACTTCTCCCCCAGTACATAAGCTAGGCTTCAACCCCTCCCCAGCACGTAAACTAGGCTTCACCCCCTCCCCAGCGCGTAAACTAGGCTTCAACCCCTCCCCCAGCACATAAGCACGCAGGATCGTGTTTGTGCGTGCAAAAAAAATCGGCTACACTCGTTAACTCAAAATGTTTTGTTTCGGAAAAAAAAGATGTATTTTTGGCCAAACTGAAGTTAGAATGAGGGAGGGCGGTGGCGGCACCTCCATCACACGCACCAACAAATTTGTCCCTCCACACGAATGTCTAAAAAACTCGCATGAAAATATCAGAGAAAAAATTCCTCCCCCAGCATCCCAAGCTAGGCTTTACCCCCTCCCTAGCACATAAGCTAGGCTTCACCCCCTCCCCAGCACGTAAACTAGGTTTCAATCCCTCCCAGCACATAAACTAGGCTTCAACCCCTCCCCAGCACATAAGCTAGGCTTCAACTCCTCCCCAGCACATAAACTAGGCTTCAACCCCTCCCTAGCACATAAGCTAGGCTTCAACCCCTCCCCAGCACATAAGCTAGGCTTCACTCCCTCCCCAGCAGGTAAACTAGGCTTGAACCCCTCCACCAGTACATCAGCTAGGCTTCAACCCCTCCCCAGCAGGTAAACTAGGCTTGAACCCCTCCCCCAGTACATCAGCTAGGCTTCAACCCCTCACCAGCACGTAAACTAGGCTTCAACCCCTCCCCAGCACGTAAACTAGGCTTCAACCCCTCCCCAGCACATAAACACGCAGGAACGTGTTTGTACGTGCAAAAAAATCGGCTACACTCGTTAACTCAAAATGTTTTGTTTCGGAAAAAAAAGATGTATTTTTGGCCAAACTGAAGTTAGAATGAGGGAGGGCGGTGGCGGCGCCCCCATCACACACACCAACAAATTTGTCCCTTCACATGAATATGTCTAAAAAAACTCGCGTGAAAATATCAGAGAGAAAAATCCCTCTGATTTCTACTTAAGAGTGGCCGAATTTTATCAACACAGAGTAAGATGAATCTTGAGAGACTCTCGGACATGATTTAACTCTGGAGTATTTAGCAGAAACAACATTATTCCTTTCGTGATGTGGCGTAAGATGGCTTATAAAGCTCCTACATTATTGGCGTCGTAAGTTCTTTTCTAAAGCTCCTTTGTTCAGTCCAGTATTTCGTAAATGCGATTGACAAAGTGCATCGAAAACTGAACAGCTCCTTCTGTGACGGGCTTTCCACACAGTATTCAATTATGGAAGAACGTGCTCGAAAAATTGCTGGACCTGCAACAGCTGCAGGACCTGCAAGAATTGCAGGTAGATTCATACAAGGATCAACATCATATGATTATCACAATAGTCAATCATTACTATCTGTAAATATACTATCATTTTTAATATTATTATCAGCATAATACAACTACACTTTCTGCAGTATTTCTGGTTACGCATCTTCACCAAAACCATAAAAATGCCTAACGAATTAAAACGATGAAATTCCAGACAAAACAAGGAGAGTCGTAAATTTAATTACACCGCCACAATTCGCTTTCCCCCAAAACTTTTTTCTACTGAAAATGGAGTGAATTTGTTGACGTCGTTCGTAAACACTCGAGAGGGAGAGGAATATACGTACATCAGCGTGAAGGCAAGACAAGAGTCCACCACGAGAACCAACACTTGTCTGCTGGGCCAGGTGCTGTAACTGTTAGGGTGTCAGACGTGCCATGTTAGGCTGGTCCATACTAGGCCAGGTTACACTGCACTAGGTTGGAACTAGACGACACAATGCTACGCTAGATTAGGCTAGACTACGCTAGGCTAGACTACGCTAGGCTAGACTACGCTAGGTTTAGACTACGCTAGGTTTAGACTACGCTGACTCAGACCACACTAGGTTAGACAACGCTAGGCTACACTAAAGCACCATCACCACTAGTAATAAAGCCGTTCAGTAAAAGGACACAAGTGCAACTAATGTGACATTTTATTGTGGCAACGTAATAAAGCCGTGGTGAGGGAGAGACAAGGAAGCTCAGAGCGAGTCAATACACTTGAAGATTCATAGTCCTCACCCCCAACCTACCGTCACCTATACCTTAAAAATGAGAGATATAGCACGAACACACTAGCTAGGGGCGGAAATCACCCTACTACTTGTTTGTACAGTGGCAAGACCAACTTAGAGACTACGACACCTTGTGTCTTCTTTGATGAGGCACCGTTTAGAAGACGCTTATCAAAGTATCTACGAGCTTTGAGTCAAGGACTCATACTGTGAGAGGTATAATAATCTGTGTACTGTTATTAGTTTGTAGTGTGTGGTCTGGGAAAGTCATCTGCAAGGCTTACATTACACAGCTTTTGTACATTATATAGTAAGTGGGACGAGTATGTTGGGAGTGGAAAGAACATGTGAACTATCAGCGTGTTGCGAGAGGCAGTAGTGGAAATATAAACACAAATGCAGTATATTTCCATTGTGTCGGTATTTTATACCATTTATTTCCGAGAGGCAGTAGTGTTGAGAGGCAGTAGTGTTGAGAGGCAGTAGTGTTGAGAGGCAGTGGTGGTGTGAGAGGCAGTAGCGTGTTGTGAGAGGCAGTAGCGTGTTGTGAAAGGCAGGAGCGTGTTGTGAGACAGGAACGTGTTGAGACAGGAACGTGCTGTGAGAGGCAGGAACGTGTTGTGAGACAGGAACATGTTGTGAGAGACAGGAACGTGCTGTGAGAGGAAGAAGCGTGTTGAGTCAGTAATGTGTTGTGAGAGGCAGGAACGTGTTGTGAGAGGTAGGAGCGTGTTGTGAGAGGGACGAACAGATTGTGAGTGGGACGAGCGTGTTGTGTGAGAGGGACTTAACCATCGTGAGAGGTGTTAAGTGATGAGTAAGTCTCAGAAGCGAGTAACGAACGTGGTGTCGCAGCGAGGAGGTTAGCACGCCTGACCCTGGAGTTGCGGAAGCCTAACCACAGCCAATAATGAACCGGTAAAACAAACACTATACAAAAAAAAAGGAAAAGATCTTCTCTAGCTTTGCTGCACTGCCACTCCCTCAACAACAGTTCAGTTTTCCTTAATCTCCGCAAAACATCAGGAAGCGAACATATATTAAAGTCGACATGTTAGTCAGGATCTATTGCAAAAGGAATTAATCTGAACTGGGCAACTATAGGAACAGTGAACAAAGTATTGTACCGTATCTTAATTAATTTCACTGTAAGTAAGTTTAGGTACAGGTACAAATAAGTACAATGATCATACGTAGTAATATGTGGAACCTGCCTAAGATAACCCAAAAAAAAGTCAGCGAGACTTATTTCCCTTATAACTCCTTGGATAACAACTTCAAGTCACAACATATGAAGTAAAGGCAAAAATGCTTAAATGTTCGACTAAAAACACGAAATGGTCAGTAAAAAAAATAAAATATAAGAAAAAAAAATAGTTGAGTGTATCCCGAGGCCTGGCGGTGGGACTGAAGGCCACTCAAGAGACCACCACCGTCACCCTCAAAGACTCGAAACTACCTTAATTTTCAACCATTAAACTCTTTCCTCTCTGACTTCCCCTTCTCCCCCTCCCCCTAGCTGCTCGTAACCCCCTTCCCTTGCTGCTCTTAGCCCCCCCCCTTCCCCCTGCTGCTACCACTTCTAGTCTTCTCCCCACAAGACCTTACTGATGCTCTTACTTTCTTCCTGTATTTTTAACTATGTGGTTTTTATTATTTTTGTCTCACTCTTCGACGATGTTATCTTCATTAATTTATTTTCTTTTGTGTGTGAGGTAGGCCTTCCTAAGAGATGGTAATTCACAAGTATGAGTAACTCCAGTTCTGCTGGAAGGATGTTGAACTTGAAGCTGCCGTAGCTACCGAGAGAGAGAGAGAGAGAGAGAGAGAGAGAGAGAGAGAGAGAGAGAGAGAGAGAGAGAGACTTAGAGAGACTTATGAGCTAGCTTTATGAGCGATAAATTTTATTTCCTTAATCAAATGTAGTTCATTACCAGGGTCGGTGAATGGAACATCATTAGCCCCACTACGTTATAGCTGATATTTCTCATAAGACAACATCAATCAGATAATATTACTGTAGTTCTCTGAAGCGTGAACTGTACTTGTAAGAGCTCAAGACAAGACAAGGCTTACTCCACCAAGCCTGTGTGTGTTTACCTCTGCAAGGCTAGGTAACTTCCCTCACGGCGTGCGTGACTGTGTGCAACCCAACCGAGACCACAACACACACAGGAGCTTCGACTCGCCTCCTACAACCACAAATAGGTGAACACACACACACACACACACACACACACACACACACACACACACACACACACACACACACACCTCCTACACGAGTAATTCACTCTATGACACCTGGCACGGGGTCTGGTGGTTAAAGCTCCCGCTTCACACACGGAGGGCCCGGGTTCGATTCCCGGTGGGTGGAAACATTCGACACGTTTCCTTACACCTGTTGTCCTGTTCACCTAGCAGCAAATAGGTACCTGGGTGTTAGTCGACTGGTGTGGGTCGCATCCTGGGGGACAAGATTAAGGACCCCAATGGAAATAAGTTAGACAGTCCTCGATGACGCACTGACTTTCTTGGGTTATCCTGGGTGGCTAACCCTCCGGTTAAAAATCCGAACGAAATCCAATATGTTAGGGTGTTGTATCTTGTCTTTTACTAGGGCAGTATATTGGAGGAAAGCTTTAATATTTCCAGGGGACTGGAGAACCTGGTTCCAAATCTGAAATTACTCCATAACAGGACGAGAGGCTCGGTAAACCATGCAAAATACCCCGGTGGTAACAGATTCCTCAATGTCAAGCTCCCTACAGGAATCCCTGGAAATGAAACACTTTTGTGACCCTTAAAATGTGCTCCTGTCAGCTGCCTGCAAAACATGTCAGTGACATATATACTACACGAGTATTGTACCATCCACATATACTACACAAGTACTGTATCACGGACATATTATATACTTATAAGTATTGTATCATGCACATATTATATACTACACAAGTACTGTACCACTGACGCACGCACGTGGCTCTGGGTGACGCATGTGTGGCCTATCCTCAGTCGATGAGAATTTTATCATAGTAAAGATTATTGTGGAAAAAGGAGGGTGAAGGGCCCAGGACCTGTGGAACCCTACATAAGTTATTGCTAGTCTATAGGGCCCACCAGGGCCGACACTTCAGCCTACGGAAGCAGCTAAGCCACTTACGTAACATTATTAATTACAAATTTATACCTGTATTATTTATTAACGAAGACACTGACTTTCCTATCACTAATATGCATTAATCAATATTATAATTTCAAACTACAAAGAAGAATTTATGGAGATAATGGCTAAAGTAACACTATTCAACCTTCAACATGTTGAAGGTGATCCTCAAAATTTTAATTGCTGAGTTTTATGAATAATTCCTCAAACTTTACACTACCAATAACGAAAAACTATAACAAAAAAAAAGCCAAATAAAACTATATAAGTACAAAGGGAAAGAAGAAATAACAGTGAGAAAGACAACAAAAATATAGGAACTGTAAGAGAGGCAGCAGCAATTCTCTGCCGCCCAGGGGTTCTGCTGTCAAATAACTGAGAAACCTGGCATTCTAGCCAGTAATCTTACTCTTGCAAAATGTTTTTCTTGTTGTGACTGTAGAGAGAGGTAGCTCGTGTAGCACGCCTATACTCACCACCTGGTTTAGAAAGACGTAATCAAAAACTAAAACATATGTTAGAAAACGTTTCGATCCTGGAACCTTGATCACTTCTAACATACAGAGGTTAAAATGACAGTATATATAGGGGGAGAGTGAGGTGTGAGTGACGCATGGTGACCTGGAGAATAACATACTTGGATGATGTCTGGTAGACAATGGTATCACGTGACTCCCGTGTTGTTAGGTAGGTAGTGTCTTGCCTGGTTGAGTATTCTCAGTATCATGTATGCTAACGTACGCTAATCGCCGTTGCTGACACCATAGAACATAATGCTGGAAACTACAAAATTTAAAAAAACATTAGCATACATGATACTCAACCCGGCAAAGCACCACCTACCTAACAACACAGGAGTCACGTGGTCCCGTTTCTACCTGTCCTCATCCCAACATGCCATTCTTCAGGTCACCATGTGTCACTCACACTGTACTCTATGTTAGAAGTAATCAAGGTTCCAGAACCGTAACGTTTTCTAATAAATATATCCTAGTGTTTGCTTACGTGTTTCTCTAAACCAATTTATCGGTATCTATTACCAAGGTTTATACCACCACTTTTTGTATATCTTTGTGTCTGTCTCTAACTCTACGACTGTTGTTAGGTAAGACACATATGCAACAGTTAGGTATCTTTATTTCGAAATAAAGATACCTAACTGTTGCATATGTGTCTTACCTAACAACCTGTCGGTATTTTATACCATTTTAATGTTCAACCCTACGACTGATAAATCTGAGAGTCACACAACATATCACCTTAAATAAGCATAATAAGACAATTCCTATTCCTATCACCTGAGAGTTATTAACCAAGGATAACTGCATAATACCTCAAGTCCTTATTAAGACGTACTCTCTGAAGCGGAGCAGAGAGATCCATGATAATTTATACGTGGAAAGTACTGAAGAGCCTAGTCCTGAACCTACACAATAATACAACGTACCGGGGTGAGATATCAGAGCAAATATAAAATAAACCCAGTGAAAAGCAGGGACGCCTTGGGCACAATATGAGAACATTGTATCAACATCCGTGGTCCCAGATTATTCAACATTCTACCAAAAGATATCAAACACTACTGGGACAAGTGAAGAAGTCTTCAAGAGGAAATTTCGACAAATATCTTCACCAAGTGCCAGATCAACCAGGATGTGATGGATTTGTGGGATAGCGGGCCGCCAGCAGCTACAGCCTGGTTGACCAGGCAAGCACTATACAAGCCTGATCTAAGGCCGGGCTGCCTGAGTAAGAAAACACTTGAAACCAGTCACAAGTTCACCAAAGGTCCCTCGTTCTTCCCAGGATGCAACCCAGTTGGGTACCTTTACTGATAAAACGTTTCGCCTACACAGTAGGCTTCTTCAGTCGAACACAAAGGCAGCAGTAGTAATGAAAAAAATATGATGTAATCAGTCCGCCAACCTTGGAGAAAAAGTATTTGAGGTGGTCAGTCCCTCAGCCTGGAGAAAAGTTGAGCTCCATGGAGCTCCACGCCTCTCCAGGCTGAGGGACTGACCACCTCAAACACATCTTCGCCAGGGTTGATGGACTGATTACATCATATTTATTTAATTTCTAAGGTTCCCTTTGTATTTGACTCAATAAAGATACCCAACCGTTGAACAAGTGTCTTAATCTTATATATATATATATATATATATATATATATATATATATATATATATATATATATATATATATATATATATATATATATATATATATATATATATATACAGATTGACTGGAGCAATTTGACAGGAAATTTAGAGTCAGGTGACTTTCTTGATACGATCCAGGATTGTTTTTTAAAACAGTTTGTGACAGAGCCAACTAGGGGAAATAACCTCCTTGACT
This sequence comes from Cherax quadricarinatus, assembly GCF_038502225.1. Taxonomy (NCBI): domain Eukaryota; kingdom Metazoa; phylum Arthropoda; class Malacostraca; order Decapoda; family Parastacidae; genus Cherax; species Cherax quadricarinatus. The sequence goes on along the minus strand of NC_091329.1, from coordinate 10,300,382 downwards.
TGGTTCTTGCCAGTAGGGAAACACTAATTAATAATCTTGAGGTTAATGATGAGCTTGGGGAAAGTGATCACAAATCACTCAGTTTTAATATATCATGGAATTCCCCTAATAATGGCAATCAAGTCTCCGTCCCTGACTTTCGCTTGGCTGATTTCATAGGACTGAAAAATTACTTAGGTGGGCTGAACTGGAATGACCTGACTAAGGGTCAGGTAGGTGGTGATGGTTGCCGATATGATGCTTTCCAGGGCATAGTTCTAGCTGCTCAGTCAAATTATGTTCCAAATAGGGAAATCAGATCAAACAAAAATGATCCTAAATGGATGAACAATAGATTAAAATATCTGATTGGTCAAAAGAGAGGCATATATAGGCAAATCAAAAGAGGAGAGGGGCAATTGAGAAATCGATATATTCAGTTAAAGAGAGAAATAAAAAAGGGAATTAGAAAAGCAAAAAGAGATTATGAGGTTAAAGTTGCAAGAGAATCGAAGACTAACCCAAAAGGATTCTTTCAGGTATACAGAAGTAAGATCAGGGACAAGATAGGCCCACTCAAAAGTTCCTCGGGTCAGCTCACTGACAGTGATAAGGAAATGTGTAGAATTTTTAACACATACTTCCTCTCAGTTTTTACACAGGAGGATACCAGCGATATTCCAGTAATGATAAATTATGTAGAACAGGACGATAATAAACTGTGTACTATTAGGGTCACAAGTGACATGGTCCTTAGGCAAATAGATAAATTAAAACCTAACAAATCCCCAGGCCCTGATGAACTGTATGCAAGGGTTCTAAAGGAATGTAAAGAGGAGCTTAGCACACCTTTGGCTAATCTTTTCAACATATCACTACAAACTGGCATGGTGCCAGATAAGTGGAAAATGGCAAATGTGATACCTATTTTCAAAACAGGTGACAGGTCCTTAGCTTCGAACTATAGACCAATAAGCCTAACCTCCATAGTGGGAAAATTTATGGAATCAATAATTGCCGAGGCAGTTCGTAGCCACCTTGAAAAGCATAAATTAATCAACGAATCTCAGCATGGTTTTACAAAGGGGCGTTCCTGCCTTACGAATTTATTAACTTTTTTCACTAAGGTATTTGAGGAGGTAGATCATGGTAATGAATATGATATTGTGTATATGGACTTCAGTAAGGCTTTTGACAGGGTCCCACATCAGAGACTATTGAGGAAAATTAAAGCACATGGAATAGGAGGAGAAATTTTTTCCTGGATAGAGGCATGGTTGACAAATAGGCAGCAGAGAGTTTGCATAAATGGGGAGAAATCAGAGTGGGGAAGTGTCACGAGCGGTGTTCCACAGGGGTCAGTGTTGGGCCCCCTGCTGTTCACAATCTACATAAACGACATAGATGAGGGCATAAAGAGCGACATCGGCAAGTTTGCCGATGACACCAAAATAGGCCGTCGAATTCATTCTGACGAGGACATTCGAGCACTCCAGGAAGATTTGAATAGACTGATGCAGTGGTCGGAGAAGTGGCAGATGCAGTTTAATATAGACAAATGCAAAGTTCTAAATGTTGGACAGGACAATAATCATGCCACATATAAACTAAATAATGTAGATCTTAATATTACGGATTGCGAAAAAGATTTAGGAGTTCTGGTTAGCAGTAATCTGAAACCAAGACAACAGTGCATAAGTGTTCGCAATAAAGCTAATAGAATCCTTGGCTTCATATCAAGAAGCATAAATAATAGGAGTCCTCAGGTTGTTCTTCAACTCTATACATCCTTGGTTAGGCCTCATTTAGATTATGCTGCACAGTTTTGGTCACCTTATTACAAAATGGATATAAATTCTCTGGAAAATGTACAAAGGAGGATGACAAAGTTGATCCCATGTATCAGAAACCTTCCCTATGAGGATAGACTAAGGGCCCTGAATCTGCACTCTCTAGAAAGACGTAGAATTAGGGGGGATATGATTGAGGTGTATAAATGGAAGACAGGAATAAATAAAGGGGATGTAAATAGTGTGCTGAAAATATCTAGCCTAGACAGGACTCGCAGCAATGGTTTTAAGTTGGAAAAATTCAGATTCAGGAAGGATATAGGAAAGTACTGGTTTGGTAATAGAGTTGTGGATGAGTGGAACAAACTCCCAAGTACCGTTATAGAGGCCAGAACGTTGTGTAGCTTTAAAAATAGGTTGGATAAATACATGAGTGGATGTGGGTGGGTGTGAGTTAGACCTGATAGCTTGTGCTACCAGGTCGGTTGCCGTGTTCCTCCCTTAAGTCAATGTGACCTGACCTGACTAGGTTGGGTGCATTGGCTTAAGCCGGTAGGAGACTTGGACCTGCCTCGCATGGGCCAGTAGGCCTTCTGCAGTGTTCCTTCGTTCTTATGTTCTTATGTTCTTATATATATATATATATATATATTATATTGTATATATATATTTATATATTTATATTTATTATATATATATATATTTATTATATATATATATATATATATATATATATATATATATGTCGTGCCGAATAGGCAGAACTTGCGATCTTGGCTTAAATAGCAACGCTCATCTTGCCATATAGGACAAGAGAAAATTTCTGTATGCAATAATTTCGCCAAAATCATTCTGAACCTAACGAAAAAAATATATTTCACTGCGTTTGTTTAGTTTAAATTATTGTAAACAAATCAAAAATATATTTAGTTGGGTTAGGCTAAAATAAATTGTTCTTGTTATAACAAGGTTAAGGAAGTTTTCTAAGATTCCTTTGGAGCAAAATTAAAAATTTTTACACTAACATTAATGAAAAAAATATATCTTTAAGAGTGGTGACCTGTACTTTGAGTGCTGACCTGTACTTAACTCTGTGAAGAAGTGTCTTGTTTGCTCCCGTGGACTGAACCAAGATGCCCTCCATCGAGCAACTTTACCAGCAACTTAAGGAAGAATTGAGGGCAGCGAAGATGGAGATACGGCGACTGACCGAAGAAAACAAGAGGATTCGTAGTAGTCCTCCTGTTTCGAGTCCTCAGGTCAAGAAGGGATCGTGGTCAGTGGCTGGACAGCAGGGGACGACGAAGTTGACGATCAAGAAGACGAATGGAAAGCCAGAAACGATGAAGAAGAAAGAGACTGCTGTGGAAACTCCCGTGGAAACCTCCAACGTATTCTCGGTGCTACCCGACGAATGTGAGTCTACTACTGGGATCGTCACGACGAACGACAACAAGGAAGGTAAGAATATTGTTGTTGTTGGGGATAGCCAGGTTAGATACATGGATAGGGCATTCTGCTTGAAGGACAGGAGTAGGAGACAAAGGGTATGCTTTCCTGGGGCTGGGATGGAGGACATTGTTAGCCGGCTTGACAACATCATGAACGGTAATGGGATCAATCCTATTATTTGCCTCAGTGCTGGAGGCAATGATGTTGGCAAGCGTAGAAGTGAGGATTTAGTTAGAAAGTTCAGGACAGCTATAGACGTGATTAGGAAGAAGGGGGGGCGCCCTGTTATATGTGGCATTTTGCCAAGAAGAGGTGTTGGTAATGAATGGTTGTCCAGAGCAATTGGTATTAATTGTTGGCTGGATAAACACTGTAAGGATAATGCAGTACCATTCATTGACAACTGGGACAACTTCTATGGCCGAAATGACATGTATGCCAGGGATGGGGTTCACTTATCCAGGGCAGGTGTGGGTTTTCTTGCTAACTCAGTTGAGGGGGTTGTTAGGACTTTAAACTAGGATTAGTTAGAGGTATGGGTTTTTGCAGGAAAACTGTGAAGTCGCAGGGTAGTAATATGAGTACTAGGAGAACTAGTAATAGGCAAAATGAGGTGGATATTGGAAAGCCAGTGGCACTAATTGACAAGGACAGTAATAGGTTTAGTGGAATAATAGAAAAAAGCAGGAAGGGTAAAGAGAGAGGAGGGTCATTAAAAGTTTATTACACAAATAGTCGCAGTGCTAGGAATAAGATGGGCGAGTTGAGACTAGTTGCTAGTGCAGGTAACATAGATGTATTTGCCATTACTGAGACGTGGTTTAATTCAAAAAGTCGGGACATGCCTGCAGAATGTCACATTCAGGGTTTTAAATTGTTCCAAGTAGATAGAAGTATCGGGAAGGGGGGTGGGGTGGCATTGTATGTCCGAGATCGCTTGAACTGTTGCATAAAAACGGGTATTAAGTCTGAAGTAACACATACAGAGTCTGTTTGGATAGAATTTTCAGAGGGGCATGAAAAATTTATTTTAGGTGTGATATACCGTCCCCCAAATTTAGATAGGGACCAGGGGAGACTACTATGGGAGGAAATTGCTAGGGCCACAAGGCACGATAATGTAGTAATTCTAGGAGACTTTAACTTTAGTCATATTGATTGGAATTTCTTGACTGGGAATTTAGAATCATACGATTTCTTAGAAGTAGTTCAGGATTGTTTTTTGAAGCAGTTTGTGACAGAACCTACAAGGGGAAATAACCTGCTTGACTTAGTTCTGGCAAACAATGAATCCCTTGTTAATAATTTAGAAGTTTCAGAGGAACTTAGTTCTGGCAAACAATGAATCCCTTGTTAATAATTTAGAAGTTTCAGAGGAACTGGGTGCTAGCACCACAAATCAATTACATTTAGAATTGAATGGAAGTATGATAGTAGGGATAACTCAGTAGCAGTCCCAGATTTTCGCTTAGCAGATTACGATGGGCTTAGAGAACACTTATCATCTGTTGACTGGGGTAACGAAGAGAGCTATCAATATGACAGTTTTCTGAACACAATACATGCTGCTCAAAGAACGTTTATCCCTTATAAGGAAATTAGATCAAATAGAAATGACCCAAAATGGATGAATAATAGGCTGAAATATCTACTAGGGCTTAAGAAAGGAATTTATAGGCGTATCAAAAGAGGCGAGGGTCATCTTATGAATCAGTATATTGACATTAAGAGGGACATTAAAAAGGGGATAAGAAAAGCTAAAAGGGACTATGAAATTAAAGTTGCTAGGGATTCTAAAACTAATCCAAAAAGTTTTTTCCAGGTATATAGAACAAAAGTCAGAGATAAGATAGGTCCCCTTAAAAATAACTATGGGCATCTTACTGACAAAGAGAATGAAATGTGCTCGATTTTAAATAATTATTTTCTCTCGGTTTTTACACAGGAAGACACTAATAATATTCCGGTAATTAATTTTTATAGTGGATCAGAGGAAGATAAATTATGTAACATCACAGTCACTAGTGAAATGGTTGCGAAGCAGATAGACCGACTGAAGCAAAATAAGTCACCGGGTCCTGATGAGGTTTTTTCAAGGGTTCTTAAGGAATGCAAAATGGAAGTCTGTGAACCATTAACTAATATTTTTAATTTATCTCTTCAAACAGGTGTAGTGTCTGATATGTGGAAGATGGCTAATGTAATTCCTATTTTTAAAACAGGGGACAAGTCGTTACCGTCAAATTACCGCCCAATAAGCCTGACCTCAATTGTAGGCAAGTTGCTAGAGTCAATTATAGCTGAGATTATAAGAAGCCATCTCGATAAGCATAGCTTGATTAATGATACTCAGCATGGATTCACAAGAGGCCGGTCTTGTCTAACTAATTTATTAACTTTCTTCAGTAAAGCTTTTGAGGCTGTTGACCACGATAAAGAATTTGATATTGTTTACTTAGATTTTAGTAAGGCATTTGATAGAGTTCCGCACAAAAGACTGTTGAAGAAAGTAGCAGCTCATGGCATTGGGGGGAGGGTGCTCTCGTGGATCGAGTCATGGCTCACAGACAGGAAGCAGAGAGTGTCCATAAATGGGGTTAAATCCGAGTGGGGATCAGTAACAAGTGGCGTTCCACAGGGATCAGTCTTGGGCCCGTTGTTGTTTATAATATATATCAATGATCTTGATGAAGGAATTGCTAGTGATATGAGCAAATTCGCCGATGACACGAAGATAGGTAGGATAATTGATTCAAACGTAGATGTTAGGGAACTTCAGGAGGATTTAGACAAACTCTACTCTTGGTCAGAAAAGTGGCAGATGCAGTTCAATGTGGATAAATGCAAGGTTCTGAAGCTCGGGAGTGTCTATAACCCTAGCACTTATAAGTTAAATAATGTAGAACTTAGCCATACAGATTGCGAAAAGGACTTAGGGGTTATGGTAAGCAGCAACCTTAAACCAAGACAGCAATGCCTAAGTGTACGTAATAAGGCAAATAGATTACTGGGATTTATATCAAGAAGTGTAAGCAACAGAAGTCCAGAGGTCATACTGCAGCTTTATACATCATTAGTAAGGCCTCACCTAGATTATGCAGCTCAATTCTGGTCTCCATATTACAGAATGGACATAAATTCGTTAGAAAACATTCAGCGTAGGATGACTAAACTAATACATAGCATTAGAAATCTTCCTTATGAAGAAAGATTGAAGACTCTTAAGTTACATTCACTTGTTAGACGAAGAATGAGGGGAGACCTGATCGAAGTGTATAAGTGGAAGATAGGTATTAATAAAGGGGATATTAACAAGGTCTTGAGGATATCTCTCCAAGAGAGAACCCGCAGTAATGGATTTAAATTAGATAAGTTTAGATTTAGAAAGGACATAGGAAAGTATTGGTTTGGAAATAGGGTAGTTGATGAGTGGAACAGTCTACCTAGTTGGGTTATTGAGGCTAGGACTTTGTGTAGTTTCAAATTTAGGTTGGATAAATACATGAGTGGGAAGGGTTGGATTTGAGAGGGACTTGCACATCAGAGCTTATTTCTTGGGTAGCATTGAAAATTGGGTTGGTCAAATGTTTGTTAGTGGGATGAATTCTAAAGGACCTGCCTAGTATGGGCCAACAGGCCTGCTGCAGTGTTCCTCCTTTCTTATGTTCTTATGTTCTTATGTCGATCTGCTGCATAAAAAAGATAAAAGATGGGATTAGATCATTTTTTTTCTTGGCGTCAGCAGTCGATCTGGCAATGAAGAGAAGTTGTTATATATTTTGCTTGGGAGATAAGACTAACAATGAACATTACAATGGACTTGAAAAACTCGTTGTAAAGAAGACCTGAGTGAGGAGAGAAAGGCGAAAAAAAGGCAGACAAGACCAATTTCTCATAAAAGCCCAGGAAGAAATTGAGATAGACTGTATATACAGCAGTGATACCTGGCTCCTGCAGTGCTACTGGCTGTAATACTGATGACCAACACACAGTGAGATACGTAGCTCCAGCAGTGCTACTGGCTGTAACACTGATGACCAACACACAGTGAGATACGTAGCTCCAGCAGTGCTACTGGCTGTAACACTGATGACCAACACAGTGAGATACGTATCTCCAGCAGTGCTACTGGCTGTAACACTGATGACCAACACAGTGAGATACGCATCTCCAGCAGTGCTACTGGCTGTAACACTGATGACCAACACACAGTGAGATACGTATCTCCAACAGTGCTACTGGCTGTAACATTGACGACCAACACTGTGGCATACCTATAGAATGAGTCACCTCTTAATCTGACGCGTGGGGAAGGGCAAAGGGTAGACAGTGGAGGTGGATGGGTGGGTGGCGCTGAAAGGGAGGTGTATGGAGTTTAAGGGTAGGTGTATAAAGGTTAAGAGAAGGTGTATGGAGCTCAAGGGAAAGTGCGAACCTTTAATTTAAAGAGAGGTATATAAGGCACCCCATTAATTATAAAAATATTTATTTCTACAAGTACACGATAATTTGTCTCCCGTATAACCTTCACAAAGTATCCGAAATTATGCACGACAAAAGAGACAGAAATACAAAACAATAATATGATACGAAGAGGTACCAGCAGTAGCAGGAACAACATTAGCATATAACAAAAATAAAACTTCCTGTACTCAGAGCTACTCGGGAAGCCACAAGAGTGTCAGCCCTGGGAGTGAGTGCACGTGTGTGGAGTGAGGAGGGAAGGCGGGAGGGAGGTAGCACTCCATCTCAAACAAAAAGGCAACAATGCATCACACACTTTCCTCATGCCATCTCCAGTAAAAACTAAGATAATCACAGTGGCAGTTATGATATAAAATCAGCAGAATAACCGTAAAAAAAGACTCGTGCCGCGGAAAGGTTTCTGATAAGAGGGACTAACCTAAGTTAGTTAAATACATGGGTGGGTGTGAGCTGGACCAGACTAGCCTGTGCAAACAGGTCTGATGCAGTGCTCCTTCATTCTTAAGTGGATGTGACTTGGACCTGACTAGCTTAGGCCAGTAGGTGACTTGTACCTGCCTAACATGGGCCAGTGGGCCTACTGCAGTGCTCCTTTCTTATCTTATGTTGATCCCGTGTACCAGCTTTTGCACTCTCTTGGAACGACGTGGAATGACGAAGGACATCAGTGAAGTGTACAAATGAAAATCAGAACTAAATAACGGGACATAAATAACATACTAAAAGCATCTATTACAAAACTCGCAGCAACACATTAATTTTTGACATATTTTGATTTAGGAAGAATGCAGGGGAGTACTGTACACAACCCGCACTTTGGAGACAGGGGAAAGTAATGACTTTTCGGTACGGCTTGGATCACTGACAAGTCACACTGACGCGAGAAGGGAAGGCCAAAATATATACGAGACAGAGAGGGTGGAGGAAGAAGTAAGAGGCAATGGTAGAAAGGGAAGCAGTAGCAATGATGTTAACATAAGAACATAAGAACGAAGGAACACTGCAGAAGGCCTACTGGCCCATGCGAGGCAGGTCCAAGTCTCCTACCGGCTTAAGCCAATGCACCCAACCTAGTCAGGCCAGGTCACATTGACTTAAGGGAGGAACACGGCAACCGACCTGTTAGCACAAGCTATCAGGTCTAACTCACACCCACCCACATCTACTCATGTATTTATCCAACCTATTTTTAAAGCTACACAACGTTCTGGCCTCTATAACGGTACTTGGGAGTTTGTTCCACTCATCCACAACTCTATTACCAAACCAGTACTTTCCTATATCCTTCCTGAATCTGAATTTTTCCAACTTAAAACCATTGCTGCGAGTCCTGTCTAGGCTAGATATTTTCAGCACACTATTTACATCCCCTTTATTTATTCCTGTCTTCCATTTATACACCTCAATCATATCCCCCCTAATTCTACGTCTTTCTAGAGAGTGCAGTTTCAGGGCCCTTAGTCTATCCTCATAGGGAAGGTTTCTGATACATGGGATCATCTTTGTCATCCTCCTTTGTACATTTTCCAGAGAATTTATATCCATTCTGTAATACGGTGACCAAAACTGTGCAGCATAATCTAAATGAGGCCTAACCAAGGATGTATAGATGAACATCAAAATGGTATACAATACCGACAGGTTGTTAGGTAAGACACATATGCAACAGTTAGACAACTTTATTCCGAAACGTTTCGCCTACACAGTAGGCTTCCTCTGTCGAATACAGAAAGTAGGCAGGAACAGTAGAGATGTGAAGACGATGTAATCAGTCCATCCCCCTTAAAGTCGTAGAATTTGAGGTTGTCAGTCCCTCTCACTACTACTACTACTACTACTACCCTGCACCTCTCCTTCCGACAGTATTTAAGTCTCCGCACTGTCGCTTGATCTTCAGATAGTTCCTGACTATGGAACTGAACTTCTCCAGGCCGAGGGACTGACAACCTCAAATTCTACGACTTTAAGGGGGATGGACTGATTACATCGTCTTCACATCTCTACTGTTCCTGCCTACTTTCTGTATTCGACAGAGGAAGCCTACTGTGTAGGCGAAACGTTTCGGAATAAAGTTGTCTAACTGTTGCATATGTGTCTTACCTAACAACCTGTCGGTATTGTATACCATTTTGATGTTCATCTTGTCAGACACTGCAACACGTGGCATCTTGGTACAGAAAACACCTTGGACAAGCTTTTCAAGTGAGAAGGGTTGGATCTGAGAGGGACATGACCTCTCAGTTGCCTCTCACTACTACTACTACTACTACTACCCTGCACCTCTCCTTCCGACAGTATTTAAGTCTCCGCACTGTCGCTTGATCTTCAGATAGTTCCTGACTATGGAACTGAACTTCTCCAGGCCGAGGGACTGACAACCTCAAATTCTACGACTTTAAGGGGGATGGACTGATTACATCGTCTTCACATCTCTACTGTTCCTGCCTACTTTCTGTATTCGACAGAGGAAGCCTACTGTGTAGGCGAAACGTTTCGGAATAAAGTTGTCTAACTGTTGCATATGTGTCTTACCTAACAAGGATGTATAGAGTTGAAGAACAACCTGAGGACTCCTATTATTTATGCTTCTTGATATGAAGCCAAGGATTCTATTAGCTTTATTGCGAACACTTATGCACTGTTGTCTTGGTTTCAGATTACATAAGAACATAAGAACGAAGGAACACTGCAGAAGGCCTACTGGCCCATGCGAGGCAGGTCCAAGTCCCTACCGGCTTAAGCCAATGCACCCAACCTAGTCAGGTCAGGTCACATTGACTTAAGGGAGGAACACGGCAACCGACCTGTTAGCACAAGCTATCAGGTCCAACTCACACCCACCCACATCTACTCATGTATTTATCCAACCTATTTTTGAAGCTACACAACGTTCTGGCCTCTATAACGGTACTTGGGAGTTTGTTCCACTCATCCACAACTCTATTACCAAACCAGTACTTTCCTATATCCCTCCTGAATCTGAATTTTTCCAACTTAAAACCATTGCTGCGAGTCCTGTCTAGGCTAGATATTTTCAGCACACTATTTACATCCCCTTTATTTATTCCTGTCTTCCACTTATAAACCTCAATCATATCCCCCCTAATTCTACGTCTTTCTAGAGAGTGCAGTTTCAGGGCCCTTAGTCTATCCTCATAGGGAAGGTTTCTGATACATGGGATCATCTTTGTCATCCTCCTTTGTACATTTTCCAGAGAATTTATATCCATTCTGTAATACGGTGACCAAAACTGTGCAGCATAATCTAAATGAGGCCTAACCAAGGATGTATAGAGTTGAAGAACAACCTGAGGACTCCTATTATTTATGCTTCTTGATATGAAGCCAAGGATTCTATTAGCTTTATTGCGAACACTTATGCACTGTTGTCTTGGTTTCAGATTACTGCTAACCAGAACTCCTAAATCTTTTTCGCAATCCGTAATATTAAGATCTACATTATTTAGTTTATATGTGGCATGGTTATTGTCCTGTCCAACATTTAGAACTTTGCATTTGTCTATATTAAACTGCATCTGCCACTTCTCCGACCACTGCATCAGTCTATTCAAATCTTCCTGGAGTGCTCGAATGTCCTCGTCAGAATGAATTCGACGGCCTATTTTGGTGTCATCGGCAAACTTGCCGATGTCGCTCTTTATGCCCTCATCTATGTCGTTTATGTAGATTGTGAACAGCAGGGGGCCCAACACTGACCCCTGTGGAACACCGCTCGTGACGCTTCCCCACTCTGATTTCTCCCCATTTATGCAAACTCTCTGCTGCCTATTTGTCAACCATGCCTCTATCCAGGAAAAAATTTCTCCTCCTATTCCATGTGCTTTAATTTTCCTCAATAGTCTCTGATGTGGGACCCTGTCAAAAGCCTTACTGAAGTCCATATACACAATATCATATTCATTACCATGATCTACCTCCTCAAATACCTTAGTGAAAAAAGTTAATAAATTCGTAAGGCAGGAACGCCCCTTTGTAAAACCATGCTGAGATTCGTTGATTAATTTATGCTTTTCAAGGTGGCTACGAACTGCCTCGGCAATTATTGATTCCATAAATTTTCCCACTATGGAGGTTAGGCTTATTGGTCTATAGTTCGAAGCTAAGGACCTGTCACCTGTTTTGAAAATAGGTATCACATTTGCCATTTTCCACTTATCTGGCACCATGCCAGTTTGTAGTGATATGTTGAAAAGATTAGCCAAAGGTGTGCTAAGCTCCTCTTTACATTCCTTTAGAACCCTTGCATACAGTTCATCAGGGCCTGGGGATTTGTTAGGTTTTAATTTATCTATTTGCCTAAGGACCATGTCACTTGTGACCCTAATAGTGCACAGTTTATTATCGTCCTGTTCTACATAATTTATCATTACTGGAATATCGCTGGTATCCTCCTGTGTAAAAACTGAGAGGAAGTATGTGTTAAAAATTCTACACATTTCCTTATCACTGTCAGTGAGCTGACCCGAGGAACTTTTGAGTGGGCCTATCTTGTCCCTGATCTTACTTCTGTATACCTGAAAGAATCCTTTTGGGTTAGTCTTCGATTCTCTTGCAACTTTAACCTCATAATCTCTATTTGCTTTTCTAATTCCCTTTTTTATTTCTCTCTTTAACTGAATATATCGATTTCTTAATTGCCCCTCTCCTCTTTTGATTTGCCTATATATGCCTCTCTTTTGACCAATCAGATATTTTAATCTATTGTTCATCCATTTAGGATCATTTTTGTTTGATCTGATTTCCCTATTTGGAACATAATTTGACTGAGCAGCTAGAACTATGCCCTGGAAAGCATCATATCGGCAACCATCACCACCTACCTGACCCCTAGTCAGGTCATTCCAGTTCAGCCCACCTAAGTAATTTTTCAGTCCTATGAAATCAGCCAAGCGAAAGTCAGGGACGGAGACTTGATTGCCATTATTAGGGGAATTCCATGATATGTTAAAACTGAGTGATTTGTGATCACTCTCCCCAAGCTCATCATTAACCTCAAGATTATTAATTAGTGTTTCCCTACTGGCAAGAACCAAGTCAAGGAGGTTATTTCCCCTAGTTGGCTCTGTCACAAACTGTTTTAAAAAACAATCCTGGATCGTATCAAGAAAGTCACCCGACTCTAAATTTCCTGTCAAATTGCTCCAGTCAATCTGTCTATAATTGAAATCTCCCATTAGCACAACATTTTCGTATGTAGATGCCTTACGAATTTCGTCCCATAGAAGTTTACTGCACTCCCTATCAAGATTTGGGGCCCTGTAAATCACACCCAAAATTAGTTTTTCTCGGCCCTCGAGAAGCTGTAACCAAACAGATTCAGTGGCTGACGCTTCTAATTTAATATCTTGTCTAACACAACAATTTAAATTGTCTCTGACATACATCGCTACTCCACCACCTTTCCTGTTGACCCTGTCAGTGTGGAATAATTTATAGCCTTGTATGTGACATTCAGAGGGCATCTCTCTATCTTTCAGATTGAGCCAGGTCTCTGTTATAGCAATAATATCTATGTTTCCTGCACTTGCAATTAATCTTAGCTCATCTATCTTATTTCTAACACTCCTGCTATTAGTATAGTAAACCTTAAGGGAGCTAGTCCCTTGCTGCCCTCTGCTGTCCCCCTTTGTTTGCTGACCTGTTCTATTGTCTTTATTTATAACTTCATGCTGAATGCCTTTTATACATTTACTGTTTCCAACCCTAGTGTTGCAACCTGCTTGTTTCCCACACACACCCATACCTCTATCTTCCATCAGTTTAAAATCATAGGCATTTCACCAATGGCCTTCTCAATCGAGTCTGCAAGTGCTACCACCCCTGCCCCAGAGAGATGAACCCCATCCCTTGCATACATATCATGTTTGCCATAAAAGTTGTTCCAGTTGTCAATGAATGGGATTGCAAGTTCCTTGCAGTATCTGTCTAGCCAGCAATTTACACCAATTGCCCTAGACAACCATTCATTTCCTACTCCCCTTCTAGGCAAGATGCTACATATGATTGGGATCCCTCCCTTAGACTTAATGAAATCTATAGCTGACCTGTACTTATCTAGCAGCTCTTCTCTCCTACCCTTCCCAATATCATTTCCACCAGCACTGAGACAGATAATGGGCTTGTTCCCATTACCTGACATGATATTATCCAGTCTGTTGACAATGTCCCCAACACCAGCTCCAGGGAAGCACACTCTATCTCTCATCTTCTTATTCCTATTACAAAAAGCACGATCAACATATCTTACCTGAGAGTCACCAACCACAAGAATGCGCTTACCTTCATTAGCAGGGGCAGTAGTACCCTTACCTTCACTGGCCACTGAAGTACATTCATCCTGGAGAACAGAGAAGCGATTTCCTACCTTCAGATCTGCACTCTTAACTTTCCTTACTCTGATGCGCCTCCCATTACTGTGAACAACTCGCCACTTGTAGCAGGTGCTGGGCTGCACCTCACTGCTGGTAGCCGTTGCTACCACCCCACCTACAGCCTCCTCACAGTGAGAGACAGACTGCACCTCACTGCTAGAAGCCTCATTCCCCACATCTCCAACCACCTCACACTCTCTCCCAGGCCCATTGAGGTGGACCTTCAGCCTCCTAATCTCCTCCTGGAGAAGCAAGACCTCCTCCTTCAACTCTCCAACCTCAGCTTTTAAAACACTGTAGAAGCAAGCCATGCTTTGTAACCGTCCACGCTAATCCCCAAGCAGCTCAGGGTCTGTGACCTCACGTGACGACTGACCACTGAACACTCTGCTAACCAGAACTCCTAAATCTTTTTCGCAATCCGTAATATTAAGATCTACATTATTTAGTTTATATGTGGCATGGTTATTGTCCTGTCCAACATTTAGAACTTTGCATTTGTCTATATTAAACTGCATCTGCCACTTCTCCGACCACTGCATCAGTCTATTCAAATCTTCCTGGAGTGCTCTGAATAGACTGATGCAGTGGTCGGAGAAGTGGCAGATGCAGTTTAATATAGACAAATGCAAAGTTCTAAATGTTGGACAGGACAATAACCATGCCACATATAAACTAAATAATGTAGATCTTAATATTACGGATTGCGAAAAAGATTTAGGAGTGGTGGTGGTGGTGGTGGTGGTAGTGGTAGTAGTAGTAGTAGTAGTAGTAGTAGTAGTAGTAGTAGTAGTAGTAGTAGTAGTAGTAGTAGTAGTAGTAGTAGTAGTAGTAGTAGTAGTAGTAGTAAGTGTTGAAGTAGTAGTGAGAAAATCATATAGATGTTGAATGTATTTTCAATACATTTCTTCTCTGTAAATTATAAGAGAGTGTCTCCTAAACTTCAGCAAAGTTCGGTCACTTCTCTCGTCACTGAGATGTAAGGTCACATTCTAGCAGTTTGTGTTCACGGTTGGATTTTTTTTACAGCACTATACATCACTAGTGAGACCTCATTTAGTTTATGCCGCTCAGTTTTGGTTTCCTTACTACAGGATGGATATAGACTCACTGGAGAACATACAGAGAAGAATGATTAAAATGATTTACTGCGTAAGGAATCTCCCGCATGAAGATAGACTTAAAGCCTTAAATCTCCACTCTCTGGAGAGACGTAGAATGAGAGGAGATATCATTGAAGTGTATAAGTGGATGACGGGCATAAACAAAGGAGATATTAATAAAGTACTGAGGGTGTCGAACCATATAAGAACCAGAAATAATGGGTTTAAGTTGGATAAATTTAAATTTAGAAAGGACATAGGTAAGTACTGGTTTTCTAACAGAGTTGTAGATGCATGGAACAATCTTCCCAGTAGGGTGATCGAGGCTAGGGTTTTGGGTAGCTTTAAAAAGAGATTAGACAAATATATGAATGGGAAGGGCTGGGTTTGATTTGTGTCATTGGGTACGGGAGTAAATTCTTGTGTTCCTTTGGGTAGAGGTCATTTTGATAAGGACCTCCCTTGTATGTGCCAGTAGGCCTTCTGCAGTGTTCCTCCATTCTTAATGTTCATTTTTTCGTTTTGATTGTTTTTTTTTTGGGGGGGGGCAGCGGCGACAATGGGCTCGCGTTCCTTGTATGTAAATGAGACACAATGCCAATTAGGCCATTTTATTGGCAAAACGTTTGGTTTATCAGGGACTTTTATCAACTCACCTGGTGGTCGAAACGTCTTCACAATACAAAAATAACCCGCACAAAGGAGAAAGGAGCTTACGACGACGTTTCGGTCCGACTTGAACCATTTACAAAGTCACACAAAGTTCTTGCGATATTAAAATCTCTTGACTTTTTCCACGCATCAGCAGTGATCTCGTGACCAGTTAGCAGTGATCACTGCGGGCCAGGAGCTAAGGCTCGACCCCTGCAACCACAAATTGGTGAATCCCGTTTCGGCCACTAAATTTTCTAATTTTAACCAATCCGTCAACGCCTTCCCCTCGAAAATAAAAAAAAAATGTCGAATATATTTTTTTTTATTTTTTCGTCTTGTTTCTCGTGTATATCGTGGTTCGTAATGGTATATCGTGGTTCGTAATGGTATATCGTGGTTCGTAATGGTATATCGTGGTTCGTAATGGTATATCGTGGTTCGTAATGGTATATCGTGGTTCGTAATGGTATATCGTGGCTCGTAATGGTATATCGTGGTTCGTAATGGTATATCGTGGTTCGTAATGGTATATCGTGGTTCGTAATGGTATATCGTGGTTCGTAATGGTATATCGTGGTTCGTAATGGTATATCGTAGTTCGTAATGGTATATCGTGGTTCGTAATGGTATATCGTGGCTCGTAATGGTATATCGTGGTTCGTAATGGTATATCGTGGTTCGTAGTGGTATATCGTGGTTCGTAATGGTATATCGTGGCTCGTAATGGTATATCGTGGTTCGTAATGGTATATCGTGGTTCGCAATGGTATATCATAAGAATATAAGAACATAAGAACGAAGGAACACTGCAGAAGGCCTACTGGCCCATGCGAGGCAGGTCCAAGTCTCCTACCGGCTTAAGCCAATGCACCCAACCTAGTCAGGTCAGGTCACATTGACTTAAGGGAGGAACACGGCAACCGACTTGGTAGCACAAGCTATCAGGTCCAACTCACACCCACCCACATCCACTCATGTATTTATCCAACCCACCTTTAAAGCTACACAACGTTCTGGCCTCTATAACTGTACTCGGGAGTTTGTTCCACTCATCCACAACTCTATTACCAAACCAGTACTTTCCTATATCCTTCCTGAATGTGAATTTTTCTAACTTAAAACCATTGCTGCGAGTCCTGTCTAGGCTAGATATTTTCAGCACACTATTTACATCCCCTTTATTTATTCCTGTCTTCCATTTATACACCTCAATCATATCCCCCCTAATTCTACGTCTTTCTAGAGAGTGCAGATTCAGGGCCCTTAGTCTATCCTCATAGGGAAGGTTTCTGATACATGGGATCAACTTTGTCATCCTCCTTTGTACATTTTCCAGAGCATTTATATCCATTCTGTAATACGGTGACCAAAACTGTGCAGCATAATCTAAATGAGGCCTAACCAAGGATGTATAGAGTTGAAGAACAACCTGAAGACTCCTATTATTTATGCTTCTTGATATGAAGCCAAGGATTCTATTAGCTTTATTGCGAACACTTATGCACTGTTGTCTTGGTTTCAGATTACTGCTAACCAGAACTCCTAAATCTTTTTCGCAATCCGTAATATTAAGATCTACATTATTTAGTTTATATGTGGCATGGTTATTGTCCTGTCCAACATTTAGAATTTTGCATTTGTCTATATTAAACTGCATCTGCCACCTCTCCGACCACTGCATCAGTCTATTCAAATCTTCCTGGAGCGCTCGAATGTCCTCGTCAGAATGAATTCGACGGCCTATTTTGGTGTCATCGGCAAACTTGCCGATGTCGCTCTTTATGCCCTCATCTATGTCGTTTATGTAGATTGTGAACAGCAGGGAGCCCAACACTGAGCCCTGTGGAACACCGCTCGTGACGCTTCCCCACTCTGATTTCTCCCCATTTATGCAAACTCTCTGCTGCCTATTTGTCAACCATGCCTCTATCCAGGAAAAAATTTCTCCTCCTATTCCATGTGCTTTAATTTTCCTCAATAGTCTCTGATGTGGGACCCTGTCAAAAGCCTTACTGAAGTCCATATACACAATATCATATTCATTACCATGATCTACCTCCTCAAATACCTTAGTGAAAAAAGTTAATAAATTCGTAAGGCAGGAACGCCCCTTTGTAAAACCATGCTGAGATTCGTTGATTAATTTATGCTTTTCAAGGTGGCTACGAACTGCCTCGGCAATTATTGATTCCATAAATTTTCCCACTATGGAGGTTAGGCTTATTGGTCTATAGTTCGAAGCTAAGGACCTGTCACCTGTTTTGAAAATAGGTATCACATTTGCCATTTTCCACTTATCTGGCACCATGCCAGTTTGTAGCGATATGTTGAAAAGATTAGCCAAAGGTGTGCTAAGCTCCTCTTTACATTCCTTTAGAACCCTTGCATACAGTTCATCAGGGCCTGGGGATTTGTTAGGTTTTAATTTATCTATTTGCCTAAGGACCATGTCACTTGTGACCCTAATCGTGCACAGTTTATTATCGTCCTGTTCTACATAATTTATTATTACTGGAATATCGCTGGTATCCTCCTGTGTAAAATCTGAGAGGAAGTATGTGTTAAAAATTCTACACATTTCCTTATCACTGTCAGTGAGCTGACCCGAGGAACTTTTGAGTGGGCCTATCTTGTCCCTGATCTTACTTCTGTATACCTGAAAGAATCCTTTTGGGTTAGTCTTCGATTCTCTTGCAACTTTAACCTCATAATCTCTTTTTGCTTTTCTAATTCCCTTTTTTATTTCTCTCTTTAACTGAATATATCGATTTCTTAATTGCCCCTCTCCTCTTTTGATTTGCCTATATATGCCTCTCTTTTGACCAATCAGATATTTTAATCTATTGTTCATCCATTTAGGATCATTTTTGTTTGATCTGATTTCCCTATTTGGAACATAATTTGACTGAGCAGCTAGAACTATGCCCTGGAAAGCATCATATCGGCAACCATCACCACCTACCTGACCCTTAGTCAGGTCATTCCAGTTCAGCCCACCTAAGTAATTTTTCAGTCCTATGAAATCAGCCAAGCGAAAGTCAGGGACGGAGACTTGATTGCCATTATTAGGGGAATTCCATGATATATTAAAACTGAGTGATTTGTGATCACTTTCCCCAAGCTCATCATTAACCTCAAGATTATTAATTAGTGTTTCCCTACTGGCAAGAACCAAGTCAAGGAGGTTATTTCCCCTAGTTGGCTCTGTCACAAATTGTTTTAAAAAACAATCCTGGATCGTATCAAGAAAGTCACCTGACTCTAAATTTCCTGTCAAATTGCTCCAGTCAATCTGTGTATAGTTGAAATCTCCCATTAGCACAACATTTTCGTATGTAGATGCTTTACGAATTTCGTCCCATAGAAGTTTACTGCATTCCCGATCAAGATTTGGGGCCCTGTAAATCACACCCAAAATTAGTTTTTCTCGGCCCTCGAGAAGCTGTAACCAAACAGATTCAGTGGCTGACGCTTCTAATTTAATATCTTGTCAAACACAACAATTTAAATTGTCTCTGACATACATCGCTACTCCACCACCTTTCCTGTTGACCCTGTCAGTGTGGAATAATTTACAGCCTTGTATGTGACATTCAGAGGGCATCTCTCTATCTTTCAGATTGAACCAGGTCTCTGTTATAGCAATAATATCTATGTTTCCTGCACTTGCAATTAATCTTAGCTCATCTATCTTATTTCTTACACTCCTGCTATTAGTATAGTAAACCTTAAGGGAGCTAGTCCCTTGCTGCCCTCTGCTGTCCCCCTTTGTTTGCTGACCTGATCTATTGTCTTTATTTATAACTTTTATATCATGGCTCATTATGGTATATCATGGCTTGTAATGGTATATCATGGCTCGCAATGGTATATCGTGGCTCATAGTGGTATATCATGGTTCATAATGGTATATCATGCTCGTAATGGTATATCGTGGCTCGTAATGGTATATCGTGGCTCGTAATGGTATATCATGGCTCGAAATGGTATAGTGTGGCTTGTAACCGTACATCGTGGCTTGTAACGGTATATCGTGGCTCATAATGGCTGTTCTACGAGGGAAGGTTTGCTTATGCTAGATTAAATTAGGATGTCAATGGTATACAATACCGACAAGGTAAGACACATGGACAACAATCAGGCAACTTTATTCCTAAACGTTTCGCCTACACAGTAGACTTCTTCAGTCGAGTACAGGAAGTAGACAGGAGCAGTAGAGATGTGAAGACGATAATCAGTCCATCACCCTCGAAGACGCTCCCTCCGTTCTCCATGTGGGCAAAAACCTGCCCACATGGAGAGGAGAGGAATCAAAATTTAACTGAAAACGAGGGCATCTCAAAAAACGTTAACGTCCACCAAAAAAAAAAAAAAAAAAACTAAAAATCCACCATCATCAGATGAAACACTTAAGTGGCCGCCACCTTCACCGGAGGTTTTTACATCGCCTTTATTTCTGAATTGTCTATATTCCCCTGCTAAACCCGTATGAGCCACCCACACTCGATTATAATGGGGGTGGCTGTCCTTGATCACGTCAATAGTGACCTAACACGTCTGTTATATTTATCATGATCTCTCCCCTTAAGGGAGGTTCCTTGATCCTGGTGAGGGGCTCTTGATCTTGGGAATTGGATCTGTGTTCCGGTTCCCTGAATTGAGCCTGAATACCTTCCACCCCCCCCCCCCCACACGCGCTGTATAATCCTACGGGTTTAGCGCTCCCCCATAATTCTAATAATATGATCTTTATATCTGTAAATTTAAAAGCTTAGTGAGTACCAGATATTATCCTAGACCCTGTTGTGCTCTCTCTCACCTGTTGTGCTCTCTCTCACCTGTTGTGCTCTCTCTCACCTGTTGTGCTCTCTCTCACCTGTTGTGCTCTCTCTCACCTGTTGTGCTCTCTCTCACCTGTTGTGCTCTCTCTCACCTGTTGTGCTCTCTCTCACCTGTTGTGCTCTCTCTCACCTGTTGTGCTCTCTCTCACCTGTTGTGCTCTCTCTCACCTGTTGTGCTCTCTCTCACCTGTTGTGCTCTCTCTCACCTGTTGTGCTCTCTCTCACCTGTTGTGCTCTCTCTCACCTGTTGTGCTCTCTCTCACCTGTTGTGCTCTCTCTCACCTGTTGTGCTCTCTCTCACCTGTTGTGCTCTCTCTCACCTGTTGTGCTCTCTCTGTTGTGCTCTCTCTCACCTGTTGTGCTCTCTCTCACCTGTTGTGCTCTCTCTCACCTGTTGTGCTCTCTCTCACCTGTTGTGCTCTCTCTCACCTGTTGTGCTCTCTCACCTGTTGTGCTCTCTCTCACCTGTTGTGCTCTCTCTCACCTGTTGTGCTCTCTCTCACCTGTTGTGCTCTCTCTCACCTGTTGTGCTCTCTCTCACCTGTTGTGCTCTCTCTCACCTGTTGTGCTCTCTCTCACCTGTTGTGCTCTCTCTCACCTGTTGTGCTCTCTCTCACCTGTTGTGCTCTCTCTCACCTGTTGTGCTCTCTCTCACCTGTTGTGCTCTCTCTCACCTGTTGTGCTCTCTCTCACCTGTTGTGCTCTCTCTCACCTGTTGTGCTCTCTCTCACCTGTTGTGCTCTCTCTCACCTGTTGTGCTCTCTCTCACCTGTTGTGCTCTCTCTCACCTGTTGTGCTCTCTCTCACCTGTTGTGCTCTCTCTCACCTGTTGTGCTCTCTCTCACCTGTTGTGCTCTCTCTCACCTGCTCTCTCTCACCTGTTGTGCTCTCTCTCACCTGTTGTGCTCTCTCTCACCGGTTGTGCTCTCTCTCACCAGTTGTGCTGTTGTGCTCTCTCTCACCTGTTGTGCTCTCTCTCACCTGTTGTGCTCTCTCTCACCTGTTGTGCTCTCTCTCACCTGTTGTGCTCTCTCTCACCTGTTGTGCTCTCTCTCACCTGTTGTGCTCTCTCTCACCTGTTGTGCTCTCTCTCACCTGTTGTGCTCTCTCTCACCTGTTGTGCTCTCTCTCACCTGTTGTGCTCTCTCTCACCTGTTGTGCTCTCTCTCACCTGTTGTGCTCTCTCTCACCTGTTGTGCTCTCTCTCACCTGTTGTGCTCTCTCTCACCTGTTGTGCTCTCTCTCACCTGTTGTGCTCTCTCTCACCTGTTGTGCTCTCTCTCACCTGTTGTGCTCTCTCTCACCTGTTGTGCTCTCTCTCACCTGTTGTGCTCTCTCTCACCTGTTGTGCTCTCTCTCACCTGTTGTGCTCTCTCTCACCTGTTGTGCTCTCTCTCACCTGTTGTGCTCTCTCTCACCTGTTGTGCTCTCTCTCACCTGTTGTGCTCTCTCTCTCACCTGTTGTGCTCTCTCTCACCTGTTGTGCTCTCTCTCACCTGTTGTGCTCTCTCTCACCTGTTGTGCTCTCTCTCACCTGTTGTGCTCTCTCTCACCTGTTGTGCTCTCTCTCACCTGTTGTGCTCTCTCTCACCTGTTGTGCTCTCTCTCACCTGTTGTGCTCTCTCTCACCTGTTGTGCTCTCTCTCACCTGTTGTGCTCTCTCTCACCTGTTGTGCTCTCTCTCTCTCTCTCACCTGTTGTGCTCTCTCTCACCTGTTGTGCTCTCTCTCACCTGTTGTGCTCTCTCTCACCTGTTGTGCTCTCTCTCACCTGTTGTGCTCTCTCTCACCTGTTGTGCTCTCTCTCACCTGTTGTGCTCTCTCTCACCTGTTGTGCTCTCTCTCACCTGTTGTGCTCTCTCTCACCTGTTGTGCTCTCTCTCACCTGTTGTGCTCTCTCTCACCTGTTGTGCTCTCTCTCACCTGTTGTGCTCTCTCTCACCTGTTGTGCTCTCTCTCACCTGTTGTGCTCTCTCTCACCTGTTGTGCTCTCTCTCACCTGTTGTGCTCTCTCTCACCTGTTGTGCTCTCTCTCACCTGTTGTGCTCTCTCTCACCTGTTGTGCTCTCTCTCACCTGTTGTGCTCTCTCTCACCTGTTGTGCTCTCTCTGTTGTGCTCACCTGTTGTGCTCTCTCTCACCTGTTGTGCTCTCTCTCACCTGTTGTGCTCTCTCTCACCTGTTGTGCTCTCTCTCACCTGTTGTGCTCTCTCTCACCTGTTGTGCTCTCTCTCACCTGTTGTGCTCTCTCTCACCTGTTGTGCTCTCTCTCACCTGTTGTGCTCTCTCTCACCTGTTGTGCTCTCTCTCACCTGTTGTGCTCTCTCTCACCTGTTGTGCTCTCTCTCACCTGTTGTGCTCTCTCTCACCTGTTGTGCTCTCTCTCACCTGTTGTGCTCTCTCTCACCTGTTGTGCTCTCTCTCACCTGTTGTGCTCTCTCTCACCTGTTGTGCTCTCTCTCACCTGTTGTGCTCTCTCTCACCTGTTGTGCTCTCTCTCACCTGTTGTGCTCTCTCTCACCTGTTGTGCTCTCTCTCACCTGTTGTGCTCTCTCTCACCTGTTGTGCTCTCTCTCACCTGTTGTGCTCTCTCTCACCTGTTGTGCTCTCACTCACCTGTTGTCCTCTCACTTACCTGTTGTGCTCTCTCACTCACCTGTTGTCCTCTCACTTACCTGTTGTGCTCTCTCACTCACCTGTTGTGCTCTCACTAACCTGTTGTGCTATCTCACCTGTTGTGCTGTCTCACTCACCTGTTGTGCTCTCACGTGCTGTGCTCTCTCTCACCTGTTGTGCTCTCACTCACCTGTTGTGTTCTCACTCACCAGTTGTGATCTCACCTGTTGCGAGCGTGCGCATCGCTCACTCTTACCTGTTGGGCGCTCTCACCTGTTCCTTCTGTCACCTGTACTGTTGAGGTCTTACCTGTGGTAGGCCGTGACGTCAGGCTGGTCTGGAGTCACAGCTGACGGCTGCCTCACCTCTCACTATCATTCCCGCACACTATATCGCTATCTCTCCCTCTTATCCACTATCTCACACTCACTATCTCTCCAACCTGTTTCATACATCGGGAGGATCACAACCACGCACAAAAACCCACTACATAAACACCGTGAGGACACAACTGGTGTTGAAGTCACCAGCGACCTCTTCCCATTTTCTGACACTTGAAAGTTCTTTTCAGAGTACGGTAGACATGGCCCTAAGTACTGTTTTATACATTCCAAGGGGTAGGGCGAGTCTGGCCGCTGTTAAGGGAGTTCGTTATAGAGGTAGGAGAGGCCAGGAAGGCCAGTAACACTCCCCCCTCACGTGAACAAAGTCACCCGTCAACTAAGTTGGTCCAGCAACTTAGACTAGGAAGTTCGGCAGCCACAGCAGCACCAGGCACGATAACTCTTTCATTTCTACCCACACATACCACTCTCACTACCCACAATACCCGCACCTCGCTGCTCTAACACCCGCTACCTAAACATTTATAAATGTCAATATGGAACCAAGCCCCGCCAGAAATATATTAAAAGCCTTATAAAAAGAAACACGTCAAATAAATATTAGCAAACAACGGAGAGTCGCAGATACCTACAGATTTTCTTCTTTCCACATCAAAGGCATCAATGTCTTCTCCAACATCGTTGTTTTTTTTTACTCCATCGACCACGTGGAAGGAAAGTAACACGTGTTGTCTATTACTCATTATAAACTCGCAGGAACAAAGGATGGGGGGGACAGAGGTAAGTAAATATTAGTGATATCAATGTTAGTGAGTGTAGTGGCAACGATGTCCTGCCTCTCACACTCGCGCAGTTGCCATCACCTAAATTGTCATGTTAAAACGTTCCCACTGCCACATTCTTCAACATGTTGTATATACCGATAATGACTCATTCTTCAATATGTTATATATACCGATAATGACTCATTCTTCAACATGTTGTGTATACCGATAATGACTCATTCTTCAACATGTTATATATACCGATAATGACTCATTCTTCAACATGTTGTATATACCGATAATGACTCATTCTTCAACATGTTGTATATACCGATAATGACTCATTCTTCAACATGTTGTATATACCGATAATGACACATTCTTCAACATGTTGTATATACCGATAATGACACATTCTTCAACATGTTGTGTATACCGATAATGACTCATTCTTCAACATGTTGTATATACCGATAATGACTCATTCTTCAACATGTTGTGTATACCGATAATGACTCATTCTTCAACATGTTGTGTATACCGATAATGACACATTCTTCAACATGTTGTATATACCGATAATGACACATTCTTCAACATGTTGTATATACCGATAATGACACATTCTTCAACATGTTGTGTATACCGATAATGACTCATTCTTCAACATGTTGTGTATACCGATAATGACTCATTCTTCAACATGTTGTGTATACCGATAATGACTCATTCTTAACATGTTGTATATACCGATAATGGCACATTCTTCAACATGTTGTGTATACCGATAATGACTCACTCTTCAACATGTTGTGTATACCGATAATGACACATTCTTCAATATGTTGTATATACCGATAATGACTCACTCTTCAACATGTTGTGTATACCGATAATGACACATTCTTCAACATGTTGTATATACCGATAATGACACATTCTTCAACATGTTGTATATACCGATAATGACACATTCTTCAACATGTTGTATATACCGATAATGACACATTCTTCAACATGTTGTATATACCGATAATGACACATTCTTCAACATGTTGTATATACCGATAATGACACATTCTTCAACATGTTGTATATACCGATAATGACACATTCTTCAACATGTTGTATATACCGATAATGACTAATTCTTCAACATGTTGTATATACCGATAATGACTCATTCTTCAGTATGTAAGTTTATTTAGGTAGATACACATAAGTACAATTATCACACACATAATACATGTAAATTACCTAAGATAACCACCCAAAAACTCAAGACAAAGTGAGTTATATCCATAAATAACTCATTCTTCAACACGTAAGTGTTTATTTAGACACAGACATACTTAAGTACAATTATCACACATATGTGTAAATTACCTATGATAATCCGTTGAATAATAACTCATTATTCAACGGATATATTGTAAGCAACTATAATGTTTCACTATAGTCAAGACACTATACTTATTATGATGTGCAGTATAAAAAAAATCTTAGCACATGATTTAAGGATATATAAACATTGTCTACAATCCTGGGATAAGCAACTTGACAACAACAAAAGAGCGTCAAGAAGCGAGGTTGGTACATCGGGATGGTTGTGTTGATTCTGTAATGTTTCCGTTAAGCCATTGTGTTGTGGCCCCAGGAATGTAGTGAGTGGGTGGGTGATGAGTGGGTGATGGTGGTGATGGGTGGGTAATGAATGGATGATGGTAGTGAGTGGGGATATAGTGATGATTCATGGTGTCAGTGGGTTGGTGGTGGTGAGTGGGGTGATAGTGATGAGTGATGGTGGTGAGTGGGTGGGTGATGGTGGTGAGTCGGTGGATGATTGTGGTGAATAGGTGAGTGATGAGTAGATGGTGAGTGGGTAATGGGTGGGTGATGAATGGGTGGGTGATGAATGGGTGATGTGTGAACGGGTGATCGTGAGTGGGTGATGAACGGGTGATGGTGAGTTGGAGGTTGGTTGATAGGGTGGTGGCAGTAGTGGGCGATGGGGAAGGATGGCAGGAAGGTTTCGTGGGTGGTGGGGGTTGGGGCGGTAGGTGGGTGGATAATGGTAGACGTGACAGTGTGGGAGTGAAGACAGTAGCAACAGCAGGCAATACAAACCCAGCTTCTCACAGTGACGATCCAGGAGAAGCCTGCCAGAGTCTACATAAAGGCACTTTACACGAAAGGTGCAGAATGCCACAGTCCGCATGTGAACAGGATCCAACAAATGCCACAAGGAGTGAACAATGCCGGCATCCTGGAGTGGCACAGGGCCACAGACAGGCTAAGTGTTGGGCCCAATCTCCGCATCTCAGCCAGGATATGAGATTATTATTATTATAACCAAGGGGGAAGCGCTAAACCCGTAGGATTATATAGCGCCCTGGGGGGGGGATGTGGAAGGCATTCAGGCTTAATTCGGGGAATTGGAGCACTGATCCAATTCCCTAAATCAAGAGTCCCTCACCAACATCAAGGAACCTTCCCTGAGGGGGTGCAGGATATGAGAGGACCTTCAGTTTTGAGCCAGAGATAAAGGCAAATTCATGTTAATGCCTGCCCCAGAATCATCAACAAAAGCCTCGTCTGCCACTGTGACTCGAAAATAATGGAGTTTTAGCTGGAAATATAAGCAGGAGAATCACTGATATTTACTGAGCACTGGACCGTGTAGGCCACTCAACGCTCATACCAATACAAAAATGAATTATATATACACACACAAAAATAAAATCAACACAGTAAGAGCTACGAACACAAATGAATACTATAAAACCAAATGCTAATAAGGAAGAAAGACTTGTGTTCCTGGTGGAAAATCGGTAGCCAAGTGTGGTAGCCTAGTGGACAGTGTCCGCCGCTACCTGACAGTGACAGGCAACCTCAGGGCGGCTTGTGTCTCTCAGTAAACTGCAAAAATTGGAGTAGACGTTGATCAGGGTGTTGTTGACACTGTCAGGCACCATATCAACCACACCATCTATTATAGTTTTGTACCACCAACCACACCATCTATTATAGTGATTGTACCACCAACCACGCTATCTATTATAGTGTTTGTACCACAAATCACACCATCTGTTATAATGTTTGTACCACCAACCACACCATCTATAGTGTTTATACCACCATCAGGGACGACATCAACCACACTATCTAATATAATGTTTGTACCACCATCAGAGACCACATCGACCACATAGTGTTTGTACCACCACTGACCACACCGTCAGCAGTGCTTGTACCACCACTGAAGACACCATCAGCAGTGCTTGTACCACCATTGACCACACCATCAGCAGTGCTTGTACCACCAATGACCACACCATCAGCAGTGCTTGTACCACCATTGACCACACCATCAGTAGTGCTTGTACCACCATCAGCAGTGCTTGCACCACCACTGACCACACCATCAGCAGTGCTTGTACCACCATTGACCACACCATCAACAGTGCTTGTACCACCACTGACCACGCCATCAGCAGTGCTTGTACCACCAATGACCACACTATCAGCAGTGCTTGTACCACCATTGACCACACCATCAGTAGTGCTTGTACCACCATCAGCAATGCTTGCACCACCACTGACCACACCATCAGCAGTGCTTGTACCACCAATGACCACACTATCAGCAGTGCTTGTATCACCATTGACCACACCATCAGTAGTGCTTGTACCACCATCAGCAGTGCTTGCACCACCACTGACCACACCATCAGCAGTGCTTGTACCACCAATGACCACACTATCAGCAGTGCTTGTACCACCATTGACCACACCATCAGTAGTGCTTGTACCACCATCAGCAGTGCTTGCACCACCACTGACCACACCATCAGCAGTGCTTGTACCACCATTGACCACACCATCAGCAGTGCTTGTACCACCATTGACCACACCATCAGCAGTGCTTGTACCACCATTGACCACACCATCAGCAGTGCTTGCACCACCATTGACCACACCATCAGCAGTGCTTGCACCACCACTGACCACACCATCAGCAGTGTTTGTACCACCATTGACCACACCATCAGCAGTGCTTGTACCACCATTGACCACACCATCAGCAGTGCTTGTACCACCACTGGCCACACCATCAGCAGTGCTTGTACCACCATTGACCACACCATCAACAGTGCTTGTACCCCCATTGACCACACCATCAGCAGTGCTTGCACCACCACTGATCACACCATCAGCAGTGCTTGCACCACCACTGACCACACCATCAGCAGTGCTTGTACCACCATTGACCACACCATCAGCAGTGCTTGTACTACCATTGACCACACCATCAGCAGTGCTTGTACCACCATTGACCACACCATCAGCAGTGCTTGCACCACCACTGACCACACCATCAGCAGTGCTTGTACCACCATTGACCACACCATCAGCAGTGCTTGTACCACCAATGACCACACCATCAGCAGTGCTTGCACCACCATTGACCATACCATCAGCAGTGCTTGCACCACCACTAACCACACCAGCAGTGCTTGCACCACCACTGACCACACAATCAGCAGTGCTTGTACCACCAATGACCACACCATCAGCAGTGCTTGCACCACCAATGACCACACCATCAGCAGTGCTTGAACCACCACTGACCACACCAGCAGTGCTTGCACCACCACTGACCACACCATCAGCAGTGCTTGTACCACCAATGACCATACCATCAGCAGTGCTTGTACCACCATTGACCACACCATCAGCAGTGCTTGCACCACCATTGACCACACTATCAGCAGTGCTTGTACCACCATTGACCACACCATCAGCAGTGCTTGCACCACCATTGACCACACCATCAGCAGTGCTTGTACCACCATTGACCACACCATCAGCAGTGCTTGTACCACTACTGACCACACCATCAGCAGTGCTTGTACCACCACTGACCACACCATCAGCAGTGCTTGCACCACCATTGACCACACCAGCAGTGCTTGTACCACCATTGACCACAGCATCAGCAGTGCTTGTACCACTACTGACCACACCATCAGCAGTGCTTGTACCACCATTGACCACACCATCAGCAGTGCTTGCACCACCATTGACCACACTATCAGCTGTGCTTGCACCACCATTGACCACACCATCAGCAGTGCTTGTACCACCATTGACCACACCATCAGCAGTGCTTGTACCACCATTGACCACACCATCAGCAGTGCTTGTACCACCATTGACCACACCATCAGCAGTGCCTGTACCACTACTGACCACACCATCAGCAGTGCTTGTACCACCATTGACCACACCATCAGCAGTGCTTGTACCACCACTGACCACACCATCAGCAGTGCTTGCACCACCACTGACCACACCATCAACAGTGCTTGTACCACCAGTGACCACACCATCAGCAGTGCTTGTACCACTACTGACCACACCATCAGCAGTGCTTGCACCACCATTTGCCACACCATCAGCAGTGCTTGTACCACTACTGACCACACTATCAGCAGTGCTTGTACCACTACTGACCACACCATCAGCAGTGCTTGTACCACTACTGACCACACTATCAGCAGTGTTTGTACCACCATTGACCACACCATCAGCAGTGCTTGTACCACTACTGACCACACCATTAGCAGTGCTTGTACCACTACTGACCACACCATCAGCAGTGCTTGTACCACCACTGACCACACCATCAGCAGTGCTTGTACCACCATTGACCACACCATCAGCAGTGCTTGTACCACCATTGACCACACCATCAGCAGTGCTTGTACCACCATTGACCACACCATCAGCAGTGCTTGTACCACCATTGACCACACCATCAGCAGTGCTTGTACCACCATTGACCACACCATCAGCAGTGCTTGTACCACCATTGACCACACCATCAGCAGTGCTTGTACCACCATTGACCACACCATCAGCAGTGCTTGCACCACCTAAGCATGAAGGCAGCCAGTGAAAGTTTCCTCGTGCCGAGGGTTCAGTAATCGACCGGAATTTGGTGAAGCTGAACTGTACCAAGAGATACAAAGTTCCACTCCAGGTATCTGAGTGTCTGGTCAACAACCTTTCCAACAGTTTTCGTCCTTCCAGGAATCTGATCCTACCTCCCCTTCCTCGATTCAAACCTTATTAACCTCCCATTCTCTAGGTGCTACGTAACTCCTACATCATAAGCTCTTCCCGGTATTTATAATACATTCCATTACCTTGCAGATGTAGCTGGTCGAAGAGATTAAGGAAGATTAAGACCTGTGCCAGGACCCCGGTTCTACCGAACATTATACAGAGGATTGCTGGGGTAGCAGACAGGCTTGTAGATGGCCACAATCTGCATGTCTCCACACTTCTTGTAAAGATATATATGAAAAGATGTGCTAAAAACAAGTGACGCATTAGGGAGGTGCCGTAACACGGTGCGATACACGCCCAAGTGTTGAGCCACCAAGTGAGACGCAACACAACCAAGTGTTTCAACCACCCATAATAGATTATAAGGCTTCACCTAGGCCACGGCACACAGTTTACTCGTGGGAAAGAGCTAAACTCGTACAGCGCCTGGGGAATGGCAGGTGATCACGCCTGATCCAAAGATCAATAGCCCATCACAGGCATGAAGAGCCAGGCACACACTGGGGTGGAATAAACCCCACCAATTGTATTTACAGCAAGATTAAATCGAGTTAGTTTGGGGTCCTTTTTTATCTTGACTGAGAGAAAAATAAGAGACAAAGTTTAGTGCGTGACATCAGTGACATCACCAGTAGTTATTCTTGGCTACTCTCAGTTACCAGCCACTTTACTGTTGCACACTTTCTTTATATTAGGTTCAGAGTGAGGGAAGGAGTGGGGCAGTAAAGTGGCTGGTAACTGAGAGTAACCAAGAGTAACTACTGGTAATACCACTATCACACGCACGCTAAACTTTGACCATTACAGATTTTCTCTCAGTCAAGATAAACTGGATCATAAGTAATTTGATTTAATCTTACTGTAACAGCAACTGGTCGAATTTATTCCGCGACGAGTCAACAGTGGCTCATTCTTAGTGACTTATGATCCAGGAAGAAGTGTAGAGCAGAGTGGAGGAAGCAAATATGTCTGTACTCATGCACACGTGCCTGTACTCATACACACACGTGCCTGTACTCATAAACACGTGCCTGTACTCATACACACACGTGCCTTTACTCATATTCATGTGCCTGTACTTACAGATGTACATTAATACTTAGGACTGTTCCCCTAACCTGTTGTGGAATTTCAGCAGTCTTTCAGTAACAATGTCACGAGGTCCCACACAGGAGTGCCAGTGTCACAAGGTCCCACACGACAGTGCCAGTGCCACAAGGTCCCACACAACAGATCCGGATGTATGACATACCAACACAGACACAGGAAGTCTTCACAGGACGGACCTTCGCTTCATAATAACCAAAACTTCATTTCTCTGACCTTCAGTTCTCGACTTCTAACACCAATAACCTCACAGCGTCTCTCTCACTCAATAAAAGTTAACACAGTCGTGGGGAAAAACTACAAATTTAACCTAATTTAACATTTCCCGTCAAAGCGGCTTACCATGAGAAAATTTGGGAATATAACCACGATTCAATAATTATAATAATTTATTACTAAAATGAAGTGTAGGGTAATTGTTCATATATATTTTATTGATCAAGTGTCTTGACATTTTTCTTTATGCCTCAGCTGAGTAAATGTCAGGCACTGTCTTCAAGAAAGTCACTATAAGGCTGTGATCTCAGCTTGTTACTGAGACACGGTAATGATCGTGATCTCAGCTTGTTACTGAGACACGGTAATGATCGTGATCTCAGTTTGTTACTGAGACACTGTAATGATCGTGATCTCAGCTTGTTACTGAGACACGGTAATGATCGTGATCTCAGTTTGTTACTGAGACACTGTAATGATCGTGATCTCAGCTTGTTACTGAGACACGGTAATGATCGTGATCTCAGTTTGTTACTGAGACACTGTAATGATCGTGATCTCAGCTTGTTACTGAGACACGGTAATGATCGTGATATCAGCTTGTTACTGAGACACGGTAATGATCGTGATCTCAGCTTGTTACTGAGACACGGTAATGATCGTGATCTCAGCTTGTTACTGAGACACGGTAATGATCGTGATCTCACCTTGTTACTGAGACACGGTAATGATCGTAATCTCAGCTTGTTACTGAGA
Source organism: Cherax quadricarinatus (assembly GCF_038502225.1). Classification (NCBI taxonomy): domain Eukaryota; kingdom Metazoa; phylum Arthropoda; class Malacostraca; order Decapoda; family Parastacidae; genus Cherax; species Cherax quadricarinatus. Next base: position 10,267,750 of record NC_091329.1, on the reverse strand, counting down.
CACGGTAATGATTGTGATCTCAGCTTGTTACTGAGACACGGTAATGATCGTGATCTCAGCTTGTTACTGAGACACGGTAATGATCGTGATCTCAGCTTGTTACTGAGACACGGTAATGATCGTGATCTCACCTTGTTACTGAGACACGGTAATGATCGTAATCTCAGCTTGTTACTGAGACACGGTAATGATCGTTATCTCAGCTCGCTGCTACTGAGACAAAGTAAAATAAATAAAAATCACACTACATGCCAACAATAAAATCTAATAACGCCTTTTCCCGTCACACAAAAATTAATAAGGGTTTCCAACGCCGTTCTTTCAGTAAAGTGGAAATTCAATATGACAAAAATTCCTGGGCTGACATTCTTGCACAGGATGGAGGTGTGAGTGACTTAGTGCCGAGTACTTTTCTTGTACCAGGCCTTCAGTAGACAGGAAGACAGAAAAGAGGGAAGAGAAGGAGAGGAATAAAGGTTAATAATAGGTCCTCTTGTGGATTCCTCACCACTACCTCTTCTGGTGTGTTTACAGAATCACTGAGGTGAGTGTTGCCAGTGACACCTTTGGTGGGACCTGTGGTGGTATCTTTGGTGGTAGCTCTGATGGCACTTCACCGCCAACACTAATTATGTGTAAGCAACGCTCAATGACCCATATATATATGGGCAGCTACTGATACCTTCTGTCTTGCATCAGAGAATTTCCTCTCATATCTGTTGCTGTCTTGTAACACTGCGTAGCTCCTGACGACGCACGTGTGAAAGATCTAGTGCTAAAGAATTCCAGCCCCATGTGGCTTGTTCTGCATTGTTGAGACAGCCTGTTTCCGATTGTACTGAACTACCAAACAAATGAAGATTTCCAACGTTAACCACAGCACAGGTAGAGTAACGTTAACCATAACAATATATAAAGTAACAAACACAAGGAACTATTTCCTCTGGAGACACACCGAGGAACACCACCTAAGTTCCTTTGTCAAAGCTACGTGCAGCTAGGTAACAATGGTGACTAGGTCAAAGGTGCCTAACGTGACTGTGGAGAAGAGACGGCATACAAGGTCTGAAGGAAGAGTGGAGGATGAAGATTGAGACACTTATGCAGCATATGGGAATCTTTATTCAGGAAACGTTTCGCCACACAGTGGCTTCATCAGTCCAATACAAAGAGGAAGGCGTAAGGAGAGGAGGAGAATGAGGTAATCAGTCCCTCAACCTGGAGTCGATGTGTTCAGTCCATCAATCTTGTAGAATGTACAGCATAGGGCCGTAGACGTGGCTTATATACTGTAGTGAGGTGACGTGAAGCAGATGGAGGCGGGGTCATAGTGGTACCATCCACTAGTCGAAGTAGGTCTTCGTTCAAAGGTTGAACAAGTGTTGAAGAATTCTTTGTAATAAGACCCCATGATGCTGCCGTGTCTGACAGTTGTGATGAATGGTTTGAAAAACCGACAAGTTGAAGATTGAGACACTTATGCAGCATATGGGAATCTTTATTCAGGAAACGTTTCGCCACACAGTGGCTTCATCAGTCCAATACAAAGAGGAAGGCGTAAGGAGAGGAGGAGAATGAGGTAATCAGTCCCTCAACCTGGAGTCGATGTGTTCAGTCCATCAATCTTGTAGAATGTACAGCATAGGGCCGTAGACGTGGCTTATATACTGTAGTGAGGTGACGTGAAGCAGATGGAGGCGGGGTCATAGTGGTACCATCCACTAGTCGAAGTAGGTCTTCGTTCAAAGGTTGAACAAGTGTTGAAGAATTCTTTGTAATAAGACCCCATGATGCTGCCGTGTCTGACAGTTGTGATGAATGGTTTGAAAAACCGACAAGTTGAAGATTGAGACACTTATGCAGCATATGGGAATCTTTATTCAGGAAACGTTTCGCCACACAGTGGCTTCATCAGTCCAATACAAAGAGGAAGGCGTAAGGAGAGGAGGAGAATGAGGTAATCAGTCCCTCAACCTGGAGTCGATGTGTTCAGTCCATCAATCTTGTAGAATGTACAGCATAGGGCCGTAGACGTGGCTTATATACTGTAGTGAGGTGACGTGAAGCAGATGGAGGCGGGGTCATAGTGGTACCATCCACTAGTCGAAGTAGGTCTTCGTTCAAAGGTTGAACAAGTGTTGAAGAATTCTTTGTAATAAGACCCCATGATGCTGCCGTGTCTGACAGTTGTGATGAATGGTTTGAAAAACCGACAAGTTGAAGATTGAGACACTTATGCAGCATATGGGAATCTTTATTCAGGAAACGTTTCGCCACACAGTGGCTTCATCAGTCCAATACAAAGAGGAAGGCGTAAGGAGAGGAGGAGAATGAGGTAATCAGTCCCTCAACCTGGAGTCGATGTGTTCAGTCCATCAATCTTGTAGAATGTACAGCATAGGGCCGTAGACGTGGCTTATATACTGTAGTGAGGTGACGTGAAGCAGATGGAGGCGGGGTCATAGTGGTACCATCCACTAGTCGAAGTAGGTCTTCGTTCAAAGGTTGAACAAGTGTTGAAGAATTCTTTGTAATAAGACCCCATGATGCTGCCGTGTCTGACAGTTGTGATGAATGGTTTGAAAAACCGACAAGTTGAAGATTGAGACACTTATGCAGCATATGGGAATCTTTATTCAGGAAACGTTTCGCCACACAGTGGCTTCATCAGTCCAATACAAAGAGGAAGGCGTAAGGAGAGGAGGAGAATGAGGTAATCAGTCCCTCAACCTGGAGTCGATGTGTTCAGTCCATCAATCTTGTAGAATGTACAGCATAGGGCCGTAGACGTGGCTTATATACTGTAGTGAGGTGACGTGAAGCAGATGGAGGCGGGGTCATAGTGGTACCATCCACTAGTCGAAGTAGGTCTTCGTTCAAAGGTTGAACAAGTGTTGAAGAATTCTTTGTAATAAGACCCCATGATGCTGCCGTGTCTGACAGTTGTGATGAATGGTTTGAAAAACCGACAAGTTGAAGATTGAGACACTTATGCAGCATATGGGAATCTTTATTCAGGAAACGTTTCGCCACACAGTGGCTTCATCAGTCCAATACAAAGAGGAAGGCGTAAGGAGAGGAGGAGAATGAGGTAATCAGTCCCTCAACCTGGAGTCGATGTGTTCAGTCCATCAATCTTGTAGAATGTACAGCATAGGGCCGTAGACGTGGCTTATATACTGTAGTGAGGTGACGTGAAGCAGATGGAGGCGGGGTCATAGTGGTACCATCCACTAGTCGAAGTAGGTCTTCGTTCAAAGGTTGAACAAGTGTTGAAGAATTCTTTGTAATAAGACCCCATGATGCTGCCGTGTCTGACAGTTGTGATGAATGGTTTGAAAAACCGACAAGTTGAAGATTGAGACACTTATGCAGCATATGGGAATCTTTATTCAGGAAACGTTTCGCCACACAGTGGCTTCATCAGTCCAATACAAAGAGGAAGGCGTAAGGAGAGGAGGAGAATGAGGTAATCAGTCCCTCAACCTGGAGTCGATGTGTTCAGTCCATCAATCTTGTAGAATGTACAGCATAGGGCCGTAGACGTGGCTTATATACTGTAGTGAGGTGACGTGAAGCAGATGGAGGCGGGGTCATAGTGGTACCATCCACTAGTCGAAGTAGGTCTTCGTTCAAAGGTTGAACAAGTGTTGAAGAATTCTTTGTAATAAGACCCCATGATGCTGCCGTGTCTGACAGTTGTGATGAATGGTTTGAAAAACCGACAAGTTGAAGATTGAGACACTTATGCAGCATATGGATGATACCACTATGACCCCGCCTCCATCTGCTTCACGTCACCTCACTACAGTATATAAGCCACGTCTACGGCCCTATGCTGTACATTCTACAAGATTGATGGACTGAACACATCGACTCCAGGTTGAGGGACTGATTACCTCATTCTCCTCCTCTCCTTACGCCTTCCTCTTTGTATTGGACTGATGAAGCCACTGTGTGGCGAAACGTTTCCTGAATAAAGATTCCCATATGCTGCATAAGTGTCTCAATCTTCAACTTGTCGGTTTTTCAAACCATTCATCACAACTGTCAGACACGGCAGCATCATGGGGTCTTATTACAAAGAATTCTTCAACACTTGTTCAACCTTTGAACGAAGACCTACTTCGACTAGTGGATGGTACCACTATGACCCCGCCTCCATCTGCTTCACGTCACCTCACTACAGTATATAAGCCACGTCTACGGCCCTATGCTGTACATTCTACAAGATTGATGGACTGAACACATCGACTCCAGGTTGAGGGACTGATTACCTCATTCTCCTCCTCTCCTTACGCCTTCCTCTTTGTATTGGACTGATGAAGCCACTGTGTGGCGAAACGTTTCCTGAATAAAGATTCCCATATGCTGCATAAGTGTCTCAATCTTCAACTTGTCGGTTTTTCAAACCATTCATCACAACTGTCAGACACGGCAGCATCATGGGGTCTTATTACAAAGAATTCTTCAACACTTGTTCAACCTTTGAACGAAGACCTACTTCGACTAGTGGATGGTACCACTATGACCCCGCCTCCATCTGCTTCACGTCACCTCACTACAGTATATAAGCCACGTCTACGGCCCTATGCTGTACATTCTACAAGATTGATGGACTGAACACATCGACTCCAGGTTGAGGGACTGATTACCTCATTCTCCTCCTCTCCTTACGCCTTCCTCTTTGTATTGGACTGATGAAGCCACTGTGTGGCGAAACGTTTCCTGAATAAAGATTCCCATATGCTGCATAAGTGTCTCAATCTTCAACTTGTCGGTTTTTCAAACCATTCATCACAACTGTCAGACACGGCAGCATCATGGGGTCTTATTACAAAGAATTCTTCAACACTTGTTCAACCTTTGAACGAAGACCTACTTCGACTAGTGGATGGTACCACTATGACCCCGCCTCCATCTGCTTCACGTCACCTCACTACAGTATATAAGCCACGTCTACGGCCCTATGCTGTACATTCTACAAGATTGATGGACTGAACACATCGACTCCAGGTTGAGGGACTGATTACCTCATTCTCCTCCTCTCCTTACGCCTTCCTCTTTGTATTGGACTGATGAAGCCACTGTGTGGCGAAACGTTTCCTGAATAAAGATTCCCATATGCTGCATAAGTGTCTCAATCTTCAACTTGTCGGTTTTTCAAACCATTCATCACAACTGACCAACACCCCGCAGGCTGGCTCAACCAAAACTCCCGCAGGAGGTTACGACCCTGGGCGTCCAAGACTGATTTCGACGAGCCGCCGCCTGAAGGGAGCTTCTCCAGACTGTTGTCTTCCCTCAGGCACGGTCGTCTTAAGGCCCTTTAACACCGTGTGTTGCAATATTCAAGTACCCAGACAACGGTAACGGGTGAACACAAAGTCAATAATGGCCCGAGGAAGGTAATAATCATTGAACTATGAAGGGGAAAGAAAAAACACAATGAAATCGCAACTGAAGATGCGAATGGAGAGAGAGAGAGAGAGAGAGAGAGAGAGAGAGAGAGAGAGAGAGAGAGAGAGAGAGAGAGAGAGAGAGAGAGAGAGAGAGAGAGAGAGAGAGAGAGAGAGAGAGAGACAGACAGACTAAGAGATATTTCAGATCCTACAGGGAGTTATTTACAACGATTTCCAGCACATCCTCGGGATCACATTTACAATACCTGACAGGAAGACAAGTCATCAGTCAGACTCAACACCTATTTACACTTTCGGCAGAAATCTGAAACTAACTTCATACTAACTTCAATATTCTTTCTCGCCTCCTGTTCGATCAAGTTCCATAATAACGAGTTCCCAAGTGCCTGGGTCACTTCCTGTGCCAGTGATGACGATTCTACAGTGCCACACAGTCTTCAGCTTTTGTTTTTGTCCCATGGACCTGTGGGTCACTGTATGTTTCGCTCACTTATGCAGACCATCATCAACAATGAGCCCAACTGACCGAGGTGATGTATTGCTCACAAGTTTGTTGACATAAACAAGCTGCTGAACAAGTTTATGTATTATTGCCACAACATTTCGCCCTGTGTAGCTTCATTAAATCAGCGAAACGTTGTCCCAAATAAATTACATTCACCAAGGCGATTTGAAATTGCATGCGCAATTATGTTCAATAACTCTGAAGGTTGTTGGGGAGGTAGTTGGAAGATACTCACCTGTCTCCACTTCTATAAATAAGGATCATATAAGTAGTGATACCATGAAGTAGTTAACATATTACTACGTTCCTATGATGTGCACTCTTAAGTAGCCTTGGTGAGCCCAGCCTCGGGCACAGCTAAGTAACCAATTTAAATATAAACTGATGATAATGAAAGGATGCTGCAAGGGGTAAAGATAACGGGAGAGTGAGGAGGAAGAGTGAGCGAGGTCACAGAGGTCATAGAGGTCACAAGATCACAGGTCAACAGTCATCAGGAAGAACAGCAGATGAACGTCAACTCAAGCCTTCCTCTCCTGTTCATCTCCTGCACCTAGTCTTCCCCTCCACCTGTTTTGAGGTTCACGCAGCCGCCGCCTCCGTTAACGGCAGGCGAAATTGTAGACTTTCAGATTGTAGAGAGAACCTCCACTGCTCGTATAAACTCAGTCAAGCACCTTGATTACTTGGACCATTACGAGCCCTCCAACTGTGCTCCCTGGAATATAGGCGAGAAAGATACGTTATAATGTAGGCGAGGAAAGTACGAAAAAAGTCTAGAAATCACTTCCTATGAAAGACGCTCTCCAGAAGATGCAAAATACCCTCAATGAAGAGCAGGGGTGCGGCGAGTATGCTAAGGTCAGCATTAACAGCCTGGTTGATCAAGCCCTGATCCACTGGGAGGCCTGGTCATGGACCAGGTCGCAGGGGGCGTTGACCCCCGGAACACCCTTCAGGTAGATCCCAGGTAGGTAGACCCCCTGCCATCACTGCTTCCTGCCATCACTACTGCCTCCCTGCCATCACTACTGCCTCCCTGCCATCATTACCACCTCCCTGCCATCACTGCTGCCTCCCTGCCATCATTACCACCTCCCTGCCATCACTGCTGCCTCCATGCCATCATTACCACCTCCCTGCCATCACTGCTGCCTCCCTGCCATCATTACCACCTCCCTGCCATCACTGCTGCCTCCCTGCCATCACTGCTGCCTCCCTGCCATCATTGCCACCTCCCTGCCATCACTGCTGCCTCCCTGCCATCATTACCACCTCCCTACCATCACTGCTGCCTCCCTGCCATCATTACCACCGTCTCTCCTCGACCTACCTTAAGTATTCTCCATCGAAAGTCGACCCGACTCCAATTCACCACCAACACCCACAGTCTCCCCGCTCCCACAACACCAACACCCACAGTCTTCCCGTTCCCACAACACCAACACCCACAGTCTCCCCGCTCCCACAACACCATCACCCACAGTCTCCCCGCTCCCACAACACCAACACCCACAGTCTCCCCGCTCCCACAACACCAACACCCACAGTCTCCCCGCTCATACAACACCAACACCCACAGTCTCCCCGCTCATACAACACCAACACCCACAGTCTCCCCGCTCCCACAACACCAACACCCACAGTCTCCCCGCTCCCACAACACCAACACCCACAGTCTCCCCGCTCATACAACACCAACACCCACAGTCTCCCCGCTCCCACAACACCAACACCCACAGTCTCCCCGCTCATACAACACCAACACCCACAGTCTCCCCGCTCATACAACACCAACACCCACAGTCTCCCCGCTCCCACACCACCAACACCCACAGTCTCCCCGCTCACACAACACCAACACCCACAGTCTCCCCGCTCCCACAACACCAACACCCACAGTCTCCCCGCTCCCACAACACCAACACCCACAGTCTCCCCGCTCCCACAACACCAACACCCACAGTCTCCCCGCTCCCACAACACCAACACCCACAGTCTCCTCGCTCCCAGAACACCAACACCCAGAGTCTCCCCGCTCCCACAACACCAACACCCCCAGTCTCCCTGCCCCCACAACACCAACACCCACAGTCTCCCCGCTCCCACAACACCAACACCCACAGTCTCCCCGCTCCCACAACACCAACACCCACAGTCTTCCCGCTCCCACAACACCAGACACCCACAGTCTCCCAGCTCCCACAACACCAACACCCACAGTCTTCCCGCTCCCACAACACCAACACCCACAGTCTTCCCGCTCCCACAACACCAACACCCACAGTCTTCCCTCTCCCACAACACCAGACACCCACAGTCTCCCCGCTCCCACAACACCAACACCCACAGTCTTCCCGCTCCCACAACACCAACACCCACAGTCTTCCCGCTCCCACAACACCAACACCCACAGTCTCCCCGTTCCCACAACACCAACACCCACAGTCTCCCCGCTCCCACAACACCAACACCCACAGTCTTCCCGCTCCCACAACACCAGACACCCACAGTCTCCCCGCTCCCACAACACCAACACCCACAGTCTCCCTGCTCCCACAACACCAACACCCACAGTCTCCCCGCTCCCACAACGCCAACACCCACAGTCTCCCCGCTCCCACAACACCAACACCCACAGTCTTCCCGCTCCCACAACACCAGACACCCAGTCTCCCCGCTCCCACAACACCAACACCCACAGTCTTCCCGTTCCCACAACACCAACACCCACAGTCTCCCCGCTCCCACAACACCAACACCCACAGTCTCCCCGCTCCGACAACAGGAACACCCACAGTCTCCCCACTCCCACAACACCAACACCCACAGTCTTTCCGCTCCCACAACATCAGACACCCACAGTCTTCACGCTCCCACAACACCAACACCCACAGTCTCCCCGCTCCCACAACACCAACACCCACAGTCTTCCCGTTCCCACAACACCAACACCCACAGTCTCCCCGCTCCCACAACACCAACACCCACAGTCTCCCCGCTCCCACAACACCAACACCCACAGTCTTCCCGCTCCCACAACACCAGACACCCACAGTCTCCCCGCTCCCACAACACCAACACCCACAGTCTCCCCGCTCCCACAACACCAACACCCACAGTCTCCCCGCTCCCACAACGCCAACACCCACAGTCTCCCCGCTCCCACAACACCAACACCCACAGTCTTCCCGCTCCCACAACACCAGAAACACAGTCTCCCCGCTCCCACAACACCAACACCCACAGTCTTCCCGTTCCCACAACACCAACACCCCCCGTCTCCCCGCTCCCACAACACCAACACCCCCAGTCTCCCCGCTCCGACAACAGCAACACCCACAGTCTCCCCACTCCCACAACACCAACACCCACAGTCTTTCCGCTCCCACAACATCAGACACCCACAGTCTTCACGCTCCCACAACACCAACACCCACAGTCTCCCCGCTCCCACAACACCAACACCCACAGTCTTCCCGGTCCCACAACACCAACACCCACAGTCTCCCCACTCCCACAACACCAACACCCACAGTCTTTCCGCTCCCACAACATCAGACACCCACAGTCTTCACGCTCCCACAACACCAACACCCACAGTCTCCCCGCTCCCACAACACCAACACCCACAGTCTTCCCGCTCCCACAACACCAACACCCACAGTCTCCCCGCTCCCACAACACCAACACCCACAGTCTTCCCGCTCCCACAACACCAGACACCCACAGTCTCCCCGCTCCCACAACACCAACACCCACAGTCTCCCTGCTCCCACAACACCAACACCCACAGTCTCCCCGCTCCCACAACACCAACACCCACAGTCTTCCCGCTCCCACAACACCAACACCCACAGTCTCCCCGCTCCCACAACACCAACACCCACAGTCTTCCCGTTCCCACAACACCAACACCCACAGTCTCCCCACTCCCACAACACCAACACCCACAGTCTTTCCGCTCCCACAACATCAGACACCCACAGTCTTCACGCTACCACAACACCAACACCCACAGTCTCCCCGCTCCCACAACACCAACACCCACAGTCTTCCCGCTCCCACAACACCAACACCCACAGTCTCCCCGCTCCCACAACACCAACACCCACAGTCTTCCCGCTCCCACAACACCAACACCCACAGTCTCCCCGCTCCCACAACACCAACACCCACAGTCTCCCCGCTCCCACAACACCAACACCCACAGTCTTCCCGCTCCCACAACACCAGACACCCACACCAAATTCCTCCCATGTTCTACACCCTTACTCTTCACCCCCTCCCACTATAACAAACACCCCTCTCTCTCTCTCACCCCTTCCGTCAAAATGATTCCTTCCCCACATCTCTCCCCCTCCCTCCCTCACTCCCGTTACGTACATTAAGTCCCGTTGTATGTGCGTCACACATCCCTTACATTGCATTCTCCCACGCAAGTGTATGTAACACTGTACTCTCCCACGCAAATGTATGTAACATAACGTACTCCTTTACATATGATTAGTAACACTAATATGCACTCTGACATGCAGGTAATTTCCCTAACCTGATTATCAAACTCCTCTAAATTTCCCCACCACTCTTCCTTTCCTTCCCTTCCACTCCTCCCTATTGTCTCCCTCTCGCTTACCAGGATTATTCCCCCTCCCTCTCACAAAATGCCTGCACAAGGAATAACTGGGAAGGTAGGCAGATGGATATTAAATGGTGAACAAAACACAAAGAGGAACAGTAAACAGAGTGAAATCAGGGGCTGGTACAGTGAAAAGTTGTCTCTCAAGGCACGGTACCCACCTCACGGTACCCACCTCACGGTACCCACCTCACGGTACTCATCTCACGGTACCCACCTCACGGTACTCACCTCACGGTACTCACCTCACGGTACCCACCTCACGGTACCCACCTCACGGTACCCACCTCACGGTACCCACCTCACGGTACCCACCTCACGGTACTCATCTCACGGTACCCACCTCACGGTACTCATCTCACGGTACCCACCTCACGGTACTCACCTCACGGTACTCATCTTACGGTACCCACCTCACAGTACCCACCTCACAGTACCCACCTCACGGTACTCATCTCACGGTACCCACCTCACGGTACTCACCTCACGGTACTCATCTCACGGTACCCACCTCACGGTACTCATCTCACGGTACCCACCTCACGGTACTCACCTCACGGTACTCATCTTACGGTACCCACCTCACGGTACTCACCTCACGGTACTCATCTTACGGTACTCATCTCACGGTACTCACCTCACGGTACCCACCTCACGGTACCCACCTCACAGTACCCACCTCACGGTACCCACCTCACGGTACCCACCTCACGGTACTCATCTCACGGTACCCACCTCACGGTACCCACCTCACGGTACCCACCTCACGGTACTCATCTCACGGTACCCACCTCACGGTACCCACCTCACGGTACTCATCTCACGGTACCCACCTCACGGTACCCACCTCACGGTACCCACCTCACGGTACTCATCTCACGGTACCCACCTCACGGTACTCATCTCACGGTACCCACCTCACGGTACTCATCTCACGGTACCCACCTCACGGTACCCACCTCACGGTACTCACCTCACGGTACTCATCTCACGGTACTCACCTCACGGTACTCATCTCACGGTACCCACCTCACGGTACTCATCTCACGGTACCCACCTCACGGTACCCACCTCACGGTACTCATCTCACGGTACCCACCTCACGGTACCCACCTCACGGTACCCACCTCACGGTACTCATCTCACGGTACCCACCTCACAGTACCCACCTCACGGTACTCATCTCACGGTACCCACCTCACGGTACTCATCTTACGGTACTCATCTCACGGTACTCACCTCACGGTACTCATCTCACGGTACTCACCTCACGGTACTCACCTCACGGTACTCACCTCACGGTACCCACCTCACGGTACTCACCTCACGGTACTCACCTCACGGTACTCATCTCACGGTACTCACCTCACGGTACTCATCTCACGGTACTCACCTCACGGTACTCACCTCACGGTACCCACCTCACGGTACCCACCTCACGGTACTCACCTCACGGTACTCTGACATGGACAGGTATATAAACCAAAGCACTGTATCATCCTTTGCAGACGAAACTAGAATTTGTATGAATGTGGGGACCTTAGCAGACACTGAGAGCCTCTAAGCTGACATAAACCAAGTCTTCCAGCTGACCACTGTCAACTATATCATGTTCAGTGAGGACAAACTTCCCTTACTACGTCATGGAAGAAGGAAATAAAATGAAGATCGGAGTACGAGACGAACTGGAACCACTCAAGAGAACGTAAGTCAGATGTGAGAGACCTGAGAGTGATAATGTTAGAAGATATCACCTACAAAGAGCACAACAATGTTATTATTGCAACTGCAAGAAAAATGCTACATTGGATAACTAGAACCTTCAAAACAAGAGGTGCTAAGCCAGTGATGATAGTTTTCAGGTCATTGGTTCTCTCTAGGCTGGAATATTGCTGTGTACTAACAGCCTCCTTCAAGACAGGCGAAATGGCTGAGCTGGAAAATATACGGAGAACCTTCGCAGCTGGTATAAAATCAGTCCAGCGTCTAAACTACTCGGAGTGCTTGAAGTCCATACAACTGTACTCCTTAGAACGTAGGCGAGAAAGATACATCATAAATTACACCTGAAAGATACTGGAGGGACTAGTCCCAAACTTACACACTGAAATTACTACCTATGAACACAAGAGGATTGACAGACGGTGCAGAATACCTACACTGACAAGCAGGGAAGAGATGAGTACAGTGAGAGAGAACTCAATAAGTTTTAAGGGACCACGACTCTTCAGTATCCTTCCTTCGTACATAGGTGAGATTACCAACAAATTCTTAGCTGTCTGATAGATGGAACTCAACAGATTCCTCAAAGCAGTTGTTGATCAGCCGGGTTGTGGTGCATACGTTGGACTATGGGTGGTGGTGACTAACAGCTTGGTGGATCAGGCCAGCAACCAAGAGGCCTGGTCTGGGACCGGGCCGCTGGGGCGCTGAACCCCGGAAGCGACTTCAAGTAAAACTTCCTATTCTATTCCTATTCTTTAACACATTTCTTCCTCCCTTTTCTTACCGTCCCCTCTCTTCCCCCTCGTCCCTCTCCCTCCCCTCTCTTCCCCCTCTATCCTCTCCCTCCCCTCTCTTACCCCTCGTTCCTCTCCCTCCCTTCTCTTTCCCTACGTCCCTCTCCCTCCCCTTTCTGCCCCCGCGTCCCTCTCTCTTCCCTCTCTCTCCCCTCTCTTCCCTCAAAACATTTCACATTTGGCTCGTTGTCTAAGATTCAGTCTGTCATGTTTTCCCGCAACTTTCAAGACAAGTGACTTTCTTTTCTTCAGGTAAGAAACTCTTCCATGACACTGCAACTGTCTTCCTCCACCAACTTTGTTACCCTACACCAACATCCTCTCCATCTATCACCTAAATAAAACTCTCAAACACAAAATATTTCATCCTGGTTTAACATTATCAATTATGGAATCACCTCCAGCAATTCTAAACTTACTCTTACCAAATATTCATATATCGTAGGCTGGTAGACAACAACCACCCAGGGAGGTACTACCGTCCTGCCAAGTGAGTGTAAAACGAAAGCCTGTAATTGTTTTACATGATGGTAGGATTGCTGGTGTCTTTTGTCTGTCTCATAACCATGCAAGATTTCAGATTCGTCTTGCTACTCCTACTTACATTTAGGTCAGTCTACACATATATGTACAAGCATATATATACACACCCCTCTGGGTTTTCTTCTATTTTCTTACTAGTTCTTGTTCTTGTTTATTTCCTCTTATCTCCATGAGGAAGTGGAACAGAATTCTTCCTCCGTAAGCCATGTGTGTTGTAAGAGGCGATTAAAATGCCGGGAGCAAGGGGCTAGTAACCCCTTCTCCTGTATACATTACTAAAGTTAAAAAGATAAACTTGTTTTTCTTTTTGGGTCACCCTGCTTCGGTGGGATACGGCCGGTTTGTTGAAAGAAGAAATATATATATATATATATATATATATATATATATATATATATATATATATATATATATATATATATATACAAAGAGCTCTTAGCCTGTAAATTCAAGAGTGTGTAAAAATCAAGAGGTTTTCTTACAGCTCTTCCCTGGAGCAAATTTAACACGAGAACAACAAACATATCAGAGAGTGATACGAATGAGAAAAATTATGATATTGTAAAGCGTTTTCTTCTGCAAAACATTACGTTAAGTCAGGGTCCCCCTGATTTTTCTTAGGGTCCTCCTGGTCTCTCCAGGGTCATCATGGTATCCCCAGGGTTCTCACAGTATCCCCAGAGTCCTCCTGATCCTTCCTAGGGTTCTCATGGTATCCCCAGGGCCTTCATGGCCTCCCCAAGGTCCTCATTGCCTCCCCAGGGTCCTCCTGGCCACCATCCACCTAACATTCACACTGACACACGGCTCTGAGGGCTGTAATCTGATCCACCTCACCTCTCCTTCCACTTTCCATAAGGAGGCAAACAGAATTTACTGAGAAGACAGAGATACCACTGCCGTAGGCCCTTATTGAGATACCACTGTAGTAGGCGCTTATTGAGATACCACTGCAGAAGGCCCTTACTGAGATACCACTGTAGTAGGCGCTTATTGAGATACCACTGCAGTAGGCCTTTATAGAAATACCACTGCAGTAGGCGGCCCTTACAGAAACAGTATTGCAGTAGGCCGTTACAGAAATAGCACTGCAGTAGGCCCTTAGCACTGCGATAGGTCTTATCGAAACAACACTACAGTAGGCCTGCTAGTCATTCTAGGCAAATCAAATTCACCCCCAAACATGACTCCCGAACATTTATAATCTTCTTCAAGAACACAGTTGGGGAAGGTTCGATCCTCCGTTGACTAATGACCAGTCACTCTTGAATCGGATCAAACTTCCAGTGCCACGAGTGGCTGACGGAGGATCGAGCCTCTACTGACTCCTCGCGCTGAACAACACACGGGTTTAGTGCCTCGTAAATACAAGGGAGATGAATGTTCTAGCAGAGAGCAGCGTCTGGGGTAGCGACGACACTGTCACTCTTAGAAGGACGAGGGTAAAGATGTTCCCACAAGGGCTCTTGTTACTCTTGCTCTCTCATCACCTCTTGTCAGGCTTTTCATGCTGCTCTTGTTGGGGGTATGCTGTGCTTTGCTGAACCGTGCTGTGATATGCTGTGTTGCATGGTGCTGTGCTACGCTATGCTGTGTTGTACTAGGCTGTGCTGTGCCTCACACTAAGCTTCTGTTGTTACTTTCCTTCGTTTTGACCGCTGTGCTGTGTTATGCTGCCACATTTAAAGCCGTTGTGCCGCAGCATTCATTGCTGTTTATACTGCATCATTCGGAGCTGTGTTAGGCTGCGTCAAAACAGTACTGCAGAGCAGGTCTGGAGTCGCAATTCTTGAAGGCTGCAGCAGTAGGATGGCCTGGCATGACACACAAGAGATTTATCAAGGCAGAGTGCACCGCTCTGGATCATCCTATTGTGTAGCGGCTATCACAAGCTCTCCCTTCCTTCCCTCCCACGTACACTGACGCACAGTAAGAGGGAACGTGTGCACAGGGAAATGATACACACACACACACACACACACACACGCACACTCTTTACTATTACAAAATAAACAATAATATTAAGTCCCCTTTAATGTTTGAAGTCCGTCTTGGAGTACATGAACTGGTGACGTCAGTGAACGTTCATCCAGAAGGAGATACTCAGATGAATATACACAAAGTTCAAATGAATTATCAAACAGCAGTATGGTTATGGTGGTTAATGGGGTTTAAAACATATCCACTACATATAATAATAATAATAATAATAATAATAATAATAATCATTTTTATTTCTACAAGTACATGATACAACTTATACAGATCATAGCTGACATCAGTGACATATTACTATATAGAAAGCCCTTGGTTATGTTGAGCATTTCGGACAAATTAGGTTAATTTTGTCTCCAGGATGCGACCCACACCAGTCGACTAACACCCAGGTACCTATTTTACTGCTAGGTGAACATGGAACAACAGGTGTCCTGAGGAAGCGCCTTCGATGAAAGACGCTTCTTCTGAACGTATTTCCTTGGACTTCCTCCTTTTTTTAGCAACATTGCAAGCTTCTGATGATGTGTTGACTGCAACACGAAAGGCCTAGAGCTATTATTCAACTCCCCCCAGTGGTTGTTTTACATGACTCACGAAATCGTAATGACACGATTGCAAACAAACCATACCACGGGCGGGGATAGAACCCGCGATCAGAGAGTCTAAAAACTCCAGACCGTTGCGTTAGCCACTGGACCAGCTAGCCACAATCCGCTTCGTCCAACTGGACGAATCTTATCGTGGCTAGCTGGTCCAGTGGCTAACACGACGGTCTGGAGCTTTGAGACTCTCTGACCGTGGGTTCTATCCTCGCCCGTGATATGGGTTGTTTTACATTTTGTATGGTTCGCGATTCTTGAATAAAATATAGTGTTATGTTTGTGGAGAAGCGCTGAAACCCGTAAGGGTCAGACACCTCCTCCTGGGGGAGGGGGAGGTAATCAACTTTAATCCGAGGAAGTAGAGGGTAGCTCAGATTCCTTGGATCAAGATCTAGGTGTCCCGTAGCTCGATTGATAGCGCACTGAAGTCCGTGGTTCGATCCCTGGTACGTGTGGAACCATTAGGACGTGTTTCTTTAAGATACCTGCTCTCCATGCTCACCTAGCAGTAAAATAGGTACCTGGGTGTTAGACTGGTGTGAGTCGCATCCTGGGACAAAATTGATCTAATTTGCCCGAAATGCTCTGCATAACCAGGGGCTTCCTATGTAGTATGTCATTGGTGTCAGCTGTGGTCTGTATACCTTGTACTTGTAGAAATAATAATAATAATAATAATAATAATAATAATAATTATTATTATTATTATTATTACTATTACTATTATCAGGGCACCCCTTCTCCCCTCGTCAAGAAGCATATTTAATATATGAAGGACCACAACGGAAATAAGTTACTGACTGACTCTTTTTGGTTTTTCTTGGTGGGTAATTTACACATATGTTACTATACATGATAACTTATGTAACTAATTATATGTACCTGTATCTAAATAAACTTATTTAATTAACGAAATATAGATAAGGAAACTTTAAAATAAAAATACAGCAGTTATACCTTCCGAGGAGAAAACGGAATTTTACTCATAAACGTAGAAAACGGAGAACTCTGAGGATTGTAAGGGAGACTAAGATGGATCGTACTTAGTCTTCTATAGTAATGGTATAGCCTACCTTGGAGAGCCGTTGGTTTATTTAAGTCCCTCTAGTCCGGGTAGAAGCTGTGTCCATATCATGGAACTTGTGAAGGGCTTCCGCTATTTGATGACGGTCCAGATATATTTTAAATTTGAGTGATGTTCTTACAAGAATCACAATGAAAATAAGTCACTTGTCTGATTTTTGGGGGGCTATCCTGGTGGGTAATTTACAAGTATGTTAATAAGTATGATAATTTGTGTAACTGTATTTATGTATTATCTACAATCCTGTCAGACACTGCAACTTCTTGGGATCTTAATACTTGGGAATTCTTCACTTGCCTAACTCTTGGCCACGACCTACTTCCACATTGAACAAATGTGACACCACCTACGACTACTGCACCTTTCCTGCCTACGGTTTATAAGCTCCTTCTCCGCACATAAGCCGTATTCTATTCAAGATTGATGGACTGACCACATCGACTCAAGGTTGAGGGACTGATTACCTCATTCTCCTCCTGTTCTTCACGTTTATCCTTTGTATGGACTGATGAAGCCACTGTGTAGCGAAACGTTTCCTCAATAAAGATACCCAAGAGTTGCACATGTGTCTAATTTATCAACCTGTACCTAAATAAACTTACATAAATAAAACGAGAATGCCAGTGAAGCCATCTTAATGAATTTAACCTTTCTCTCTCTCTCTCTCTCTCTCTCTCAAAAAAAAAAAAAAAAAAAAAAAAAAAAAAAAAAAAAAAAGACCTTTTTCATTAATCAAAGCCTAACAACTGGGAATTAAAATAGTGTAATCCATTTCCGAACCAATCTTCTTAGTTCTTCGAAAGAGAAACGTGCCAGAGTGGAAGAGAAACATCGGTCCCACCGAGGTGGGACTAGAAGGTAGGAGACTAGGTTACATTACCATGACGAAAGCGCAAGTCATACACAAAACCATCGACTTGATCTCAAAATTAATCAATGTTTGTGACTGGCATCTGGCACAAAAACATCGTGTGAAAAAGAGACATGTGCAACGTTAGTATATTTTCTTAAGGAAAACTATTTCGTGGCGAAATGTCCTAACATTACTAATGTGTCTTATTTAAAATTTGTCGGTATTCTACACTATCTTTTAACCAGAAACATACTACTACTACTACTAAGGACACATTTACGTGTTTCGCTCTACTAGAGCTCTGGTTAGAGCGAAACATCGTTTAGAAATAAAGGCTAGGCGTAGTTAGGCTTTAAATAATGAGATATTACAAGGACCACAATGAAAATAAGTCACTTTATCTGGACTTATTTTTGGGGTGATCCTAGTGGGTAATTTACACATATATTACTGGGTATGATGATTGTACTTATGTGTACTTGTACCTAAATAAACTTAAACAGTTTCTATGTTTGTGGGTAAGTCCAGCCTCTTAAGTATCACAAGTGTGCTCCATCCTCCTAGGTGAAGCCTTATTCAACTTGTGTCAATCTTAGCCAAGTGAACCCAAGAAGACTCAAGAAGTGCGGGAACTAACAAGCGTTAGTTTAGTTAGTTTAATATGTTTATTATGCACCCCATACCCATCCTGTGGGTGGTAGTCAACAGATTACAGAGGTACATAATGGGTTCAGTGACTGGGCCCCGAAATTTGGATAGCTGAACAAGGTACAAAGGTAATGAATAATGTAAGTAAGTTTACTTACTTACAACTGGCGGCAACTTTCCTCAAAGGAACTTAGAAGTAAGTTCTTTTCTCCTTTATTACAGTAAATATTTTTATTATTCTGAAAGTTCGACGAACTTGTTTTTAAATCAAATTTTAAGTTTTTATTTAGGCATTATAATAGATAATTATACACAATACGACTTTTTTTTATAATGATCTAGAAAGCACACAAGTGTTATGGATACACAGGTGTTACAAGAACACGGGTGTTGCAGGATCACATGTGTTACGGGCTCATGTATTGTACATTATGTAATTTAACACAGGATAACCCAATAATGTAAATGTGACATTTCCACTGTAGTTCTTTTACTGGTGTGTATATACCTCCCTGGGCCACTGAGAGGCAGGACGGTATACTATACCTCCCTGGGTCACTGAGAGGCAGGACGGTATACTATACCTCCCTGGGTCACTGAGAGGCAGGACGGTATACTATACCTCCCTGGGTCACTGAGTGGCAGGACGGTATACTATACCTCCCTGGGTCACTGAGAGGCAGGACGGTATACTATACCTCCCTGGGTCACTGAGAGGCAGGACGGTATACTATACCTCCCTGGGTCACTGAGTGGCAGGACGGTATACTATACCTCCCTGGGTCACTGAGAGAGGCAGGACGGTATACTATACCTCCCTGGGTCACTGAGAGGCAGGACGGTATACTATACCTCCCTGGGTCACTGAGAGGCAGGACGGTATACTATACCCCCCTGGGTCACTGAGAGGCAGGACGGTATACTATACCTCCCTGGGTCACTGAGAGGCAGGACGGTATACTATACCTCCCTGGGTCACTGAGTGGCAGGACGGTATACTATACCTCCCTGGGACACTGAGAGGCAGGACGGTATACTATACCTCCCTGGGTCAGTGAGTGGCAGGACGGTATACTATACCTCCCTGGGACACTGAGAGGCAGGACGGTATACTATACCTCCCTGGGTCACTGAGTGGCAGGACGGTATACTATACCTCCCTGGGTCACTGAGTGGCAGGACGGTATACTATACCTCCCTGGGTCACTGAGAGGCTGGACGGTATACTATACCTCCCTGGGTCACTGAGAGGCAGGACGGTATACTATACCTCCCTGGGTCACTGAGAGGCAGGACGGTATACTATACCTCCCTGGGTCAATGAGAGGCAGGACGGTATACTATACCTCCCTGGGTCACTGAGAGGCAGGACGGTATACTATACCTCCCTGGGTCACTGAGAGGCAGGACGGTATACTATACCTCCCTGGGTCACTGAGAGGCAGGACGGTATACTATACCTCCCTGGGTCACTGAGAGGCAGGACGGTATACTATACCTCCCTGGGTCACTGAGAGGCAGGACGGTATACTATACCTCCCTGGGTCACTGAGAGGCAGGACGGTATACTATACCTCCCTGGGTCACTGAGAGGCAGGACGGTATACTATACCTCCCTGGGTCACTGAGAGGCAGGACGGTATACTATACCTCCCTGGGTCACTGAGTGGCAGGACGGTATACTATACCTCCCTGGGTCACTGAGAGGCAGGACGGTATACTATACCTCCCTGGGTCACTGAGGCAGGACGGTATACTATACCTCCCTGGGTCACTGAGTGGCAGGACGGTATACTATACCTCCCTGGGACACTGAGAGGCAGGACGGTATACTATACCTCCCTGGGTCACTGAGAGGCAGGACGGTATACTATACCTCCCTGGGTCACTGAGAGGCAGGACGGTATACTATACCTCCCTGGGTCACTGAGTGGCAGGACGGTATACTATACCTCCCTGGGTCACTGAGTGGCAGGACGGTATACTATACCTCCCTGGGTCACTGAGTGGCAGGACGGTATACTATACCTCCCTGGGTCACTGAGAGGCAGGACGGTATACTATACCTCCCTGGGTCACTGAGAGGCAGGACGGTATACTATACCTCCCTGGGTCACTGAGAGGCAGGACGGTATACTATACCTCCCTGGGTCACTGAGAGGCAGGACGGTATACTATACCTCCCTGGGTCACTGAGTGGCAGGACGGTATACTATACCTCCCTGGGTCACTGAGAGGCAGGACGGTATACTATACCTCCCTGGGTCACTGAGTGGCAGGACGGTATACTATACCTCCCTGGGTCACTGAGTGGCAGGACGGTATACTATACCTCCCTGGGTCACTGAGAGGCAGGACGGTATACTATACCTCCCTGGGTCACTGAGTGGCAGGACGGTATACTATACCTCCCTGGGTCACTGAGTGGCAGGACGGTATACTATACCTCCCTGGGTCACTGAGTGGCAGGACGGTATACTATACCTCCCTGGGTCACTGAGAGGCAGGACGGTATACTATACCTCCCTGGGTCACTGAGAGGCAGGACGGTATACTATACCTCCCTGGGTCACTGAGAGGCAGGACGGTATACTATACCTCCCTGGGTCACTGAGTGGCAGGACGGTATACTATACCTCCCTGGGTCACTGAGAGGCAGGACGGTATACTATACCTCCCTGGGTCACTGAGAGGCAGGACGGTATACTATACCTCCCTGGGTCACTGAGAGGCAGGACGGTATACTATACCTCCCTGGGTTACTGAGAGACAGGACGGTATACTATACCTCCCTGGGTCACTGAGTGGCAGGACGGTATACTATACCTCCCTGGGTTACTGAGAGACAGGACGGTATACTATACCTCCCTGGGTCACTAAGTGAGAGTACGGTATGCTATACCTCCCTGGGCCACTGAGAGGCAGGACGGTATACTATACCTCCCTGGGTCAATGAGAGGCAGGACGGTATACTATACCTCCCTGGGTTACTGAGAGGCAGGACGGTATACTATACCTCCCTGGGTCACTAAGTGAGAGTACGGTATGCTATACCTCCCTGGGTCACTAAGTGAGAGTTAGTACGGTATACTATATCTCCCTGGGTCACTAAGTGAGAGTTAGTACGGTATACTATATCTCCCTGGGTCACTAAGTGAGAAGCTGGACGGTATACTATACTTCCCTGGGTCACTAAGTGAGAGGCAGGACGGT
Source organism: Cherax quadricarinatus (assembly GCF_038502225.1). Taxonomy (NCBI): domain Eukaryota; kingdom Metazoa; phylum Arthropoda; class Malacostraca; order Decapoda; family Parastacidae; genus Cherax; species Cherax quadricarinatus. Next base: position 10,245,723 of record NC_091329.1, on the reverse strand, counting down.
ATACTATATCTCTCTGGGTCACTAAGTGAGAGGCAGGACGGTATACTATATCTCTCTGGGTCACTAAGTGAGAGGCAGGACGGTATACTATATCTCTCTGGGTCACTAAGTGAGAGGCAGGACGGTATACTATATCTCCCTGGGTCACTAAGTGAGAGTTAGTACGGTATACTATATCTCCCTGGGTCACTAAGTGAGAAGCAGGACGGTATACTATACTTCCCTGGGTCACTAAGTGAGAGGCAGGACGGTATACTATATCTCTCTGGGTCACTAAGTGAGAGGTAGGACGGTATACTATATCTCTCTGGGTCACTAAGTGAGAGGTAGGACGGTGTACTATATCTCTCTGGGTCACTAAGTGAGAGGTAGGACGGTGTACTATATCTCTCTGGGTCACTAAGTGAGAGGCAGGACGGTATACTATATCTCTCTGGGTCACTGAGAGGCAGGACGGTATACTATATCTCTCTGGGTCACTAAGTGAGAGGCAGGACGGTATACTATATCTCTCTGGGTCACTAAGTGAGAGGTAGGACGGTATACTAAGAGGTATTTATTGTATTGGCCTATTTGTCAACATGTGTGTGTGTTTGCGTGTGCGTCCTAACAATTCTGAACGACAGTTGCACTTATGACAGGTGTTAGAAGTACTCTGACACAGGTATTACGAGATTATGCGCTTATAACACGCGAGCAGCTGACAGGTGTGCCATCAGAACTCCAAAACAGGTGACAGCCACATGTGTGCACGTTCCGACACGCTGATTACAAGACTACTGAGCCTCTCAGGTTAGGGAAGGTTTGTCAGGAAACAGGACAAGTGTTTCCTGATGCGGGTCTTAGTCATACAATAACCCGCCACGAGGGTTTTTGGTCATCTGACCGAGGCCTTCTACTGGCTTACCCCTCCACCCCCTTTAAAAATTATTATAATCATCTTTCGGATACTTATTTACTGTCGTGTATATGAGACTTAGATAGTTTTATATGTGACTATTATCAAAATGAAGCCGAAAATATATGAGGGAAACTGAAGAATAATGGAAGATTTATCAGAAAAGCAATTTATAATTTATTATAAAAAGTTTTAGGAAGATAAAAGTTATACCAGGACGACTTGTTATACCACGACCACCTGTTGTGATACCAAGACGACCTGTTGTGATACCAAGACGACCTGTTGTGATACCAAGACGACCTGTTGTGATACCAAGACGACCTGTTGTGATACCAAGACGACCTGTTGTGATACCGAGACGACCTGTTGTGATACCAAGACGACCTGTTGTGATACCAAGACGACCTGTTGTGATACCAAGATGACCTGTTATACCAAGGCGACCTGTTGTACCAAGACCTGTTGTTATATCAAGACCTGTTGTTATAACAAATTAACAAGAATTGTTGTTATACCAAGACGACCTGTTGTTATACCAAGACGACCTGTTGTTATACCAAGACGACCTGCTGTTATACCAAGACGACCTATATAACATGTAACACAATGGATCATTCTCAACAACTGCCCTACAAGTGCTGGTGTAACTACTAACTCAGCTCTCATCCTCAGCCACCTTTCACCTGTTTGATACTTGTATTTACATAACTGCTCAACACACACGCTGAAATTTCCTCAGACCCAAGAAAAAAAAAACAGAGTAGTTCAAACTACGGCACTACTGACAATCACTGTTTACACTGATGGCCCAACCATGACGCAGTCCCTGTTGCCTCCTATTGGCTAACTCACAGTGACGTATGCGAAGGGGGTGCCTCCTATTGGCTAACTCACTGTGACGTATGCGAAGGGGTGCCTCCTATTGGCTAACTCACTGTGACGTATGCGAAGGGATGCCTCCTATTGGATAACTCACTGTGACGTATGCGAAGGGGGTGCCTCCTATTGGCTAACTCACTGTGACGTATGCGAAGGGGGTGCCTCCTATTGGCTAACTCACTGTGACGTATGCGAAGGGGTGCCTCCTATTGGCTAACTCACTGTGACGTATGCGAAGGGGTGCCTCCTATTGGCTAACTCACTGTGACGTATGCGAAGGGGGTGCCTCCTATTGGCTAACATAAGAACATAAGAACATAAGAACGAAGGAACACTGCAGAAGGCCTACTGGCCCATGCGAGGCAGGTCCAAGTCCCTACCGGCTTAAGCCAATGCACCCAACCTAGTCAGGTCAGGTCACATTGACTTAAGGGAGGAACACGGCAACCGACCTGTTAGCACAAGCTATCAGGTCCAACTCACACCCACCCACATCTACTCATGTATTTATCCAACCTATTTTTAAAGCTACACAACGTTCTGGCCTCTATAACGGTACTTGGGAGTTTGTTCCACTCATCCACAACTCTATTACCAAACCAGTACTTTCCTATATCCCTCCTGAATCTGAATTTTTCCAACTTAAAACCATTGCTGCGAGTCCTGTCTAGGCTAGATATTTTCAGCACACTATTTACATCCCCTTTATTTATTCCTGTCTTCCACTTATAAACCTCAATCATATCCCCCCTAATTCTACGTCTTTCTAGAGAGTGCAGTTTCAGGGCCCTTAGTCTATCCTCATAGGGAAGGTTTCTGATACATGGGATCATCTTTGTCATCCTCCTTTGTACATTTTCCAGAGAATTTATATCCATTCTGTAATACGGTGACCAAAACTGTGCAGCATAATCTAAATGAGGCCTAACCAAGGATGTATAGAGTTGAAGAACAACCTGAGGACTCCTATTATTTATGCTTCTTGATATGAAGCCAAGGATTCTATTAGCTTTATTGCGAACACTTATGCACTGTTGTCTTGGTTTCAGATTACTGCTAACCAGAACTCCTAAATCTTTTTCGCAATCCGTAATATTAAGATCTACATTATTTAGTTTATATGTGGCATGGTTATTGTCCTGTCCAACATTTAGAACTTTGCATTTGTCTATATTAAACTGCATCTGCCACTTCTCCGACCACTGCATCAGTCTATTCAAATCCTCCTGGAGTGCTCGAATGTCCTCGTCAGAATGAATTCGACGGCCTATTTTGGTGTCATCGGCAAACTTGCCGATGTCGCTCTTTATGCCCTCATCTATGTCGTTTATGTAGATTGTGAACAGCAGGGGGCCCAACACTGACCCCTGTGGAACACCGCTCGTGACGCTTCCCCACTCTGATTTCTCCCCATTTATGCAAACTCTCTGCTGCCTATTTGTCAACCATGCCTCTATCCAGGAAAAAATTTCTCCTCCTATTCCATGTGCTTTAATTTTCCTCAATAGTCTCTGATGTGGGACCCTGTCAAAAGCCTTACTGAAGTCCATATACACAATATCATATTCATTACCATGATCTACCTCCTCAAATACCTTAGTGAAAAAAGTTAATAAATTCGTAAGGCAGGAACGCCCCTTTGTAAAACCATGCTGAGATTCGTTGATTAATTTATGCTTTTCAAGGTGGCTACGAACTGCCTCGGCAATTATTGATTCCATAAATTTTCCCACTATGGAGGTTAGGCTTATTGGTCTATAGTTCGAAGCTAAGGACCTGTCACCTGTTTTGAAAATAGGTATCACATTTGCCATTTTCCACTTATCTGGCACCATGCCAGTTTGTAGTGATATGTTGAAAAGATTAGCCAAAGGTGTGCTAAGCTCCTCTTTACATTCCTTTAGAACCCTTGCATACAGTTCATCAGGGCCTGGGGATTTGTTAGGTTTTAATTTATCTATTTGCCTAAGGACCATGTCACTTGTGACCCTAATAGTGCACAGTTTATTATCGTCCTGTTCTACATAATTTATCATTACTGGAATATCGCTGGTATCCTCCTGTGTAAAAACTGAGAGGAAGTATGTGTTAAAAATTCTACACATTTCCTTATCACTGTCAGTGAGCTGACCCGAGGAACTTTTGAGTGGGCCTATCTTGTCCCTGATCTTACTTCTGTATACCTGAAAGAATCCTTTTGGGTTAGTCTTCGATTCTCTTGCAACTTTAACCTCATAATCTCTATTTGCTTTTCTAATTCCCTTTTTTATTTCTCTCTTTAACTGAATATATCGATTTCTTAATTGCCCCTCTCCTCTTTTGATTTGCCTATATATGCCTCTCTTTTGACCAATCAGATATTTTAATCTATTGTTCATCCATTTAGGATCATTTTTGTTTGATCTGATTTCCCTATTTGGAACATAATTTGACTGAGCAGCTAGAACTATGCCCTGGAAAGCATCATATCGGCAACCATCACCACCTACCTGACCCCTAGTCAGGTCATTCCAGTTCAGCCCACCTAAGTAATTTTTCAGTCCTATGAAATCAGCCAAGCGAAAGTCAGGGACGGAGACTTGATTGCCATTATTAGGGGAATTCCATGATATGTTAAAACTGAGTGATTTGTGATCACTCTCCCCAAGCTCATCATTAACCTCAAGATTATTAATTAGTGTTTCCCTACTGGCAAGAACCAAGTCAAGGAGGTTATTTCCCCTAGTTGGCTCTGTCACAAACTGTTTTAAAAAACAATCCTGGATCGTATCAAGAAAGTCACCCGACTCTAAATTTCCTGTCAAATTGCTCCAGTCAATCTGTCTATAGTTGAAATCTCCCATTAGCACAACATTTTCGTATGTAGATGCCTTACGAATTTCGTCCCATAGAAGTTTACTGCACTCCCTATCAAGATTTGGGGCCCTGTAAATCACACCCAAAATTAGTTTTTCTCGGCCCTCGAGAAGCTGTAACCAAACAGATTCAGTGGCTGACGCTTCTAATTTAATATCTTGTCTAACACAACAATTTAAATTGTCTCTGACATACATCGCTACTCCACCACCTTTCCTGTTGACCCTGTCAGTGTGGAATAATTTATAGCCTTGTATGTGACATTCAGAGGGCATCTCTCTATCTTTCAGATTGAGCCAGGTCTCTGTTATAGCAATAATATCTATGTTTCCTGCACTTGCAATTAATCTTAGCTCATCTATCTTATTTCTAACACTCCTGCTATTAGTATAGTAAACCTTAAGGGAGCTAGTCCCTTGCTGCCCTCTGCTGTCCCCCTTTGTTTGCTGACCTGTTCTATTGTCTTTATTTATAACTTCATGCTGAATGCCTTTTATACATTTACTGTTTCCAACCCTAGTGTTGCAACCTGCTTGTTTCCCACACACACCCATACCTCTATCTTCCATCAGTTTAAAATCATAGGCATTTCACCAATGGCCTTCTCAATCGAGTCTGCAAGTGCTACCACCCCTGCCCCAGAGAGATGAACCCCATCCCTTGCATACATATCATGTTTGCCATAAAAGTTGTTCCAGTTGTCAATGAATGGGATTGCAAGTTCCTTGCAGTATCTGTCTAGCCAGCAATTTACACCAATTGCCCTAGACAACCATTCATTTCCTACTCCCCTTCTAGGCAAGATGCTACATATGATTGGGATCCCTCCCTTAGACTTAATGAAATCTATAGCTGACCTGTACTTATCTAGCAGCTCTTCTCTCCTACCCTTCCCAATATCATTTCCACCAGCACTGAGACAGATAATGGGCTTGTTCCCATTACCTGACATGATATTATCCAGTCTGTTGACAATGTCCCCAACACCAGCTCCAGGGAAGCACACTCTATCTCTCATCTTCTTATTCCTATTACAAAAAGCACGATCAACATATCTTACCTGAGAGTCACCAACCACAAGAATGCGCTTACCTTCATTAGCAGGGGCAGTAGTACCCTTACCTTCACTGGCCACTGAAGTACATTCATCCTGGAGAACAGAGAAGCGATTTCCTACCTTCAGATCTGCACTCTTAACTTTCCTTACTCTGATGCGCCTCCCATTACTGTGAACAACTCGCCACTTGTAGCAGGTGCTGGGCTGCACCTCACTGCTGGTAGCCGTTGCTACCACCCCACCTACAGCCTCCTCACAGTGAGAGACAGACTGCACCTCACTGCTAGAAGCCTCATTCCCCACATCTCCAACCACCTCACACTCTCTCCCAGGCCCATTGAGGTGGACCTTCAGCCTCCTAATCTCCTCCTGGAGAAGCAAGACCTCCTCCTTCAACTCTCCAACCTCAGCTTTTAAAACACTGTAGAAGCAAGCCATGCTTTGTAACCGTCCACGCTAATCCCCAAGCAGCTCAGGGTCTGTGACCTCACGTGACGACTGACCACTGAACACTCGACGTATGCGAAGGGGGTGCCTCCTATTGGCTAACTCACTGTGACGTATGCGAAGGGGTGCCTCCTACTGGCTAACTAAATGTGACGTATTCAGAGGGGTGCCTCCTATTGGCTAACTCACTGTGACGTATGGGAAGGGGTGCCTCCTATTGGCTAACTAAATGTGACGCATTCAGAGGGGTGCCTCCTATTGGCTAACTCACTGTGACGTATGCGAAGGGGTGCCTCCTATTGGCTAACTCACTGTGACGTATGCGAAGGGGTGCCTCCTACTGGCTAACTAAATGTGACGTATGCAGAGGGGGTGCCTCCTACTGGCTAACTCACTGTGACGTATGCGAAGGGGTGCCTCCTACTGGCTAACTCACTGTGACGTATGCAGATGGTTGCCTCCTATTGGGTAACTAAATGTGACGTATGCAGAGGGGTGCCTCCTACTGGCTAACTCACTGTGACGTATGCAGAGGGGTGCCTCCTACTGGCTAACTCACTGTGACGTATGCAGAGGGGTGCCTCCTACTGGCTAACTCACTGTGACGTATGCAGAGGGGTGCCTCCTACTGGCTAACTAAATGTGACGTATGCAGAGGGGTGCCTCCTACTGGCTAACTAAATGTGACGTATGCAGAGGGGTGCCTCCTACTGGCTAACTAATTGTGACGTATGCAGAGGGGTGCCTCCTACTGGCTAACTAAATGTGACGTATGCAGAGGGGTTCCTCCTACTGGTTAACTAAATGTGACGTATGCAGAGGGGTGCCTCCTACTGGCTAACTAAATGTGACGTATGCAGACGGGTGCCTCCTACTGGCTAACTAAATGTGACGTATGCAGATGGGTGCCTCCTACTGGTTAACTAAATGTGACGTATGCAGAGGGGTGCCTCCTACTGGCTAACTAAATGTGACGTATGCAGAGGTGTGCCTCCTACTGGCTAACTCACTGTGACGTATGCAGAGGGGTGCCTCCTACTGGTTAACTAAATGTGACGTATGCAGAGGGGTGCCTCCTACTGGCTAACTAAATGTGACGTATGCAGAGGGGTGCCTCCTACTGGCTAACTAAATGTGACGTATGCAGAGGGGTGCCTCCTACTGGTTAACTAAATGTGACGTATGCAGAGGTGTGCCTCCTACTGGCTAACTAAATGTGACGTATGCAGAGGTGTGCCTCCTACTGGTTAACTAAATGTGACGTATGCAGAGGGGTGCCTCCTACTGGCTAACTAAATGTGACGTATGCAGAGGTGTGCCTCCTACTGGCTAACTCACTGTGACGTAAGCAGAGGGGTGCCTACTCAGGTGTGCACATGTGTCTTATTCATAAACTTGTCGGTATTGTACGTAATCAGTAATATTCTAGAGGTAGGCACGCTAGGACCGATGAAACTAGAAGTCATCTAGAAGGACCATGAAGCTAAAAGTCACCTAGAAGGACCATGAAGCTAAAGGTTACCTAGAAGGACCATGAAGCCAGAAGTCACCTAGAAGGACCATGAAGCTAGAAATCACCTAGAAGGACAATTAGGCTAAGATATAAGGATGGTCACCATATTTCTCACCCTCAACACAACTCAAGAAACATCTACAAAAAATGGACAGTTTCAATACAGATATTTAAATATCATACCAGTAGAGATACCATCAGTGTTGCAGTGTTCCATTAGATACCAGCAGTGTTGTAGTGCTCCATTACAGATACCACCATCAGTGTTGCAGTGTTCATTAGATACCATTAGTGTTGCAGTGTTCCATTAGATACCAGCAGTGTTATAGTGCTCCATTAGAGATACCACCATCAGTGTTGCAGTGTTCCTCCATTCTCATGTTCTTATAGCATAATGCTGTAATTCTGTTCCCTCTCAGCCCAGAGGGACCACAAGTGCTAATAATAACAGTCAATGTTCAGTATAATTCACCACACACACACACACACACACACACACACACACACACACACACACACACACACACACACACACACACACACACACACACATACTCCCACTAAGTGTAGGTGATAGAGTCAGTCATCTTCATATCAGGGAAGTTCTCGGTTACTTCGTGTGGAAAACAAAGGAACATCGAGTCATTACTTTCAAAGAGACGCGACATTCCATACTTTCACTTTTTACATTTTAGAGAGTTATTTAGTGCCTTCAAATATTGGAAGAAATTCATCTAACTCTGAAACCTTTTTTTTTATTTTCTCCGCAGGAATCTCAGACTTACTTTCTCTGCTTTTATGTTTTCTTACAGATGTAAGTTACTGTAGTTGGTCTAAATCAATATTTTACTAAATCCTTTCTAAATCTGTATTTATATAATTGTAATTATTTGTTTAAGTTCTGTCTGAGTTAAACACAGTCAGCTCTGTATCTCCTGTGTTGACACCAGTTTGTGTCAGATATCCTCAGCTCTGTATCTCCTGTGTTGACACCTGTCTGTGTTAGATATCCTCAGCTCTGTATCTCCTGTGTTGACACCAGTTTGTGTTAGATATCCTCACCTCTGTATCTCCCGTGTTGACACCTGTTTGTGTTAGATATCTTCAGCTCTGTATCTCCTGTGTTGACACCTGTTTGTGTTAGATATCCTCAGCTCTGTATCTCCTGTGTTGACACTTGTCTGTGTTAGATATCCTCAGCTCTGTATCTCCTGTGTTGACACCAGTTTGTGTTAGATATCCTCAGCTCTGTATCTCCCGTGTTGACACCTGTTTGTGTTACATATCCTCAGCTCTGTATCTCCTGTGTTGACACCTGTCTGTGTCAGATATCCTCAGCTCTGTATCTTCTGTGTTGACACCTCTTTGTGTTAGATATCCTCAGCTCTGTATCTCCTGTGTTGACACCTGTCTGTTAGATATCCTCAGCACTGTATTTCCTGTGTTGACACCCGTCTGTGTTAGATATCTTCAGTTCTGTATCTCCTGTGTTGACACCTGTTTGTGTTAGATATCCTCAGCTCTGTATCTCCTGTGTTGACACCTGTCTGTGTTAGATACCCTCAGTTCTGTATCTCCTGTGTTGACACCTGTCTGTGTTAGATATCCTCAGCTCTGTATCTCCTGTGTTGACACCTGTCTGTGTTAGATATCCTCAGTTCTGTATCTCCTGTGTTGACACCTGTCTGTGTTAGATATCCTCAGCTCTGTATCTCCTGTGTTGACACCTGTCTGTGTTAGATATCCTCAGCACTGTATCTCCTGTGTTGACACCTGTGTTAGATATCCTCAGATCTGTATCTCCTGTGTTGACAACTGTGTTAGATATCCTCAGCTCTGTATCTCCTGTGTTGACACCTGTCTGTGTTAGATATCCTCAGCTCTGTATCTCCTGTGTTGACACCTGTCTGTGTTAGATATCCTCAGCTCCGTATCTCCTGTGTTGACACCTGTCTGTGTTAGATATCATCAGCTCTGTATCTCCTGTGTTGACACCTGTTAGATATCCTCAGCTCTGTATCTCCTGTGTTGACACCTATCTGCGTTAGATATCCTCAGCTCTGCATCTCCTGTGTTGACACCTGTCTGTGTTAGATATCCTCAGCTCTGCATCTCCTGTGTTGACACCTGTTTGTGTTAGATATCCTCAGCTCTGTATCTCCTGTGTTGACACCTGTTTGTGTTAGATATCCTCAGCTCTGTATTTCCTGTGTTGACACCTGTCTGTGTTAGATATCCTCAGCTCTGCATCTCCTGTGTTGACACCTGTCTGTGTTAGATATCCTCAGCTCTGTATCTCCTGTGTTGATACCTGTTTGTGTTAGATATCTTCAGCTCTGCATCTCCTGTGTTGACACCTGTCTGTGTTAGATATCCTCAGCTCTGTATCTCCTGTGTTGACACCTGTGTTAGATATCCTCAGCTATGTATCTCCTTTGTTGACACCTGTTTGTGTTAGATATCCTCAGCTCTGTATCTCCTGTGTTGACACCAGTCTGTTAGATATCCTCAGCTCTGTATCTCCTGTGTTGACACCAGTCTGTGTTAGATATCCTCAGCTCTGTATCTCCTGTGTTGACACCAGTTTGTTAGATATCCTCAGCTCTGCATCTCCTGTGTTGACACCAGTTTGTTAGATATCCTCAGCTCTGTATCTCCTGTGTTGACACCTGTCTGTGTTAGATATCCTCAGCTCTGTATCTCCTGTGTTGACACCAGTTTGTGTTAGATATCCTCAGCTCTGTATCTCCTGTGTTGACACCAGTTTGTGTTAGATATCCTCAGCTCTGTATCTCCTGTGTTGACACCAGTTTGTGTTAGATATCCTCAGCTCTGTATCTCCTGTGTTGACACCTGTCTGTGTTAGATATCCTCAGCTCTGTATCTCCTGTGTTGACACCTGTCTGTGTTAGATATCCTCAGCTCTGTATCTCCTGTGTTGACACCTGTCTGTGTTAGATATCCTCAGCTCTGTATCTCCTGTGTTGACACCTGTCTGTGTTAGATACCCTCAGTTCTGTATCTCCTGTGTTGACACCTGTCTGTGTTAGATATCCTCAGCTCTGTATCTCCTGTGTTGACACCTGTCTGTGTTAGATATCCTCAGCTCTGTATCTCCTGTGTTGACACTTGTCTTCCACTTGTACACTTCAACAATGTTTCCTACAGTGTTCAACATTAACAAGTTTACAGAGTCATCATCAACTTGCTACTCTCACTTCAGTTTACTCTCGCATCACAGAAATCACAATCACATAACAGGTACAATCAACAAACATAATCACAAACCAAGTATAGTCCACAATCACAAAACAAGTACAATTACAATCAATCTTTATAAGCACAATCAACAATCAATCTTTATAATTCTTTCAGTCACTGACCATAAGTGTCAGCAAATTTTAACGAAAGGGAAAATATCTCCACCCCTGGTGCCGAGTGAGATGATTGGCTCTGAAACAAACACTTTGTGGGAAGACTGGCACCCTGTGCAGAGACTGACACACCTCGAAAAGTGGCCCCTATCTCTAGGCGCAAATGAAAGGGCAGGTGGGAAGTAAGAAGAAAAAGAGGAGGAGGAGGAGAAGGAAGAGAAGGACGAGGAGGAGGAAGAGAAGAAAGAGGAGGAGAGGAGGATTACTGTTAATATGTTCACGCACACTACACCCTCAGTACGTTTGCGCAGCTGTTACTTCACCTTACGAACACACCTCCCCTACCCCCCCACACCCATACAAACACACAGTAGCGACCAGAGAAGAGGCGGGGCCAGGAGCTGTGACTCGACCCCTGCAGCCACACATATATGTGAGTAAACCCCATATAACTAGGAAGGTGAGTCTTGTGTTGTTAGAGTCGCAACACATGAGTGTTGAGCTGCAACACACAAGTGTTGAGTTGCACCACACAAGTGTTGAGCTGCAACACACAAGTGTTGAGTTGCAACACAAAAGTGTTGAGTTGCAATACACAAGTGTTGCAGTTGCAATACACAAGTGTTGAGCCGCAACACACAAGTGTTGAGCTGCAACACACAAGTGTTGAGCTGCAACACACAAGTGTTGAGGTGCAACACACAAGTGTTGCAGCTGCAACACACAAGTGTTGAGTTGCAACACACAAGTGTTGCAGTTGCAACACACAAGTGTTGAGCTGCAACACACAAGTGTTGAGCTGCAACACACAAGTGTTGAGGTGCAACACACAAGTGTTGAGCTGCAACACACAAGTGTTGAGTTGCAACACACAAGTGTTGAGCTGCAACACACAAGTGTTGAGCTGCAACACACAAGTGTTGAGCTGCAACACACAAGTGTTGAGCTGCAACACACAAGTGTTGAGCTGCAACACACAAGTGTTGAGCTGCAACACACAAGTGTTGAGCTGCAACACACAAGTGTTGAGCTGCAACACACAAGTGTTGAGCCGCAACACACAAGTGTTGAGCCGCAACACACGTGTTGAGCTGCAACACACAAGTGTTGAGTTGCAACACACAAGTGTTGAGTTGCAACACACAAGTGTTGAGTTGCAACACACAAGTGTTGAGCTGCAACACACAAGTGTTGAGCTGCAACACACAAGTGTTGAGTTGCAACACACAAGTGTTGAGTTGCAACACACAAGTGTTGAGTTGCAACACACAAGTGTTGAGTTGCAACACACGAGTGTTGAGCTGCAACACACAAGTGTTGAGCTGCAACACACAAGTGTTGCAGCTGCCCACCATCTCTTTCCTGTCATTACTGTTATTAAAATTATTATTATCTTTAATTTTGCTATTATTACAATTATTATTTTTTTCTACTACCATTATTATTACTGTTATTACCCGTGTTATCAATATTATTTATATTGCTTTATTTACTGATATTATTTAAATTTTCTTGATGGTTCTATGTGACAAGTGTTCTATGTACGTCTCACTGCTGGCACTACTGGCACTGCTGGCACTGCTGGCGCTACTGGCACTGCTGGCGGAGAGGAGAATATGGAGAGCGCCTTCAGGTTTTCCCTGCCTCTCTACCTTTACCATGAATGGGTTTCGAGAGTTTTCCTTACTCCCACAGCCCGGTCCTGGTTCAGGCTCGTCTGGTGCTAGCCTGGTCACCCAGGTTGTTGCTGTTTGTGGCCCACTGGCCAACATACCATCACAGCCTGGTTGATCTGGACTAGTTTCTCCTCGTGTACCCTCACACACACACACACAGGACAGGAAGGATAGGAGGGACATGATAACAATATACAAAATACCGAGAGGAATTGACAAGGTGGATAGAGGCAGAATGTTTCAGAGATGGGACACAGCAACAAGGGAACACAACTGGAAGTTGAAAACTCAGATAAGTTACAGGGATGTTAAGAAGCATTTCTTCAATCATAGAGTTGTCAGGAAGTGGAACAGTCTGGAGAGTGTTGTAGTGGAGGCAGGATCTATACACAGCTTTAAAAAGGGGTACGCTAAAACTCATGAAGCAGGAAGAGAGTGGACCTAGTAGCGACCAGCGAAGAGGCGGGGCCAGGAGCTGTGACTCGACCCCTGTAACCACAAATAGATGAGTACACAACACATACACACGCTGCTTATTGTTATAATTTTCGCATTTATTAAAATTACAGTGTTAGCACCATGTTCACGAGAGTGGCAGAGATGGGACAGAGATTAGCGGACGGTGGATCGAGTTTCCAGGACTCAAGCTGAATGACCCATACGGGTTTAGTGTGCGGTGTGCTGCACTCTGCTCACTACTGACAGCGGAGGCAGCCAGGAGCTACTACACAACTCTGAGTCATGTTACTTAATAATGTTTCAACTCTGAGAGACTAGATGGAAGGTGAGGCAGCAGCAGAGATGGTAATAACGAGTAGGGAGGGGAGGGAGGATAGTGCAGAGGCGGTGATACCAAATGAAAGAAGAAAAAGAACGAGACGAGAGGGAGAGACAAGTGATCAGAAGGTATATATACATATGTATATATACCTTCATACCTGCATATGTATGTATGTATATATATATATATATATATATATATATATATATATATATATATATATATATATATATATATATATATATATATATGCAAAACAATGGCAGACAGGTGAAGTTGTCAATGTAAGACAAGCCACGGGATGGGGGATAGAAATCTTTCGCTCAAGTACTCTCACAGTTCTCAGTGCGTCATCAGGAGCTGTGCAATGTTGCAAGAGTATATCAATAGGAGAAGTGAGGAGGAATTTTCTCAGAGTATAGCAGCATGAGTGACACTAGCCACAGCTCGTACATACATACACACACTGCTGTATACAATATACATTCTTGGTAACAATCACAGGGAAACGCCAGGAAAATGAACGGCAGAGGAATAAGAAAACACAAGTATAACTACTGAGGAACAAGAAAGGTAAAACGTATATAATTTATTTACAAGACTAAACCACACACACAAAAACTGAGAATTGGTTTTGCATATTTCCGCGAGGTGGAGGCACAAGTACAACGTTTTATTGACAATTTCTGGCAGAGTTTGGCATTGTGAAGGTGGACACGGCAGAGCACAGCCATGGTGGGAATGACGGGGGAATTTTTTTCATTTTTTTATTTTGAGTACAAGTGAACTCAAGGCGGGTTACAAGTACTCGAGGAGAGTACGAGGTGGACTCTAAGAGTGCCTCTCGTCGTACTCTCCAAATTGTGAGGTACAAAGGCGAACGGAAGCTTTCTCTGACCTTTGCTCAAGATTATATTTATTTTTTTTCATGTTTACTTTCCTTTACGTTCGTTTCACTCTCACTTTCTCATCTTCCTTATCTCTCTCACCACCCCGTACCTCTCCCACCTTCCCTATCCCTTTTTCTCACACTCTCTCATTGTCTCTCTCTCTCACTCTCACCTCCGAAATATTTACATTAAGCTTCACCTGTTCAAACATTTAGGTAGAGTTTCTCAATATTTATCAACATTGTAATACAACATTTGTACTTGAAGAATGTCCGTTATATGAGGGTGAGTTAATGTGGTACGTTATGAACGTTACGCCCCATTATTTACCACCATACATACATATACAATCTACACAGCCTTCCATCATTCACCACCGAAATAATATAATATTTACAACAATCATAATAATAATAATAATAATAAAATAATAATAATACAATAATAATAATAATTTATTTTTGTCAATAAAGGTGAGTGGGCAGGTATCCCTACACCAAACAAGTCATATCTGACACTTCCCATGCATTTCTTTAAATCTTTATCTACGGTTCAGATGCCATATTTATCCTTTATAAAACATTTACAATGCTATAATTTCTTCCATTACCTAATATATCAAAGTTTATCTCAAATATATAAAAATTCTCCGTTTTAGTGTCGAATTCTGAGTTGAATTAAAAATATTTTTGTCTTCCATTTGTTGACTTTATTATTATTTTTTAATCACTCTACGTCTATAACTTTATTTAAAGTACAGATGGCGCAAATAAAAAAAATTATGATTTTTTTTTTTAGGTTCGATGTGTCCGAGTCAAAACAATAATAATAAATATGTGAACATCGACTTGCGCAAGCCTTGCTCTCCGTACTAGACCCATCATTATTTTCATTATTCTCGCTCCCTTTTACTTCACACTCACATCGTGAGCTATCCATCACCTCCCTCTTGAAAGTACAGTGCAGAAACGTCGAATTACAAGGAAGTCTGTATTTAGAGCAACGAGCTTTATAACAGCGGGAATATATAACATCTGGGTATCTTCTTTCATGTAGATATTATAAATACAAATATCGCGAACAAGCGATACAAGACGGGGGGGGGAGTAGAATTATAGCTCTAGGCCTTACGTGTTGCAATCAGCACATCATCAGGAGCTTGCAATGGACATCTTCCTCTTTTCTGCAACATTGCAAGCTCCTGATAATGTGTTGATAGCAACACGAAAGGCCTGGAGCTATCATTCTACTCCACCGTGGTTGTTTTGCATGTAAATGTACATGGTTCAGAGAACCTACAGGATGATGAATTAGAAACTTGTGAAAACTCTTGGGTATCTTTACTGTGTAAGCGTTTCGCCAGTGTGGTTTCCTCAGTCCGATACAGAGAAGAGTGGTTGAAGATCAGGAGTGTGAGGTAATCAGTCCCTCAACCTAAAGTAATCGATGTAATCAGTCCATCAAGATTGATTTCTTGAGTCGAGTCGAGTCTTGATGGACTGATTACATCGACCCCAGACTGAGGGACTGATTACCTCACACTCCTTCTGATCTTCAACTATTCTTCTGTATTGGACTGATGAAGCCACTATGTGGCGAAACGTTTCCACAATAAAGATACTCAAGTGTTGCACAAGTGTCTAATTCATCACCTTAATTCATTGAAATAAAAGTTATTCAGGTGTTGCAAATGCTTGTTGATTCCTCGTCTCCTTGGTATCGTAGGCCATTATTGCTTTATTGTTAAAATAATGACGAGAGGAAACAAGCTAGCGTGTGGAAGGTGATGAATGGGAGCGCAGGACGTAAGGTGGTAACCTCCCGTTGCTGGAGGTTGTTCACACCAGGGGTGATATAACTACTTACTACTACTACTACTACTACTACTACTACTACTACTACTACTACTTGTACCAGGCTTCTTTGCTATATATAACCAAAATTGAAATTACATCGCAGCTTCTTGCTGCTGCTACGTTCTTGCCACTCGCCACACCTCTGCTGTAACCCACGCCACACCTCTGCTGTCACCCACGCCATACCTCTGCTGTCACCCACGCCATACCTCTGCTGTCACCCACGCCACATCTCTGCTGTCACCCACGCCACACCTCTGCTGTCACCCACGCCATACCTCTGCTGTCACCCACGCCACACCGCTGCTATCACTCACGCCACACTGCTGTCACCCACGCCACACCGCTGTTGTCACCCACGCCATACCTCTGCTGTCACCCACGCCATACCTCTGCTGTCACCCACGCCACACCTCTGCTGTAACCCACGCCACACCGCTGTTGTCACCCACGCCATACCTCTGCTGTCACCCACGCCACACCTCTGCTGTAACCCACGCCACACCTCTGCTGTCACCCACGCCACACCTCTGCTGTAACCCACGCCATACCTCTGCTGTCACCCACGCCACACCTCTGCTGTAACCCACGCCACACCTCTGCTGTCACCCACGCCACACCTCTGCTGTAACCCACGCCACACCTCTGCTGTCACCCACGCCACACCGCTGCTATCACTCACGTCACACTGCTGTCACCCACGCCACACCGCTGCTGTCACCCACGCCACGATCATGTTGACCATCACGTTGGGGCGCCATCCTTGATCAATCGTTCTACCACCGGCTACGATAACACCACTAGCAACCACAACAACAACTACGATACCGTCACTAACAACAACAACAACTACGATACCGTCACTAACAACAACAACTACGATACCGTCACTAACAACAACAACAACAATACCACCACTAACAACTACAATACAACTAGCGACAGCAACTACAAAATCACCACTAGCAACAAAGATACCACCACTAGCAACAACAGCAACTACAATACTACCACTAATAACGAACCAAAGAATCCACCAATAACTATCAACATACCCAATACCAATTCAGTAAATTCATCCACAACTACCACCTACAATACCAACCACCACCCACAGTACCAGCCACCAACACAGTACAATTCTCAACAACACCCCTCCCCCTCCCCCAGTACTACATTAATCAGTATCAACCACCACTACCAACAACACCAACCACTACCGGACAGGAGCAACAATCGAGGTGCTGCTGGAGATTCACAAACTAGTGCTGGTGAGATGGAGGAAGCAGGGCTGGTGACCTCCAGTTCTCCTCCTTTCACCTTCTCTTGCCTCCCACCAGTACACAACCACAACCCACACGTTAACTGCACTGGAAGGTGAAGATGGAGGTGGGACTGGTATTAATGATGGAGGGGGAGGAGGAGGGGGAAGGAGAAAGGGGTCCAATTTAGAATGAGAGAGGTTCTCAATGTAGCCTAATACAAATGATCTAAATCGTGGAAAATCTTGTTACTACGCTCCGAAGTTGATGTTCTTGTGCATGGATTTCCCGGTGTGTGAATTTAGAATGCGTGTTTAACGTGGTCTCAGGTCTTCTATTACACGGAGAATAATTCTCAATGGATATACACCTCTCTGAAGTGCTGTTACAATGGGTTAGTTTTGGTTAAGTGAACACCCACACCCCAGCCTCAAGGATTCCAGCACCACCTCAACTGTGTGTGTGTGTGTGTGTGTGTGTGTGTGTGTGTGTGTGTGTGTGTGTGTGTGTGTGTGTGTGTGTGTGTGTGTGTGTACTCATCTAATTGTACTCACCTAATTGTGGTTGCCGGGGTCGAGACTCAGCTCCTGGCCCCGCCTCTTCACTGATCGCTACTGGGTCCTCTCCCTCTCTGCTTCCTGAGCTTTGTCATACCTCTTCTTAAAACTATGTATGGTTCCTGCCCCCACTACTTCACTTGCTAGGCTATTCCACTTCCTGACGGCTCTATGACTGAAGAAATACTTCCTAACGTCCCTGTGACTCGTCTGAGTCTTCAGCTTCCAGTTGTGACCCCTTGTTTCTGTGTCCCCTCTCTGGAACATCCTATCTCTGTCCACCTTGTCTATTCCCCGCAGTATCTTGTATGTCGTTATCATGTCTCCCCTGACCCTTCTGTCCTCCAGTGTCGTCAGTCCGATTTCCCTCAACCTTTCCTCGTACGACATTCCCCTGAGCTCTGGGACTAGCCTTGTTGCAAACCTTTGTACTTTCTCTAACTTCTTGACGTGCTGTGTGTGTGTGTGTGTGTGTGTGTGTGTGTGTGTGTGTGTGTGTGTGTGTGTGTGTGTGCGCGTGTGCGACCTTGGGAGACTAGTGACAACGCCTCTACTACGTCAAGCAACACCCCTCCAAGCAACACCCCTCTAAGCAACACACCGCCAAGCAAGGCCCCTCTTAACAACATTCCACCAAGCAACACTCCGCCAAACAACACATGAAGAACACACAGAAACGCACACACCTGGTGCAAACATTAAGCATATATATATACACACACACTACAATCACCAGCAAACATGGGGAACCAAGCTATCTAGAATCTATCTCAGAATCAACTGAGATTTTCCTTATACTCCATCCACTATTGATACCCAGTTCTGAAGCAACGTAATAATTTCTTATACATTCTTACAATATATAACAAGAAGTCCAGCCTCCCACCGTCACATTATACAGATCTTGTCATAATAAGATTCACAGCATTATACAGTTGTTTCTCACTCCACAAATACTCCCATTAGGATTGTATTCCTTAAACATTGACGGTACTGCCCACAGTGTTACCTGCTAGAGTACTGAAGTCTCTATCATTTACCTGACGACTTTACCTGATGAAGTGCAGTACAGTCAATCTGGCTATTACTGCTGCTACGTCAGGAAGGAGCTTCAAATTCAAAGTTTATTCTCTATAAGGATTACAATGCTGAGTTTACAGAAATTTGGTTATTGTTTGGTTTACATGTAGTAAAGTTGGAAGAAGGGCAAATGAAAGGAGCGAATAACGTGGAAGGAGAGTGAAGGACAAGTAGAATGTGGAAGAAAACATTACTGGAAGAAGGACGAAGTGAAGATATACAGGGAGGACGATAAATAAAGCTGATATAATCAAAAAGAGGGAAGGATAATGGAAAGGGGAAAGCGAGAGACCTCGCGACAGCTTGACTGACAAGAGTGATGAGAGGGAAAGAAAGGTAATGAAAAGAGATTCTGATGAAGCAGATGACACTGGAGTGAGAAGAGGAAGAAAGGGAGATATTGAAGCAGTGAGGAGACAGTACTGAAGACACACAGGAAAGTAATTTTCTCAGCATAACCTTGCTTGGTAGTGTGATGTTCCCTTACTTCCACACACACAGTCTTATCACGGGAAGACACAGTGTCTTAACACAGGAAGACACAGTGTCTTAACACAGGAAGACACAGTGTCTTAACACAGGAAGACACAGTGTCTTAACACAGGAAGACACAGTGTCTTAACACAGGAAGACACAGTGTCTTAACACAGGAAGACACAGTGTCTTAACACAGGAAGACACAGTGTCTTAACACAGGAAGACACAGTGTCTTAACACAGGAAGACACAGTGTCTTAACACAGGAAGACACAGTGTCTTAACACAGGAAGACACAGTGTCTTAACACAGGAGGACACAGTGTCTTAACACAGGAGGACACAGTGTCTTAACACAGGAAGACACAGTGTCTTAACACAGGAAGACACAGTGTCTTAACACAGGAAGACACAGTGTCTTAACACAGGAAGACACAGTGTCTTAACACAGGAGGACACAGTGTCTTAACACAGGAGGACACAGTGTCTTAACACAGGAGGACACAGTGTCTTAACACAGGAGGACACAGTGTCTTAACACAGGAAGACACAGTGTCTTAACACAGGAGGACACAGTGTCTTAACACAGGAGGACACAGTGTCTTAACACAGGAGGACACAGTGTCTTAACACAGGACACAGTGTCTTAACACAGGACACAGTGTCTTAACACAGGACACAGTGTCTTAACACAGGAGGACACAGTGTCTTAACACAGGAGGACACAGTGTCTTAACACAGGAGGACACAGTGTCTTAACACAGGAAGACACAGTGTCTTAACACAGGAAGACACAGTGTCTTAACACAGGAGGACACAGTGTCTTAACACAGGAGGACACAGTGTCTTAACACAGGAGGACACAGTGTCTTAACACAGGAAGACACAGTGTCTTAACACAGGAGGACACAGTGTCTTAACACAGGAGGACACAGTGTCTTAACACAGGAGGACACAGTGTCTTAACACAGGAGGACACAGTGTCTTAACACAGGAGGACACAGTGTCTTAACACAGGAAGACACAGTGTCTTAACACAGGACACAGTGTCTTAACACAGGACACAGTGTCTTAACACAGGACACAGTGTCTTAACACAGGAGGACACAGTGTCTTAACACAGGAGGACACAGTGTCTTAACACAGGAGGACACAGTGTCTTAACACAGGAGGACACAGTGTCTTAACACAGGAAGACACAGTGTCTTAACACAGGAGAACACAGTGTCTTAACACAGGAGGACACAGTGTCTTAACACAGGACACAGTGTCTTAACACAGGACACAGTGTCTTAACACAGGACACAGTGTCTTAACACAGGAAGACACAGTGTCTTAACACAGGACACAGTGTCTTAACACAGGACACAGTGTCTTAACACAGGAAGACACAGTGTCTTAACACAGGACACAGTGTCTTAACACAGGAAGACACAGTGTCTTAACACAGGACACAGTGTCTTAACACAGGACACAGTGTCTTAACACAGGACACAGTGTCTTAACACAGGACACAGTGTCTTAACACAGGAAGACACAGTGTCTTAACACAGGACACAGTGTCTTAACACAGGACACAGTGTCTTAACACAGGACACAGTGTCTTAACACAGGAGGACACAGTGTCTTAACACAGGAAGACACAGTGTCTTAACACAGGAGGACACAGTGTCTTAACACAGGAGGACACAGTGTCTTAACACAGGAGGACACAGTGTCTTAACACAGGACACAGTGTCTTAACACAGGACACAGTGTCTTAACACAGGAGGACACAGTGTCTTAACACAGGAGGACACAGTGTCTTAACACAGGAAGACACAGTGTCTTAACACAGGAAGACACAGTGTCTTAACACAGGAAGACACAGTGTCTTAACACAGGAAGACACAGTGTCTTAACACAGGAGGACACAGTGTCTTAACACAGGAGGACACAGTGTCTTAACACAGGAGGACACAGTGTCTTAACACAGGAAGACACAGTGTCTTAACACAGGAAGACACAGTGTCTTAACACAGGAAGACACAGTGTCTTAACACAGGAAGACACAGTGTCTTAACACAGGAAGACACAGTGTCTTAACACAGGAGGACACAGTGTCTTAACACAGGAGGACACAGTGTCTTAACACAGGAGGACACAGTGTCTTAACACAGGACACAGTGTCTTAACACAGGACACAGTGTCTTAACACAGGAGGACACAGTGTCTTAACACAGGAGGACACAGTGTCTTAACACAGGAAGACACAGTGTCTTAACACAGGAAGACACAGTGTCTTAACACAGGAAGACACAGTGTCTTAACACAGGAAGACACAGTGTCTTAACACAGGAGGACACAGTGTCTTAACACAGGAGGACACAGTGTCTTAACACAGGAGGACACAGTGTCTTAACACAGGAAGACACAGTGTCTTAACACAGGAAGACACAGTGTCTTAACACAGGAAGACACAGTGTCTTAACACAGGAAGACACAGTGTCTTAACACAGGAAGACACAGTGTCTTAACACAGGAAGACACAGTGTCTTAACACAGGAGGACACAGTGTCTTAACACAGGAGGACACAGTGTCTTAACACAGGACACAGTGTCTTAACACAAGACACAGTGTCTTAACACAGGAGGACACAGTGTCTTAACACAGGAGGACACAGTGTCTTAACACAGGAGGACACAGTGTCTTAACACAGGAGGACACAGTGTCTTAACACAGGACACAGTGTCTTAACACAGGACACAGTGTCTTAACACAGGAGGACACAGTGTCTTAACACAGGAGAACACAGTGTCTTAACACAGGAGGACACAGTGTCTTAACACAGGAGGACACAGTGTCTTAACACAGGACACAGTGTCTTAACACAGGAGGACACAGTGTCTTAACACAGGAGGACACAGTGTCTTAACACAGGAGGACACAGTGTCTTAACACAGGAGAACACAGTGTCTTAACAGAGGAGGACACAGTGTCTTAACACGGGAGGACACAGTGTCTTAACACAGGACACAGTGTCTTAACACAGGAGGACACAGTATCTTAACACAGGACACAGTGTCTTAACACGGGAGGACACAGTGTCTTAACACAGGACACAGTGTCTTAACACAGGAGGACACAGTGTCTTAACACAGGAGAACACAGTGTCTTAACACAGGAGGACACAGTGTCTTAACACAGGAGAACACAGTGTCTTAACAGAGGAGGACACAGTGTCTTAACACGGGAGGACACTGTCTTAACACGAAGACACATTGTCTTAAGACAGGAGTACACACGAAGAACACAGTGTCTTACAGTGGTGCTCAGAAAAAAAAATGTATTAGCGCTACTGAAATATAGAGAGGAAAAACTGAGAGAGAGAGAGAGAGAGAGAGAGAGAGAGAGAGAGAGAGAGAGAGAGAGAGAGAGAGAGAGAGAGAGAGAGAGAGAGAGAGAGAGAGAGAGATAACTCACGCTCATACTGATTGTCAAAGACTTATCGCAACAATAAATGTATACACTCGTTCGGCGAAGTCATCGTTGCTTTGCAAACCAAGTCCGCAGATCCCGTGTATAAAGGAGGACACACACACACACACACCCCTGGCAGAAAAAAAAAGTATGCTGGTGGACGTACATAAGGACACAAGCGCCGTGTCAAGACGCCCTGCGACCTTCCCTCCGTCCTTATTGCAACGTTAACCATGCCATCCTTCACAGCCTTACTGGGTCACTGTGTTGGCACCCTGACGGCCCTCCTGGCACTAGGTCTTTCCTGGTACTTCCACAAGTGGCGCCAGACACTCCCACAGGTGGTGCCAAGTACTCCCACAGGTGGTGACAGACACTCCCACAGCTGGTCTCAGACGCTCCCACCAATGGTGCCAGACACTCCCTCAGCTGGTCTCAGACGCTCCCACAGGTGGTGCCAGACACTCCCACAGCTGGTCTTAGACGCTCCCACAGCTGGTTTTAGACGCTCCCACAGCTGGTGTCAGACACTCCCACAATTGGTCTTAGACGCTCCCACACGTGGTGCCAGACACCCCCACAGGTGGTGCCAGACATTCCCACAGGTGGTTGGCACCACCTGTGGGAGCATGCTCACTCACAGCACGACCCTCAAAGTCTCGGTACTGTGTACGGATCACTGGCACACAGTACTGCCAACATGATCACCAAGACACAGGTGTAACAACTGTATATTTCCACTACCCCATAATACAATAATCTGACAACATTCTCCCAAGATCTATCACAAATATTCAATCAAATAAATAGATTTTTTTTCCATAGATGAGGAAAATAGTGGGAAATAATTAATGTGGAGCCGTGGCTAACCTTACGTCGCCTGGCTGGAAAGAAAGAGAGAGAGTGCTGGAATTATCACCATCTGAGGGTAATTAGCAGTCGTTAAGCTGCCGCCCAATGATCGTTAAGCTGCCGCCCACCGCTCGTTAAGCTGCCGCCCACCGCTCGGGCCTCTTCACGACTCGAGCGCCCAGATTCCTTCTGCAGAATCTCCGATTTTGCAAGAGTACTTGTTTTCAGGAGCCGGTTTCTCAAGAACCTTCCCTATCCAAGCCGGATTCCTAGGAACCCTTCCTATACAAGCCGGTTTCTCGAGAGTATTTCCTATCCAAGCCGGATTCTCAAGAACCCTTCCTATGCAAGCCGGTTTCTCGAGAGCATTTCCTATCCAAGCCGGATTCCCAAGAACCCTTCCTATGCAAGCCGGTTTCTCGAGAGCATTTCCTATCCAAGCCGGATTCCTAGGAACCCTTCCTATGCAAGCCGATTTCTCGAGAGCATTTCCTATCCAAGCCGGATTCCTAGGAACCCTTCCTATGCAAGCCGGTTTCTCGAGAGCATTTCCTATCCAAGCCGGATTCTCAAGAACCCTTCCTATGCAAGCCGGTTTCTTGTATACTGTGTTTTACTGTTCTTTATCAAACAGATAACCTTAACACCGTGACCAATGCCAGTCCGTCAGGACATTAGGCACTCCTGTGGCACCCCCACCCTCCTGGCACTCCCCTCCTGATACCCCTCTACTTCCCCTACCCTCCATTTCCCCTGGAACCTCTAAACCCTATCCTCCCCCCAGCCACCCTTTATCGCCCCTTCCCCTTGAAACCATCACTGGGGCCACTAATGGCACCTCAACCTCGCTACGGACCATAAACACACTGATCGAGCTATCTGTTGGTGGAGGAGTTTTGCATTGGTCGTCCATGATGGTTGCAACATTATGCACTATCTCTTGTCACACTTATTTAGTTGCAGGTGTTTAGGTTACAGGTAATGCTCCAGTTGTCTATCAATGGTATGCAATACCCACAAGATGAATTCGATACATGTATAACACTTGGGTAGCTTTATTGAGGAAACGTTTCTCCATGCAGTGGCTTCATCAGTCCTATACAAAGAACAGTGGCGAAATAGGTAGTTTGAGGTAATCAGTCCCTCAACCTGGAGTCAATGTAATCAGTCCCTCAATCTTGAAAAGACTGATAGACTGATTACATCGACTCCAGGCTGAGAGAGTAAGGCACGATAGACACAGTGCCTGAGACACTGTGTTTATCCTGCCTTATGGGTACTCCAGGTGTGCCACAACCTCCACATGACACCTACAAACACGGCCTTCAATAACCAAATCCCCCAAAAAACGGTAATTACATAAATACAGCGTAACAATTACTACCAAACACTATTTACCCACCTGAAAATAGTATACAATAGTATACAATACCGACAATTTGATAAATAAGACACATGTGCAACAGATACCTAACTGCTGCACATGTGTCTTATCAAGACTGTTTACTCGGTATACTGAGTCTCCTTGCGACCTCCTCCTGGCCCGGGTCTGCCAGATGGCCACCACTAAACTCCCGAACCTACTGTCACCAGCTTCCATCTTCATCATCCATTGTTACCACCTTGGCTATCCCTATCTATCCGTGTGACCAGTAAGCAGTACCTCCTACTATCTTCACATTGTTACCACCTTGGCTATCCCTATCTTTCCGTGTCACTAGTAAGCAGTACCTACTACTATCCTCACATTGTTACCACCTTGGCTATCCCTATCTATCCCTGTCACCAGTAAGCAGTACCTCCTACTATCCTCACATTGTTACCACCTTGGCTATCCCTATCTATCCCTGTCACCAGTAAGCAGTACCTCCTACTATCCTCACATTGTTACCACCTTGGCTATCCCTATCTATCCGTGTCACCAGTAAGCAGTACCTTCTACTATCCTCACATTGTTACCACCTTGGCTATCCCTATCTATCCCTGTCACCAGTAAGCAGTACCTCCTACTATCCTCACATTGTTACCACCTTGGCTATCCCTATCTATCCGTGTCACCAGTAAGCAGTACCTTCTACTATCCTCACATTGTTACCACCTTGGCTATCCCTATCTATCCGTGTCACCAGTAAGCAGTACTTTCTACTATCCTCACATTGCCTCGCGCTCATGTATAACCTGTATTGTTATTATTATATCATGGTGGAGCGCTAAACCCGTAGGATTATACAGTGCATGTGGGGGAGGGGGGGTGGAAGATATCCAGGTTCAATTCAGGGAACTGGAGCACAGATCCAATTCCCTAAATCAAGAGCCCCTGACCAGCGTCAAGTAACCTCCATTGAGGGGTAAGTAAGCTGCACCCTCCCGTGTCTGTATCATGACGCTTCGCAGTGTATGTTGCTGCATGGATCATATGTGTCCGTTCTCCTCTTAACTACTCCCTCCCTCCCTCTCTCTCTCTCTCTCTCTCTCTCTCTCTCTCTCTCTCTCTCTCTCTCTCTCTCTCTCTCTCTCTCTCTCTCTCTCTCTCTCTCTCTCTCTCTCTCTCTCTCTCTCTCTCTCTCTCTCTCTCTCTCTCTCTCTCTCTCTCTCTCTCTCTCTCTCTCTCTCTCTCTCTCTCTCTCTCTCTCTCTCTCTCTCTCTCTCTCTCTTTCTCTCTTTCTCCTCTTTCTTCTCTCTTTCTCTCTTTCTCTCTTCTCTCTCTCTCTCTCTCTCTCTCTCTCTTTCTCTCTCTTCTCTCTCTTTCTCTCTCTCTCTCTCTCTCTCTTTCTCTCTCTCTCTCTTTCTCTCTTTCTCTCTTTCTCTCTCTCTCTTTCTCTCTCTCTCTTTCTCTCTCTCTCTTTCTCTCTCTCTCTCTCTCTCTCTTTCTCTCTCTCTTTCTCTCTCTCTTTCTCTCTCTCTCTCTCTCTCTCTCTCTCTCACTCTCTCTCTCACTCTCTCTCTCACTCTCTCACTCTGCGTCATCCACTAACGTAACAGTAACTGCCGGGTAACTGGACCGTCTCCTTCATCAACATAAACGAAGTCATATCCTCCGCTACAATTATGTTACCATCTCTGCCAGGCGCGAGCCAGTTTTCTAATGTCTGAAATTTTAAGTTCATGCTGAAAATTTCGGAGAGTTGAAAGGTTCACCAGTAATACAACACTTCAGGTTTGTCAGCAACACAAGACTTCAGGTTTGTTAGCAATACAACACTTCAGGTTTGCCAGCAACACAACACTTCAGGTTTGTCAGCAACACAACACTTCAGGTTTGCCAGCAACACAATACTTCAGGTTTGCCAGCAACACAACACTTCAGGTTTGCCAGCAACACAGCACTTCAGGTTTGCCAGCAACACAACACTTCAGGTTTGCCAGCAACACAGCACTTCAGGTTTGCCAGCAATACAACACTTCAGGTTTGCCAGCAACACAGCACTTCAGGTTTGCCAGCAATACAACACTTCAGGTTTGCCAGCAACACAACACTTCAGGTTTGCCAGCAATACAACACTTCAGGTTTGCCAGCAACACAGCACTTCAGGTTTGCCAGCAGCACAATACTTCAGGTTTGCCAGCAACACAACACTTCAGGTTTGCCAGCAGCACAATACTTCAGGTTTGCCAGCAACACAACACTTCAGGTTTGCCAGCAACACAACACTTCAGGTTTGCCAGCAACACAATACTTCAGGTTTGCCAGCAACACAACACTTCAGGTTTGCCAGCAACACAACACTTCAGGTTTGCCAGCAACACAACACTTCAGGTTTGCCAGCAACACAACACTTCAGGTTTGCCAGCAACACAACACTTCAGGTTTGCCAGCAACACAACACTTCAGGTTTGCCAGCAACACAACACTTCAGGTTTGCCAGCAACACAACACTTCAGGTTTGCCAGCAACACAACACTTCAGGTTTGCCAGCAACACAACACTTCAGGTTTGCCAGCAACACAATACTTCAGGTTTGCTAGCAACACAACACTTCAGGTTTGCCAGCAACACAACACTTCAGGTTTGCCAGCAACACAACACTTCAGGTTTGCCAGCAACACAACACTTCAGGTTTGCCAGCAACACAATACTTCAGGTTTGCCAGCAACACAACACTTCAGGTTTGCCAGCAACACAACACTTCAGGTTTGCCAGCAACACAACACAAGACTTCAGGTTTTTTGTACCCGTCAAAAAGTTTTTTTTATACATGTGATTAAAAATGTTCGTCTGTCTTGCCATTTCTGTCACAGTTACATTAATTTTAAACGCTTGAGAAATTAGAAGAGTAGAAGAGAAATTTTCCAGTCCTTCCCTTCCTTCCATCTTGACCTTCCCTCCCATCCAGACCTTCCCTCAGTCCCATCCAGACCTTCCCTCCCTCCCTTCCATCCAGACCTTCCCTCCCTCCCATCCAGACCTTCTCTCCCTCCCTTCCATCCAGACCTTCCCTCCCTCCTTTCCATCCAGACCTTCCCTCCCTTCCATCCAGACCTTCCCTCCCTCCCATCCAGACCTTCCCTCCCTCCCATCCAGACCTTCCCTCCCTCCCATCCAGATCTTCACTCCCTCCCTTCCATCCAGACCTTCCCTCCCTCCCATCCAGACCTTCCCTCCCTCCTTTCCATCCAGACCTTCCCTCCCTCCCATCCAGACCTTCCCTCCCTCCCTTCCATCCAGAACTTCCCTCCCTCCCTTCCATCCAGACCTTCCCTCCCTCCCTTCCATCCCGACCTTCCTCCCCCTCCCTCCCTCCCATCCAGTATGTGAGGTGAGAGCGCCACCAACTGAGCCACGGGATACTTCACTTTACAGAGCTTAAAACTGGGTTGTATCTACCTTCCATGTACACGATACCCAAATATTACATAAGTTATTATAATCTCTCAATAGGTACAGTGTAAACTGCCAGGCGGCGAGCGTGCTCCTGGCGCTCCAAATATACACACACTCGCCAGCTCTAGCGTTACCTTCGCACTAACGCTCCAAATATACACACACTCGCCAGCTCTAGCGTTACCTTCGCACCAACGCTCCAAATATACACACACTCGCCAGCTCTAGCGTTACCTTCGCACCAACGCTCCAAATATACACACACTCGCCAGCTCTAGCGTTACTGTTGCACCAACGCTCCAAATATACACATACTCGCCAGCTCTAGCGTTGAACATTAAAATGGTATAAAATACCGACAGGTAGTTAGGTAAGACACATATGCAACAGTTAGGTATCTTTATTATGAAACGTTTCGCCTACACAGTAGGCTTCTTCAGTCAAGTACAGAAAAGTTGATAGAAGCAGAAGAGCATTGTTCCATAGTATGAAACAATATATTGTTTCATACTATGGAACAATGCTCTTCTCCAGACTAAGGGACTGACCACCTCAAAACTTTAAGGGTGATGGACTGATTACATCATCTTCAAGTATCTTCTGCTTCTATCAACTTTTCTGTACTTGACTGAAGAAGCCTACTGTGTAGGCGAAACGTTTCATAATAAAGATACCTAACTGTTGCATATGTGTCTTACCTAACAGCTCTAGCGTTACCTTCACACCAACGCTCCAAATATATACACACTCGCCAGCTCTAGCGTTACCTTCGCACCAACGCTCCAAATATACACACACTCGCCAGCTCTAGCGTTACCTTCACACCAACGCTCCAAATATACACACACTCGCCAGCTCTAGCGTTACCTTCGCACCAACGCTCCAAATATACACACACTCGCCAGCTCTAGCGTTACCGTTGCACCAACGCTCCAAATATACACACACTCGCCAGCTCTAGCGTTACCGTTGCACCAACGCTCCAAATATACACACACTCGCCAGCTCTAGCGTTACCTTCACACCAACGCTCCAAATATACACACACTCGCCAGCTCTAGCGTTACCTTCGCACCAACGCTCCAAATATACACACATTCGCCAGCTCTAGCGTTACCTTCGCACCAACGCTCCAAATATACACACACTCGCCAGCTCTAGCGTTACCTTCACACCAACGCTCCAAATATACACACACTCGCCAGCTCTAGCGTTACCTTCGCACCAACGCTCCAAATATACACACACTCGCCAGCTCTAGCGTTACCTTCACACCAACGCTCCAAATATACACACACTCGCCAGCTCTAGCGTTACCTTCGCACCAACGCTGGAAATATACACACACTCGCCAGCTCTAGCGTTACCTTCGCACCAACGCTCCAAATATACACACACTCGCCAGCTCTAGCGTTACCTTCGCACCAACGCTCCAAATATACACACACTCGCCAGCTCTAGCGTTACCGTTGCACCAACGCTCCAAATATACACACACTCGCCAGCTCTAGCGTTACCTTCACACCAACGCTCCAAATATACACACACTCGCCAGCTCTAGCGTTACCTTCGCACCAACGCTCCAAATATACACACACTCGCCAGCTCTAGCGTTACTTTCGCACCAACGCTCCAAATATACACACACTCGCCAGCTCTAGCGTTACCGTTGCACCAACGCTCCAAATATACACACTCGCCAGCTCTAGCGTTACCGATGCACCAACCTCACGACTCTGCAGGAAGCACCGTCTAGCCTACCTTCGCCAGGGTAAGTGAACTCCCACCACCTTCCTTTTCTTGTGCGCACGACTGCGTGGTTTAGAGCACCGTAGATGTACCTTCGTCACTTTCCCATCGTCACTGGCTGTGTTGAAACACCGTCCTTAACACACCAACGCATCTCAATTCGTTTCAATTACAGGAAATGAGGCTTTAATTACTTAACGATGGCTCTAAATGGGGCGTTGTACAAGCTGTTATAATCTGAACGCCAATGACCTCCGACAGTTTCCTCTGTGCTGGAGGTCACTTGAGTGTTGACCTCTCCTGAGCCGTAACACAAGAGACTGTAAACAAGTAGACGGTAGAGATAGATGATAAACCAAACGGAACACGAAGTCAACTAACTGCTATTTGAAGTCACCATCTGCTGTCTACAGTCACTGTCACCTGCAGTTACTATCAGCTATCTACAGTCACTGTTACCTGTAGTCACTATCTATTAACCCTCCACCCAGTTATCTCACCCATCAACTCCCTTCTTTCCTTCTCTTCTCCATCATCGTCACGTCATTGTATCCCTCTCATTGCCACCTCTTATCCCTCTCTCTTTAAATTCTCCACTTCATCTATCCCTCCCTCCAATCTATCGCCGTCACCACCACAATCCTCACCACCACTACCGTCCCTTGTCTCTCGTCCACCCCGTAATCACCTTCGAACACCTCTCCTCCCCTCTAGCTCCTCTCATACGTGTAGATTAGAGGGTACCACAACGAGGGGAAAACAATGAAGACGACACAGAAACTATGTAACACTATAGTGGAAACAATGAAGGCAAGTTCCTGGTGAAGGTCCCATTACAGAATCTCTGGAAATATTACCAGCCGGCGCTGCATCTCTTCCACTCGAGAACACGAGGAGGGGAAAAATGAACGTAAACACTGATTATATTATATACTGGTGCTGCTGTAACCACTACTGCCACAGGTGCCACTGCTTTTTCTGCTTCGAGTGCCACTACTGGTGCTGCTGATGCAACTATTGCTGTCACTACTATTAATACTACAGGTGTCACTGCTGTTCCTTCTTCAATTACCACTACTGCAGCTGCTGATACAACTACTACTGTCACTACTACTACAAGTGCCACTGCTGTTACCCTTTCGCTACCTACTACCGCAGCTGTAACTATCACTGTCACTACTACTGTTACAACCACTATAAGCGCCACACTGTTACTGTTGCAGTGAGGCCTAAGTAAATACAAAAACAGCGTTAGACAGAGCTGAGAAACACTCTCTCTTAGAACAAGAGAGACAGAAGGAAAAACAGAGATAAGGATACAAGTATGAGAATGATAATCTACAAAGATAAGGAAAGACGGGAAATGGCGACTCCAGCAGCCACTACAAGCCCATACACTCCTCCCCTCTACACTTCCCCAACGGCACACGAACACGGAAAGTATTTTAAGAAGCGTATCTCACCTGTGTTGAGTGAGAGGAAAAGGAGGAGGAGAGAGAGGAAGAGGCGGAGGAGCAGGTAGCAGTGTTACGACTTCAATATTGAGGAGGAGGGGGAGACAGAGGAGCAGGTAGCAGTGTAACGGTTTCAATATAGAGGAGAAAGAGGAGGAGGCAGAGGAGCAGGTAGCAGTGGTCCAGCTTCGATATAGAGGAGAAAGAGGAGGAGACAGAGGAGCAGGTAGCAGTGGTCCAGCTTCGATATAGAGGAGAAAGAGGAGGAGGCAGAGGAG
The DNA here is from genome assembly GCF_038502225.1 of Cherax quadricarinatus. Classification (NCBI taxonomy): domain Eukaryota; kingdom Metazoa; phylum Arthropoda; class Malacostraca; order Decapoda; family Parastacidae; genus Cherax; species Cherax quadricarinatus. Next base: position 10,213,504 of record NC_091329.1, on the reverse strand, counting down.
CAGGTAGCAGTGGTCCAGCTTCAATATAACACAACACACTCACTAGCACCGTCTTCAACAATAACCTTCACAGACGCTCAGTGGAGACATCAACATATACAACGAACGGTGCACAAATGTACTCTTCCCTCCGAAATTATCAAGAAATATCAGAAAAAAATAATTTCCTCTTTGAGTTCGATGTGCCAAAACCCACTGACCGAATACAATTTACAGAACACTGTGTACTCTTTGTATGTTGCGTTGACACAGTAAAACACACTTCAGAGTCACTTGGATTCCTCAATCAGTGTTTTGAGTTACCTGCCTTCGTGGCCTTTTCATTTGATCTGAATACAGTATGCTAGTGTCTGACGACACAATGGTGTTTCACTGTCATATTCCACCACATTGGATGGTGTTTCACTGTCATATTCCATCACACAGGATGGTGTTTCACTGTCATATTCCATCACACAGGATGGTGTTTCACTGGCATATTCCACCACACAAGATGGTGTTTCACTGTCATATTCCACCACACAGGATGGTGTTTCACTGTCATATTCCATCACACAGGATGGTGTTTCACTGTCATATTCCATCACACAGGATGGTGTTTCACTGTCATATTCCACCACACAGGATGGTGTTTCACTGTCATATTCCACCACACAAGATATATTTCGTATATGAGGTACTGACATCTGTCAGCCGGAGTTGGGCGATTACATTCTCCTTTAGGAGAGCTGGAGTTACTGTCACTTGGGAATTACTATCTTGGGGATTGGGAGGTAATTAAGGTTGAGTTAGGGAAAGGGTAGCTTCAATTCCTTGGAACAAGAACCCTTCAACAGCGTCAAGGTCACACTTTGGTTGGGAAGAAAATGTGGATAGGCATGATTAGTGATAACTGGTGATGGGCAAAGTGCCCACACTGTGGTAATGACAAAGGTGCCCACACTGTGGTAATGACAAAGGTGCCCACACTGTGGTAATGACAAAGGTGCCCACACTGTGGTAATGACAAAGGTGCCCACACTGTGGTAATGACAAAGGTGCCCACACTGTGGTACTGACAAAGGTACCCACACTGTGGTACTAAGGTACCCACAGTTACCTGTCTCATCGTGGGTAGCAGTGATGGGGGGTGGGGGTTGTGTGTATGAAAAGAGATAATGGAAATACAGAAACGACGGAAGTAATGAGGAGAAGACAGAGGATGAAAGAGAAGGAAGGAGTAAGAGGATAATGATGAAGGAAGAGGCAGGGAGAAGCTCCCTCCCCATCACCCCTCCCCCTCCCCTTCACCCCTCCCCCTCCCCTTCACCCCTCCCCCTCCCTTTCACCCCTCCCCCTCCCCTTCACCCCTCCCCCTCCCCTTCACCCCTCCCCCTCCCTCACATAGGTGTCATGGTAAAGACTAATATGATGACGTCACGCTTTTCTCATCTCCATATTACCTACCTTGACCCTCTCTGTCTCTCTTTATCTCCCTCTTTCTCTCTTTGTCTCTCTCTGTCTTTTTCTCTCACTGATGAACTGAAGACATCGACTCCAAGCTGAGGGACGGATTACCTCAAACTCCTCATACTCTTCCTCCACTGTTCTTCTTTGTACTGGACTGACGAAGCCGCTGGCTGGCAAAATATTTCTTCAGTAAAAATTCTCAATCGTTGCACAAGTGTCTCGAACTGGAAATGGCTCTTCTGATAGGCTTCAAACCTTCAACGCGGGTTATTTGTGTATTGTTCCAGACGCGGTATTGTGCCTTTCTGTTCTGTATCCCATTATTGCATAACCCCAGCCTCCTCTACATCAGTGCTCGCGACTGGACCAGTGTAGAGTGTGGCACAGCTTTGTAAGCTTTCTCTTATCGCCCAGTGACCGAAATACATGTAGTTACTTTAGCGGCAGCCTCGTGTGTCTTCAGTCTGAACTGTTTCGTGTCTGGGAGAAGCGATAACTGCTGTGTTGAAGGTCAGGCAGCGTCTGGGTAGTGAGGTGACCACGACTGATGAGAAGTCGGGAAGACTATATTTCTGGATCAAGATTCCTTACTAGCATTGTGGTACCTTCCGTGAAGGGAGTCACAGAACCCATCACCTACACTGGTACCTTCCTTGAAGGGAGTCACAGAACCCATCACCTACACTGGTACCTTCCTTGAAGGGGGTCACAGAACCCATCACCTACATTGGTACCTTCCTTGAAGGGAGTCACAGAACCTATCACCTACACTGGTACCTTCCTTGAAGGGAGTCACAGAACACATCACCTACACTGGTACCTTCCTTGAAGGGAGTCACAGAACACATCACCTACATTGGTACCTTCCTTGAAGGGAGTCACAGAACCTATCACCTACACTGGTACCTTCCTTGAAGGGAGTCACAGAACCCATCACCTACACTGGTACCTTCCTTGAAGGGAGTCACAGAACCCATCACCTACACTGGTACCTTCCTTGAAGGGAGTCACAGAACCCATCACCTACACTGGTACCTTCCTTGAAGGGAGTCACAGAACCCATCACCTACATTGGTACCTTCCTTGAAGGGAGTCACAGAACCCATCACCTACACTGGTACCTTCCTTGAAGGGAGTCACAGAACCCATCACCTACACTGGTACCTTCCTTGAAGGGAGTCACAGAACCCATCACCTACACTGGTACCTTCCTTGAAGAGTCACAGAACCCATCACCTACACTGGTACCTTCCTTGAAGGGAGTCACAGAACCCATCACCTACGCTAGTACCTTCCTTGAAGTTAGTCACAGAACCCATCACCTACACTAGTACCTTCCTTGAAGGGAGTCACAGAACCCATCACTTACAACACTGAGAGTCACTGAGAGGACCGTCATAAGCTACAAACACTGACGTTCAGAAAGTTTTAAGGGCGGCGGCAGCTTCTCCAGTCAATGTTTTAACACAAGCAACCAGAGAAACGTATAATTTAATTAATGTTGCCCAACTTGGCCAGCAACACTCTCCACTGCTGCAACACTGCAGCACTAATCCGTGCTGCAACACTGCAGAGAAGGTGGAGGTGGGTGGTAGGTGTTGTAATATGTGGTGGGAAGACTACCAGCTGACCACCACAACTCTACTGACCACCACTACAACTACTACTCCTACTACTACTATTAGTACTACTACTACTACTATTACTACTACTACTACTACTACTACTACTACTACTACTACTACTACTACTACTACTACCACCACCACCATGCCCTTTGTCCTATCTCACCAAGAAAGACCCAATTCCCTTAGCAGCACCTTCCAGCACCATCTCCCCTATCTACCCTTCCATCTAGCACCTCACAGGAAGGGTTCTCTATCCCTTCCCTTGAACCACAGAAGAAAAAACATTACATTTCATCATTAAGGAAGGGAAAGTCACGGTCAACATTAATACCAATGCTGCATTACAAATCTCAATATAACATTTCTATAGTGATCCAGAAATTATATTTTGTGCCCTCCCATGCTCCCCGCACGCCCACCCTCTCGCTCATACACGCCCGTGTGACAGTACTGAAATATATACAGTTCTACGTTGTTATTGTTATTGGTTATCTTGAAATGGATCACCATGTAGCATTTGGGATGCTGTTAACATCCTCCCTCTCTTGTCCCCATTACCTACTCTCTTCCATCTTTCCTCTCTCTCTAGTATCCATCTCTTCTCTCTCTCTCTCTCTCTCTCTCTCCACTGTCTCCAACCTCCACAGGATGGATATGGGATGCACAATAAACTAGCCGCTCAACGGCAAAATCTGTATCAGCCTCCTCTTCCCTGTCACCCCATCTTCAAACTTCTCTACCTCCTCTTCCCTGTCACCCCATCTTCAACCTTGTCTACCTCCTCTTCCCTGTCACCCCATCTTCAACCTTGTCTACCTCCTCTTCCCTGTCACCCCATCTTCAACCTTCTCTACCTCCTCTTCCCTGTCACCTCATCTTCAACCTTCTCTACCTCCTCTTCCCTGTCACCCCATCTTCAACCTTCTCTACCTCCTCTTCCCTGTCACCCTATCTTCAACCTCCTCTACCTCCTCTTCCCTGTCAACCCATCTTCAACCTCCTCTTCCCTGTCACCCCATCTTCAACCTCCTCTTCCCTGTCAACCCATCTTCAACCTCCTCTTCCCTGTCAACCCATCTTCAACTTCCTCTACCTCCTCTTCCCTGTCAACCCATCTTCAATCTTCTCAACCTCCTTGTGGCATGCAAAGATTACGTAACCTTTATTCGGCGCATGTACACACCCTCATTGAAAGGCTATCGCCCCCAACCAGCGAACCAGATACTAAGGGTTGATGATGGGGCCCCGTCGTTCAATCAGTACCCAGGTTCCAGCCAATGAGAAGATGGTTTTGGCAATCGCAGAGGTGTTGCGGGTTCCACTCACCTGTCTGCCCTTGTCATTCCCATTCTAGAGCTGGTTGAAGCACGGTCTGCTCCCTAGTGGCTTCTATTCTGCCTTGCTTACCGTGGAAAGCACTAATACCTATTGTTGTACATAGTGTATATAGTGTACATACTTCTGTTCTAAATTGGTGAAGGATAATACAAGTCAAAAATTTTTCTACTGTGTTTAATTTGCTCCCTTTACACCCAGGATAACAGGCCTTTGGGACTCCTGTCACCCCATCTTCAACCTTCTCTATCTTCCTCTTCAGTCATTCCAACTCCTCCCTTATTCCTGCAGCGTTACCTCCTCTCTCTCCCTTCCTTCCTCCCTGCCTTGCTTGTAAACACTGAGGTGTTTACCAACAAGACTAGTGACTACCATCAAGGACCTCACAACAGTGGTCCTTGCTGTCTCGTTGCCACATGACCGCAATCCACACTCATCAGTGGAGGGGCGGGGGAGGGGAAGAGGAAGGGGGTGGAGAGTAGGAGAGGAAGGTGAAGGGGAACAGAAGGAAAAATGGGAGAAAACTAGAGGGGGTGAAAGGAACGTCAAGAAGGAATGTGAGACAGAACATTGGGTACACGTCTTCATTCAGATCATAGTTGTGTGCCTGAGTGCCAGTGACTGGCACTGACTTCCATCACCAGTGGTAGCTTAATACAGGTGCCACAGATGATCCTCCCTCACTCTGCCTACTGCACTCGTAACTTCCACAAAGAGTGGCAGTGGAATGATCTTCAGCACTGTAATGCTCAATTACCAGTGACTTCAGGCTCTGTGGAATGAATTATTCAAACCTGTGTCAATACCTCATACATTCTGAGGTATATATGAATGTGTATGCATATGTATACATGAGGACATCGATGTATATCATTGAATGAAAGACCGTGAATGTGTCGCTTCTTTTTTAGGACACTCTATACATACACACACACACACACACACACACACACACACACACACACACACACACAGCAGCACGCTGCGGATACATTCAATTTTGTGCAACGATAAGAAAAAAAACAGTTTTCACCCTGACCGTACGCAGTGCCCCCCTACCCCTCCCTCCCCTCTCCCCCTCCCTCCCCTGAACAACCCCCCCTACCCCTCCCCTGAACAACCCCCCCCTACCTCTCCCTCCCCTCCCCCCCTCCCTCCCCTGAACAACCCCCCCCTACCCCTCCCTCCCCTCTCCCTCCCCTGAACAACCCCCCCTACCTCTCCCCCTCCCTCCCCTGAACAACCCCCCTACCTCTCCCCCTCCCTCCCCTGAACAACCCCCCCCCACCTTCACCAACTCCGCCGTCTGTAACCCCCACACAACCTCCATCTAACCTCTCCACAACCTCCGTCTTGTGTCCTTGACATCAAAGTGAGGAACCCTCTACTATGTTCCTCCCCTCCCCCCTCCCCCCTCCCCCCTCCTCCATCTTAGCGTTACCTTACAAACAACTGAAAGTGTTCGTACACTTGTAATTGTATTTCGAGTCCATCTTCTCGCTCAGTGAGAATATTGTTAGAAATTCCATTGCTTCTGTGTGTGTGCTCAGCTATATGTGGTTGCAGGGGTCGTGTCACAGCTCCTGGCCCCGTCTCTGCGCTGGTCACTACTAGGTCCACTCTCCCGGCTCCAAGAGCCTTGTCGTACCTCTTCTTAAAGCCATGCGTTGATTCCCGAGACCTTCTCTAGGTATACCCTAGGTATGCATGCATCTTGCCTCCACTACGTCACACTTCTGATTCTTCCACTTCCTGATAACTCTAAGGCTGAAGAAATAATTCTGAACACCCCTCTGATTCATTTGAGTTTTCAACTTCCAGTTGTGACCCCTTATTGCTGTGTCGCATCTCTGTAACATCCTGTCTCTATTCGTCTTATATATTGTTACCATGTCCTACCTACCCCTCCAGTGTTGTCAGGTTGAGTTCCCTTAACCTCTCCTCGCAGGACTAATCCTGTTGCAAATCTCTACACTTTCTCAAATTTCTTGACTTGCCTGACCAAGTGTGGGTTCCATGGTGCTGCATACTCCAAAATGACCCAAATGTACACGGTGTACAGTGTCTTGAATGATTCCTTATGACTCTCAGGTTTGCCAGGCGCCCGTATGATACAGCAGTTATATGGTTGATGTGCACCTCAGGAGATGTGCTCGGTATGATACTCTTGCAATTATTGTCCAATTCAACCCACCAATCAAGTGGAAGCCGGCTACATCAACCAAGGTGACGTTACTGGTGTCCGCCTGGCTGTGTGGCAGTCTTCCTCTGACACTGGTCGTCACCACTCGTACTCTGACTGCCTCTTATTACTCTCATGTTGCTATACACTAACACTCTACATAATGTAAATGTCGGTGAGGTAATACATATTGTGTTAGTCTTGCCCTTGTTCTGTACTGCTGTGTTAGTCTTGCCCTTGTTCTGTACTGTTGTGTTAGTCTTGCCCTTGTTCTGTACTGCTGTGTTAGTCTTGCCCTTGTTCTGTACTGCTGTGTTAGTCTCGCCCTTGTTCTGTACTGTTGTGTTAGTCTTGCCCTTGTTCTGTACTGCTGTGTTAGTCTTGCCCTTGTTCTGTACTGCTGTGTTAGTCTCGCCCTTGTTCTGTACTGTTGTGTTAGTCTTGCCCTTGTTCTGTACTGCTGTGTTAGTCTTGCCCTTGTTCTGTACTGCTGTGTTAGTCTCGCCCTTGTTCTGTACTGCTGTGTTAGTCTTGCCCTTGTTCTGTACTGCTGTGTTAGTCTTGCCCTTGTTCTGTACTGCTGTGTTAGTCTCGCCCTTGTTCTGTACTGCTGTGTTAGTCTTGCCCTTGTTCTGTACTGCTGTGTTAGTCTTGCCCTTGTTCTGTACTGTTGTGTTAGTCTCGCCCTTGTTCTGTACTGCTGTGTTAGTCTTGCCCTTGTTCTGTACTGTTGTGTTAGTCTTGCCCTTGTTCTGTACTGTTGTGTTAGTCTCGCCCTTGTTCTGTACTGCTGTGTTAGTCTTGCCCTTGTTCTGTAGTGCTGTGTTAGTCTTGCCCTTGTTCTGTACTGTTGTGTTAGTCTCGCCCTTGTTCTGTACTGCTGTGTTAGTCTTGCCCTTGTTCTGTACTGCTGTGTTAGTCTTGCCCTTGTTCTGTACTGCTGTGTTAGTCTCGCCCTTGTTCTGTACTGCTGTGTTAGTCTCGCCCTTGTTCTGTACTGCTGTGTTAGTCTTGCCCTTGTTCTGTACTGTTGTGTTAGTCTTGCCCTTGTTCTGTACTGTTGTGTTAGTCTCGCCCTTGTTCTGTACTGCTGTGTTAAGTCTTGCCCTTGTTCTGTACTGTTGTGTTAGTCTTGCCCTTGTTCTCTGCTGTTGTGTTAGTCTCGCCCTTGTTCTGTACTGCTGTGTTAGTCTTGCCCTTGTTCTGTACTGTTGTGTTAGTCTCGCCCTTGTTCTGTACTGTTGTGTTAGTCTCGCCCTTGTTCTGTACTGTTGTGTTAGTCTCGCCCTTGTTCTGTGCTGTTGTGTTAGTCTCGCCCTTGTTCTGTACTGCTGTGTTAGTCTCGCCCTTGTTCTGTACTGCTGTGTTAGTCTCGCCCTTGTTCTGTGCTGTTGTGTTAGTCTCGCCCTTGTTCTGTACTGCTGTGTTAGTCTCGCCCTTGTTCTGTACTGCTGTGTTAGTCTCGCCCTTGTTCTGTGCTGTTGTGTTAGTCTCGCCCTTGTTCTGTACTGCTGTGTTAGTCTCGCCCTTGTTCTGTACTGCTGTGTTAGTCTCGCCCTTGTTCTGTGCTGTTGTGTTAGTCTCGCCCTTGTTCTGTACTGTTGTGTTAGTCTCGCCCTTGTTCTGTACTGCTGTGTTAGTCTCGCCCTTGTTCTGTACTGCTGTGTTAGTCTCGCCCTTGTTCTGTGCTGTTGTGTTAGTCTCGCCCTTGTTCTGTACTGTTGTGTGCTTTCTTTGTTTAATTACGGTCAGGTGATACAGCCCTTTAAACTAGAACCTGTCACCTGAGCCAGACTCCATCTACTTTTAATAGGTGGCGTGACGTCATCACCCAAGGGGGTTAATGACGTCAGTAAATACTGACGTCATGAACTATCTGGCCAATGAGCAGCCTGCTGATCAGAACCAGAATAAAACATGTGCGTGTGGACGTCTGTGCACACACACAAACACTTTAAAGAGAATGTACGATATATATATATATATATATATATATATATATATATATATATATATATATATATATATATATATATATATATATATATACACTTCGTCAAGCACCCTCTCCCTACATACTTCAAGGGGGAATTAGATTTCATTCCACTAGAAGTATATAACGTCAAAGTTGCTATGCAGTGCAGACTATTACATTCCTCTCCTTCACTCCAGTCATTCCACTGGTGGTGGTGGTGGTGGTGGTGGTGAAGGTGGTGTTAGTGGTGGTGTTGGTGGTGGTGGTGGTGGTGAAGGTGGTGTTAGTGGTGGTGTTGGTGGTGGTGTTGGTGGTGGTGTTGGTGGTGGTGGTGGTGGTGGTGTTAGTGGTGGTGTTGGTGTTGGTGGTGGTGTTGGTGGTGGTGGTGGTGGTGAAGGTGGTGTTAGTGGTGGTGTTGGTGGTGGTGGTGGTGTTGGTGGTGGTGGTGGTGGTGAAGGTGGTGTTAGTGGTGGTGGTGGTGTTGGTGGTGGTGGTGATTGTGATGGTGGTGATGGTGGTGGTGGTGATGGTGGCGATGATGGTGGTAGTGGTGGGTTTGTATTAACCGTGGTGGTGCTAGTGGGTTCGGATTAGCGGGACTATTCACCACTAAATACAAAATTGTTCAGTAAGGTACCAAGTGACCTTTGTATTGCTACCTTAGGAAGCCCAGGCAACACTTTCACTTACCACTACCACCACCACCACTACTACTACCACCACTACCACCACCACCACTACTACTACCACCACTACCACCACCACCACTACTACTACCACCACTACCACCACCACCACTACTACTACCACCACTACCACCACCACCACTACTACTACCACCACTACCACCACCACCACTACTACTACCACCACTACCACACCGGCCTCGCCCTTGACGTCTGGTAGTGGGAGGTAGTGGTAGATGCTGCTGATAGTAGTAGTAGTGGTGGTGATGGTGATGGAGGGGTGAGGGTAATAATGGTAGTGAGGGTAATAATGGTAGTGAGGGTAATAATGGTAGTGAGGGTAATAATGGTAGTGAGGGTAATAATGGTAGTGAGGGTAATAATGGTAGTGAGGGTAATAATGGCAGTGAGGGTAATAATGGCAGTGAGAGTAGTAATGGTAGTGAGGGTAATAATGGTAGTGAGGGTAATAATGGTAGTGAGGGTAATAATGGTAGTGAGGGTAATAATGGCAGTGAGGGTAATAATGGCAGTGAGAGTAGTAATGGTAGTGAGGGTAATAATGGTAGTGAGGGTAATAATGGTAGTGAGGGTAATAATGGCAGTGAGGGTAATAATGGCAGTGAGAGTAGTAATGGTACTGAGGGTAATAATGGTAGTGAGGGTAGTAATGGTAATAATGGTAGTGAGGGTAATAATGGTAGTGAGGGTAATAATGGCAGTGAGGGTAATAATGGTAGTGAGGGTAAAAATGGTAGTGAGAGTAGTAATGGTAGTGAGGGTAATAATGGTAGTGAGGGTAATAATGGTAGTGAGGGTAATAATGGTAGTGAGGGTAATAATGGCAGTGAGGGTAATAATGGTAGTGAGAGTAGTAATAGTAGTGAGGGTAATAATGGTAGTGAGGGTAATAATGGAAGTGAGGGTAATAATGGTAGTGAGGGTAATAATGGCAGTGAGGGTAATAATGGCAGTGAGGGTAATAATGGCAGTGAGGGTAGTAATGGTAGTAATGGTAATAATGGTAGTGAGGGTAATAATGGCAGTGAGGGTAATAATGGTAGTGAGGGTAATAATGGTAGTGAGGGTAATAATGGTAGTGAGGGTAATAATGGCAGTGAGGGTAATAATGGCAGTGAGGGTAATAATGGTAGTGAGGGTAATAAGGGCAGTGAGGGTAATAATGGTAGTGAGGGTAATAATGGCAGTGAGGGTAATAATGGTAGTGAGGGTAATAATGGCAGTGAGGGTAATAATGGTAGTGAGGGTAATAATGGCAGTGAGGGTAATAATGGTAGTGAGGGTAATAATGGTAGTGAGGATAATAATGGTAGTGAGGGTAATAATGGCAGTGAGGGTAGTAATGGTAATAATGGTAGTGAGGGTAATAATGGTAGTGAGGGTAGTAATGGTAGTGAGGGTAATAATGGCAGTGAGGGTAATAATGGCAGTGAGGGTAATAATGGCAGTGAGGGTAATAATGGTAGTGAGGGTAATAATGGCAGTGAGGGTAGTAATGGAAGTGAGGGTAGTAATGGCAGTGAGGGTAGTAATGGTAGTGAGGGTAATAATGGCAGAGAGGGTAGTAATGGTAGTGAGGGTAGTAATGGTAATAATGGTAGTGAGGGTAATAATGGTAGTGAGGGTAATAATGGTAGTGAGGGTAATAATGGTAGTGAGGGTAATAATGGTAGTGAGAGTAATAATGGCAGTGAGGGTAGTAATGGTAGTGAGGGTAATAATGGCAGTGAGGGTAATAATGGTAGTGAGGGTAATAATGGTAGTGAGGGTAATAATGGTAGTGAGGGTAATAATGGTAGTGAGGGTAATAATGGTAGTGAGGGTAATAATGGTAGTGAGGGTAATAATGGCAGTGAGGGTAATAATGGTAGTGAGGGTAATAATGGTAGTGAGGGTAATAATGGTAGTGAGGGTAATAAGGGTAGTGAGGGTAATAATAGTAGTGAGGGTAATAATGGTAGTGAGGGTAATAATGGTAGTGAGGGTAATAATGGTAGTGAGGGTAATAATGGCAGTGAGGGTAATAATGGCAGTGAGGGTAATAATGGCAGTGAGGGTAATAATGGTAGTGAGGGTAGTAATGGTAGTGAGGGTAATAATGGTAGTGAGGGTAGTAATGGTAATAATGGTAGTGAGGGTAATAATGGTAGTGAGGGTAATAATGGTAGTGAGGGTAATAATGGTAGTGAGGGTAATAATGGCAGTGAGGGTAATAATGGTAGTGAGGGTAGTAATGGTAGTGAGGGTAATAATGGTAGTGAGGGTAGTAATGGTAATAATGGTAGTGAGGGTAATAATGGTAGTGAGGGTAATAATGGTAGTGAGGGTAATAATGGTAGTGAGGGTAATAATGGCAGTGAGGGTAATAATGGTAGTGAGGGTAATAATGGCAGTGAGGGTAATAATGGTAGTGAGGGTAATAATGGTAGTGAGGGTAATAATGGTAGTGAGGGTAATAACGGCAGTGAGGGTAGTAATGGTAGTGAGGGTAATAATGGCAGTGAGGGTAATAATGGTAGTGAGGGTAATAATGGTAGTGAGGGTAATAATGGTAGTGAGGGTAATAATGGCAGTGAGGGTAGTAATGGTAGTGAGGGTAATAATGGTAGTGAGGGTAGTAATGGTAGTGAGGGTAATAATGGTAGTGAGGGTAATAATGGTAGTGAGGGTAATAATGGTAGTGAGGGTAATAATGGTAGTGAGGGTAGTAATGGTAGTGAGGGTAATAATGGTAGTGAGGGTAATAATGGTAGTGAGGGTAATAATGGTAGTGAGGGTAATAATGGTAGTGAGGGTAGTAATGGTAGCGAGGGTAATAATGGTAGTGAGGGTAATAATGGTAGTGAGGGTAATAATGGTAGTGAGGGTAATAATGGTAGTGAGGGTAGTAATGGTAGTGAGGGTAATAATGGTAGTGAGGGTAATAATGGTAATGAGGGTAATAATGGTAGTGAGGGTAATGGTAGTGAGGGTAATAATGGTAGTGAGGGTAATAATGGTAGTGAGGGTAATAATGGTAGTGAGGGTAATAATGGTAGAGGGTAATAATGGTAGTGAGGGTAGTAATGGTAGTGAGGGTAATAAGTGGTATTAGTAGAGCTGCTGCTGCTGTCAACACTGCTGCTGCTGTCAACACTGCTGCTGCTGTCAACACTGCTGCTGCTGTCAACACTGCTGCTGCCGTCAACACTGCTGCTGCTGCCAACACTGCTGCTGCTGTCAACACTGCTGCTGCTGTCAACACTGCTGCTGCTGTCAACACTGCTGCTGCTGCTGTCAACACTGCTGCTGCTGCTGTCAACACTGCTGCTGCTGTCAACACTGCTGCTGCTGCTGTCAACACTGCTGCTGCTGTCAACTGGCTGCCGGTTGGGCCGTTCAACACTGGCTGCTGCGCGCACCAACACCGCCCTGCCGGGCTGCCAAAATAACCGCCGCTGGCTGTCAACACTGCGGCCGCTGCTGGGTCAACAACTGGCTGCTGCCGCCAACACCATGCTGGCCGCCGCTGGTCACACTGGGCTGCTGTCAATAACTGGCTGCTGCTGCCACAACGGCCGCAACCGGTCAACACTGGCTGCCATACGGCGGGTCAACAACCGGCTGCTGCGTCACCGCTGCTGCTGCTGCCAACACGGCTGGCTGCTGTCAACAACTGGCCGCAAGGCGTCAACACTGGGCTGCTGCGTCAACCACTGGCCGCTACCGGCGGGTCAACACTGCCGCTAACTGGCCGTCAAGGACTGGGCCGCTGCTGCTGGTCAACACCCGCTGCTGTCAACACCGGGTTGCCGCCAACACCGCTGCCGCGCCAACACTGGTTGCGCCAATGCCAACTGGCTAGCTGCTGGCCAATTAACTGGCTAGCTGCGGGCGGTCAACAACTGGCTGCTGCTGCTGGGCTGTCAACACCGCCGCTGGCGCCACTGCTGCTGCTGCTGCTGGTCAACACTGCTGCCGCCAACACGGGCTGCGCTGTCAACACTGGCTGCACGCCAACACTGCTGCCGCGTCAACACCGCTGCTAGGCGTCAATAACTGGCTGCCGCGGGTTGGGAACACCGGGCTGCTGCCGCGTCAACAACCGCTGGCCGTCACCATTGCCGCTGCTGGGTCAATAACTGGCTGCTGGGTCAACAACTGGCTGTTGCTGTCAACACTGGGCTGCTGCGTCAACACTGCTGCTGCCGCCGCCGTCAACACCAAGCGCGCCGTCACGGCCGCTGCAAGCGTCAACACCGCTGGCTGCTGGTCAAGGGAACCGCCGCTGGCTGCTGTCAACACTGGCTGTTGCTGCTGGGCTGTCAACACTGGCTGCTGCTGCCGGGTCAATAACTGGCTGCCGCTGCTGGGTCAATAACTGGCTGGCTGGGCTGCCAATAACTTGGCTGCTGGCTGCTGGGTCACATGGTGCCGTTGCTGGTCAACAACTGGCTGCTGCTGGGCTGCCGTCAAACACTGGCTGCTGGCTGTCAACAACTGGCTGGCTGCTGGGCTGCTGTTGGTCAACACTGCTGCTGGGCTGCTGCTGTCAACACTTGCCAACGGCGCCAACACTGCCGCTGGCTGGGCCGTCAAGGAACTGCTGGCTGCTGTCAACACTCGGCTGCTGCCGTCAAACAACTGGCTGCTTGGGCTGTCAACAACCGTGCTGCTGCCGGGTCAACAACCGCTTGGCTGCTGTCAACACCGGGCTACAAGCTGCTGCCAACACCGGGCTGCTGCTGCCAATGGTCAAGGACTGGGCCGCTTGCTGCTGTCAACACTGGCTGCTGGTTGGGTCAACACTGGCTGCCAGCGCTGGCTGGGCCAACACTCGCTGGCTGCTGCTGTCAACACTGCTGCCAAGGGTCAACACTGGCTGCTGCTGGGTCAACACTCGGGCTGCCGCTGGGCTGTCAACGCCGCTGGCCGCTGCCGTCAACACTGCTGCTGGGCTGCCGTCAACACTGGCTGCTGCTGCTGGGTCAATAACCGCTGGCTGCTGCTGGGCTGCTGCTGTCAACAACTGGCTGCTGCTGATGGGTCGACACCGGTCTGCTGCTGTCAACACCGGGCTGGTGCCAATAACACTGCTGCTGCCGGGCGTCAACCGCTGGCTGCTGTCAACACTGCTGCCGGGCTGCTGTCAACAACTGGCTTGCTGCTGTCAACACTGGGCCGCTGCTGTTAACACTGGCTGCCGTTGTCAATGGGTGCTGCTGGCTGCTGCTGGGCCGTCAACACTGGCTGCTGGCTGGGTCAACACGTTGGCTGCTGCCGGTCAACAACTGGTAGCGTTGCCGGGTCAACACTACTGGCTGCTGCTGGGCTGTCAACACCGCCGTTGGCTGGCTGGGCCGTCAACAACTGGCTGCTGCTGGGCTGGCGCCGTTGCTGCCAACAACTGGCTGCTGCCGTCAGGGCACCGCTGTTGGCTGCTGCTGTCAACAACACTGGGCCGCTGCTGCTGGTCAATTACTGCCGCCGCTGCTGCTGCTGCTACCGTCAACACTGCCGCTGCTGCTGCTGGTCAACACCCCGCTGCTGCTGCTACCGTCAACACCTGCCTGCTGCTGTCAACACCCGCTGCTGCTGCCTGTCCAACACTGCTGCCGCTGCTGGTGCCGTTGCCAGTCAACACCAGCCAGCTGCCTATACGTCAAACACCGCTGCCTGCTGTCAACACCGTTGCCTGCTGCCTGCCTAACACTGCTGTTGGTGCTGCTGCTGCCAACCACTGCTGCTGCGCTGCTGCCGTCAACACCTCGCCTCCAAGCGTTGCTACTGTCAACCACTGCCTGCTGCTGCCTGCTACAACACTGCTGCCTGCTGCCGTTGCTGCTAACTGTCAATACCCGCTGCTGTTGCTGTGTCAACACTGCTGTTGCTGTGTTAACACTGCTGTTGCTGTGTCAACACTGCTGTTGCTGTGTCAACACTGCTGTTGCTGTGTCAACACTGCTGTTGCTGTGTCAACACTGCTGTTGCTGTGTCAACACTGCTGCTGCTGTGTCAACACTGCTGTTGCTGTGTCAACACTGCTGTTGCTGTGTCAACACTGCTGCTGCTGCTGCTGCTGCTGTCAACACTGCTGCTGCTGCTGCTGTCAACACTGCTGCTGCTGTCAACACTGCTGCTGCTGCTGTCAACACTGCTGCTGCTGCTGCTGTCAACACTGCTGCTGCTGCTGCTGCTGCTACTGTCAACACTGCTGCTGCTGCTGCTGTCAACACTGCTGCTGCTGCTGCTGTCAACACTGCTGCTGCTGCTGCTGTCAACACTGCTGCTGCTGCTGCTGTCAACACTGCTGCTGCTGCTGCTGTCAACACTGCTGCTGCTGCTGCTGTCAACACTGCTGCTGCTGCTACTGTCAACACTGCTGCTGCTGCTGCTGTCAACACTGCTGCTGCTGCTACTGTCAACACTGCTGCTGCTGCTGCTGTCAACACTGCTGCTGCTGCTACTGTCAACACTGCTGCTGCTGCTGCTGTCAACACTGCTGCTGCTGCTACTGTCAACACTGCTGCTGCTGCTGCTGTCAACACTGCTGCTGCTGCTGCTGTCAACACTGCTGCTGCTGCTACTGTCAACACTGCTGCTGCTGCTACTGTCAACACTGCTGCTGCTGCTGCTGTCAACACTGCTGCTGCTGCTGTCAACACTGCTGCTGCTGCTGTCAACACTGCTGCTGCTGCTGCTGTCAACACTGCTGCTG
The DNA here is from genome assembly GCF_038502225.1 of Cherax quadricarinatus. Classification (NCBI taxonomy): domain Eukaryota; kingdom Metazoa; phylum Arthropoda; class Malacostraca; order Decapoda; family Parastacidae; genus Cherax; species Cherax quadricarinatus. Next base: position 10,197,531 of record NC_091329.1, on the reverse strand, counting down.
CTGCTGCTGTCAACACTGCTGCTGCTGCTGTCAACACTGCTGCTGCTGCTGCTGTCAACACTGCTGCTGCTGCTACTGTCAACACTGCTGCTGCTGCTGCTGTCAACACTGCTGCTGCTGCTGCTGTCAACAGTGCTGCTGCTGCTGCTGTCAACACTGCTGCTGCTGCTACTGTCAACACTGCTGCTGCTGCTACTGTCAACACTGCTGCTGCTGCTACTGTCAACACTGCTGCTGCTGCTACTGTCAACACTGCTGCTGCTGCTACTGTCAACACTGCTGCTGCTGCTGCTGTCAACACTGCTGCTGCTGCTACTGTCAACACTGCTGCTGCTGCTACTGTCAACACTGCTGCTGCTGCTACTGTCAACACTGCTGCTGCTGCTACTGTCAACACTGCTGCTGCTGCTACTGTCAACACTGCTGCTGCTGTGTCAACACTGCTGTTGCTGTGTCAACACTGCTGTTGCTGTGTCAACACTGCTGTTGCTGTGTCAACACTGCTGTTGCTGTGTCAACACTGCTGCTGCTGTGTCAACACTGCTGTTGCTGTGTTAACACTGCTGTTGCTGTGTCAACACTGCTGCTGCTGTGTTAACACTGCTGTTGCTGTGTTAACACTGCTGTTGCTGTGTCAACACTGCTGTTGCTGTGTCAACACTGCTGTTGCTGTGTCAACACTGCTGCTGCTGCTACTGTCAACACTGCTGCTGCTGCTACTGTCAACACTGCTGCTGCTGCTGCTGTCAACACTGCTGCTGCTGCTACTGTCAACACTGCTGCTGCTGCTACTGTCAACACTGCTGCTGCTGCTACTGTCAACACTGCTGCTGCTGCTACTGTCAACACTGCTGCTGCTGCTACTGTCAACACTGCTGCTGCTGCTACTGTCAACACTGCTGCTGCTGCTACTGTCAACACTGCTGCTGCTGCTACTGTCAACACTGCTGCTGCTGCTGCTGTCAACACTGCTGCTGCTGCTGCTGTCAACACTGCTGCTGCTGCTGTCAACACTGCTGCTGCTGCTACTGTCAACACTGCTGCTGCTGCTGTCAACACTGCTGCTGCTGCTACTGTCAACACTGCTGCTGCTGCTACTGTCAACACTGCTGCTGCTGCTACTGTCAACACTGCTGCTGCTGCTACTGTCAACACTGCTGCTGCTGCTGCTGTCAACACTGCTGCTGCTGCTGCTGTCAACACTGCTGCTGCTGCTGTCAACACTGCTGCTGCTGCTACTGTCAACACTGCTGCTGCTGCTGTCAACACTGCTGCTGCTGCTACTGTCAACACTGCTGCTGCTGCTACTGTCAACACTGCTGCTGCTGCTACTGTCAACACTGCTGCTGCTGCTACTGTCAACACTGCTGCTGCTGCTACTGTCAACACTGCTGCTGCTGCTACTGTCAACACTGCTGCTGCTGCTACTGTCAACACTGCTGCTGCTGCTGCTGTCAACACTGCTGCTGCTGCTACTGTCAACACTGCTGCTGCTGCTGTCAACACTGCTGCTGCTGCTACTGTCAACACTGCTGCTGCTGCTGCTGTCAACACTGCTGCTGCTGCTGCTGTCAACACTGCTGCTGCTGCTACTGTCAACACTGCTGCTGCTGCTGCTGTCAACACTGCTGCTGCTGCTACTGTCAACACTGCTGCTGCTGCTACTGTCAACACTGCTGCTGCTACTGTCAACACTGCTGCTGCTGCTACTGTCAACACTGCTGCTGCTGCTGCTGTCAACACTGCTGCTGCTGCTGCTGTCAACACTGCTGCTGCTGCTGCTGTCAACACTGCTGCTGCTGCTGCTGTCAACACTGCTGCTGCTGCTGCTGTCAACACTGCTGCTGCTGCTGCTGTCAACACTGCTGCTGCTGCTACTGTCAACACTGCTGCTGCTGCTGTCAACACTGCTGCTGCTGCTGCTGTCAACACTGCTGCTGCTGCTGCTGTCAACACTGCTGCTGCTGCTGCTGTCAACACTGCTGCTGCTGCTGCTGTCAACACTGCTGCTGCTGCTACTGTCAACACTGCTGCTGCTGCTACTGTCAACACTGCTGCTGCTGCTACTGTCAACACTGCTGCTGCTGCTACTGTCAACACTGCTGCTGCTGCTACTGTCAACACTGCTGCTGCTGCTGCTGTCAACACTGCTGCTGCTGCTGCTGTCAACACTGCTGCTGCTGCTGTCAACACTGCTGCTGCTGCTGCTGTCAACACTGCTGCTGCTACTGTCAACACTGCTGCTGCTGCTGCTGTCAACACTGCTGCTGCTGCTACTGTCAACACTGCTGCTGCTGCTACTGTCAACACTGCTGCTGCTGCTCCTGTCAACACTGCTGCTGCTGCTACTGTCAACACTGCTGCTGCTGCTACTGTCAACACTGCTGCTGCTGCTGCTGTCAACACTGCTGCTGCTGCTGCTGTCAACACTGCTGCTGCTGCTGTCAACACTGCTGCTGCTGCTGTCAACACTGCTGCTGCTGCTGCTGCTGCTGTCAACACTGCTGCTGCTGCTGCTGCTGCTGCTGCTGCTGCTGCTGCTGCTGCTGAAAACACTGCTGCTGCTGCTACTGTCAACACTGCTGCTGCTGTCAACACTGCTGCTGCTGCTGTCAACACTGCTGCTGCTGCTGCTGCTGCTGTCAACACTGCTGCTGCTGCTGCTGCTGCTGTCAACACTGCTGCTGCTGCTGCTGCTGCAACCCACCAAGCACAAATACTTCAGTCACTCTCACCATAAGACTTCAATGCCTCCTCCATGCCAGTGGAAGGCCTCGGTCAGATGACCAAACGCTCCAACGGCGGGTCATCATCTGACTAAGACCCACGTCAGGAAACACTTGTCCTGTTTCCTGATGAACCTTACCTATCCATCGTTCAAGTCTCTCTCTCTCTCTCTCTCTCTCTCTCTCTCTCTCTCTCTCTCTCTCTCTCTCTCTCTCTCTCTCTCTCTCTCACTATCTATCTATCTATCTCACAAGATGTATTAAAATCACAGTTTAGCTAAATATTCACCCGTCGGTTTACGTGCGGCCAGCAGTAACAGCTTGGTTGATCAGGTCCTGATCCACCACGAGGCCTGGACACAAACTAGGCTACGGGGGCGTTGATCCCTGAAACCCTCTCCAGGTATACTGCAGGTATACCCTCCCAGCACACTAACCACAAAACCTTAACACCCCTCCCCCTCCAGTATCACCTTAACATCCCTCCCCCTCCAGTATCACCTTAACATCCCTCCCCCTCCAGTATCACCTTAACACCCCTCCCCCTCCAGTATCACCTTAACATCCCTACCCCTCCAGTATCACCTTAACATCCCTCCCCCTCAAGTATCACCTTAACATCCCTCCCCCTCCAGTATCACCTTAACATCCCTCCCCCTCCAGTATCACCTTAACACCCCTCCCCTCCACACCTTAACATCCCTCCCCCTCCAGTATCACCTTAACATCCCTCCCCCTCCAGTATCACCTTAACATCCCTCCCCCTCCAGTATCACCTTAACATCCCTCCCCCTCCAGTATCACCTTAACATCCCTCCCCCTCCAGTATCACCTTAACACTCCTCCCCCTCCAGTATCACCTTAACATCCCTCCCCCTCCAGTATCACCTTAACATCCCTCCCCCTCCAGTATCACCTTAACATCCCTCCCCCTCCAGTATCACCTTAACATCCCTCCCCTCCAGTATCACCTTAACATCCCTTCCCCTCCAGTATCACCTTAACATCCCTCCCCCTCCAGTATCACCTTAACAACCCTCCCCCACCAGTATTACCTTAACATCCCTCACCCTCCAGTATCACCTTAACACCCCTCCCCCTCCAGTATCACCTTAACACCCCTCCCCCTCCAGTATCACCTTAACATCCCTCCCCCTCCAGTATCACCTTAACATCCCTCCCCTCCAGTATCACCTTAACATCCCTCCCCCTCCAGTATCACCTTAACATCCCTCCCCCTCCAGTATCACCTTAACACTCCTCCCCCTCCAGTATCACCTTAACACCCCTCCTAACACTCCTCCCCCTCCAGTATCACCTTAACACCCCTCCCCCTCCAGTATCACCTTAACACCCCTCCCCCTCCAGTATCACCTTAACACGCCTCCCCCTCCACCTTAACATCCCTCACCCTCCAGTATCACCTTAACACCCCTCCCCCTCCACCTTAACATCCTTCACCCTCCAGTATCACCTTAACACCCCTCCCCCTCCAGTATCACCTTAACACCCCTCCCCCTCCACCTTAACATCCCTCACCCTCCAGTATCACCTTAACACCCCTCCCCCTCCAGTATCACCTTAACATCCCTCCTCCTCCAGTATCACCTTAACATCCCTCCCCCTCCAGTATCACCTTAACACTCCTTCCCCTCCAGTATCACCTTAACATCCCTCCCCCTCCAGTATCACCTTAACATCCCTCCCCCTCCAGTATCACCTTAACATCCATCCCCTCCAGTATCACCTTAACACCCCTCCCCCTCCAGTATCACCTTAACACCCCTCCCCCTCCAGTATCACCTTAACACCCCTCCCCCTCCAGAATCACCTTAACACCCCTCCCCCTCCACCTTAACATCCCTCACCCTCCAGTATCAACTAAACACCCCTCCCCCTCCAGTATCACCTTAACACCCCTCCCCCTCCACCTTAACATCCCTCACCCTAAAGTATCACCTTAACACCCCGCCCCCTCCAGTATCACCTTAACACCCCTCCCCCTCCAGTATCACCTTAACACCCCTCCCCCTCCACCTTAACGTCCCTCACCCTCCAGTATCACCTTAACACCCCTCCCCCTCCACCTTAACATCCCTCACCCTCCAGTATCACTTTAACACCCCTCCCCCTCCAGTATCACCTTAACACCCCTTCCCCTCCACCTTAACATCCCTCACCCTCCAGTATCACCTTAACACCCCTCCCCCTCCACCTTAACATCCCTCACCCTCCAGTATCACCTTAACACCCCTCCCCCTCCACCTTAACATCCCTCACCATCCAATATCACCTTAACACCCCTCCCCCTCCAGTATCACCTTAACACCCCTCCCCCTCCAGTATCACCTTAACTGGTACCATCACCACCACTGTGCCACTACCATTGTACGTCCACCACTACCATCACCAGTGTACCACCACTGTACCACCACCACTCTATCACCACCACTGTATCACCACTACTACCACCACCATACCAGTGTCATCACCACTACCATATACCTCGTCTACTATCATGTCTTACTAAGCCACCACCATTATCACCATTGCTACCCCCTCCCCCTCCCTACCTTGTCGAACCTGCCCATACCATACCATATCCTTGTTAACATACCCACACACCCCTACCATGGCCACCATGGCTACCATGAATCACCAGGATGGTGATATTAGGGGGTCTCTGTGCCTTCCACTTTAAATAACTGTCGTGAACCATTCTCTTTAACGCTGGGGTGCCAGTGAGGGGAGAGGAGGGGGGAAATATGAGGGGAAAGAGGACAGGGGGGAGTGAGATGGGGGAGGAATGGGACAGGAGAAAGCGAGAGAGGAGATTGGGGAGAGAGGAAAGAGGATGTGGAGGGAAAATGGGGGATAATCAATATGGGAGTCGAGAAGAGAAAGTAAAAGGAGAAGAGACATGGAAAGCGGGAAGAGAGAAAGTAAGAGATATGATATCATTTTCCTTTCGCAGATTTAAATTTCAGAGCGAAATATCAAGTAGTTTCTGGTGACCTTACTGTAGCATGTTGATGCTGAGTAACACTGGTACCCCACACCTGTAGCACTGGTACCCCACACCTGTAGCACTGGTACCCACACCTGTAGCACTGGTACCCACACCTGTAGCACTGGTACCCCACACCTGTAGCACTGGTACCCACACCTGTAGCACTGGTACCCACACCTGTAGCACTGGTACCCACACCTGTAGCACTGGTACCCCACACCTGTAGCACTGGTACCCACACCTGTAGCACTGGTACCCACACCTGTAACACTGGTACCCACACCTGTAGCACTGGTACCCACACCTGTAGCACTGGTACCCCACACCTGTAGCACTGGTACCCACACCTGTAACACTGGTACCCACACCTGTAGCACTGGTACCCACACCTGTAGCACTGGTACCCACACCTGTAGCACTGGTACCCCACACCTGTAGCACTGGTACCCACACCTGTAGCACTGGTACCCACACTGGTACCCCACACCTGTAGCACTGGTACCCACACCTGTAGCACTGGTACCCCACACCTGTAGCACTGGTACCCATACCTGTACACTGGTACTGTAACACTGGTACCCACACCTGTAGCACTGGTACCCACACCTGTAGCACTGGTACCCACACCTGTAACACTGGTACCCACACCTGTAACACTGGTACCCACACCTGTAGCACTGGTACCCACACCTGTAACACTGGTACCCCCACCTGTAACACTGGTACTGTAACACTGGTACCCACACCTGTAGCACTGGTACCCACACCTGTAACACTGGTACCCACACCTGTAACACTGGTACCCACACCTGTAACACTGGTACCCACACCTGTAGCACTGGTACCCACACCTGTAACACTGGTACCCCACCTGTACACTGGTACCCACACCTGTACCCACACTGTAACACTGGTACCCACACCTACCCACACCTGTAGCACTGGTACCCACACCTGTAACACTGGTACCCACACCTGTAACACTGGTACCCACACCTGTAGCACTGGTACCCACACCTGTAACACTGGTACCCACACCTGTAACACTGGTACCCACACCTGTAGCACTGGTACCCACACCTGTAGCACTGGTACCCACACCTGTAACACTGGTACCCACACCTGTAACACTGGTACCCACACCTGTAGCACTGGTACCCACACCTGTAGCACTGGTACCCACACCTGTAGCACTGGTACCCACACCTGTAGCACTGGTACCCACACCTGTAGCACTGGTACCCACACCTGTAGCACTGGTACCCACACCTGTAGCACTGGTACCCACACCTGTAACACTGGTACCCACACCTGTAGCACTGGTACCCACACCTGTAGCACTGGTACCCACACCTGTAACACTGGTACCCACACCTGTAGCACTGGTACCCACACCTGTAACACTGGTACCCACACCTGTAGCACTGGTACCCACACAACACTGGTACCCACACTGTAGCACTGGTACCCCACACCTGTAACACTGGTACACACCTGTAACACTGTACCCCACACCTGTAACACTGGTACCCACACCTGTAACACTGGTACCCACACCTGTAACACTGGTACCCACACCTGTAACACTGGTACCCACACCTGTAACACTGGTACCCACACCTGTAGCACTGGTACCCCACACCTGTAACACTGGTACCCACACCTGTAACACTGGTACCCCACACCTGTAGCACTGGTACCCCACACCTGTAACACTGGTACCCACACCTGTAACACTGGTACCCACACCTGTAACACTGGTACCCACACCTGTAGCACTGGTACCCACACCTGTAACACTGGTACCCACACCTGTAGCACTGGTACCCACACCTGTAGCACTGGTACCCACACCTGTAGCACTGGTACCCACACCTGTAGCACTGGTACCCACACCTGTAACACTGGTACCCACACCTGTAACACTGGTACCCCACACCTGTAACACTGGTACCCACACCTGTAACACTGGTACCCACACCTGTAGCATTGGTACCCACACCTGTAGCACTGGTACCCACACCTGTAGCACTGGTACCCACACCTGTAACACTGGTACCCCACACCTGTAGCATTGGTACCCACACCTGTAACACTGGTACTTACACCTGTAGCATTGGTACCCACACCTGTAACACTGGTACCCACACCTGTAGCACTGGTACCCACACCTGCAACAATGGTACCCCACACCTGTAACACTGGTACCCACACCTGTAGCACTGGTACCCACACCTGTAACACTGGTACCCACACCTGCAACAATGGTACCCCACACCTGTAACACTGGTACCCACACCTGTAGCGCTGGTGCCCACACCTGTAGCACTGGTACCCACACCTGTAACACTGGTACTTACACCTGTAGCATTGGTACCCACACCTGTAACACTGGTACTTACACCTGTAGCATTGGTACCCACACCTGTAACACTGGTACTTACACCTGTAGCATTGGTACCCACACCTGTAACACTGGTACCCACACCTGTAGCACTGGTACCCACACCTGTAGCACTGGTACCCACACCTGTAACACTGGTACCCACACCTGCAACAATGGTACCCCACACCTGTAACACTGGTACCCACACCTGTAGCGCTGGTGCCCACACCTGTAGCACTGGTACCCACACCTGTAACACTGGTACCCCACACCTGTAACACTGGTACCCACACCTGTAGCACTGGTACCCACACCTGTAGCACTGGTACCCACACCTGTAACACTGGTACCACACCTGTAACACTGGTACCCACACCTGTAGCACTTTTACCCACACCTGTAGCACTGGTACCCACACCTGTAACACTGATACCCACACCTGTAACACTGGTACCCACACCTGTGACACTGGTACCCACACCTGTAGCACTGGTACCCACACCTGTAACACTGGTACCCCACACCTGTAACACTGGTACCCACACCTGTAGCGCTGGTGCCCACACCTGTAATACTGGTGCCCACACCTGTAGCACTGGTACCCACACCTGTAGCACTGGTACCCACACCTGCAATACTGGTGCCCACACCTGTAGCACTGGTACCCACACCTGTAACACTGGTACCCAACATCTGTAACACTGGTACCCACACTTGTAACACTGGCACTCACACCTGTAACACTGGTGCCCACACCTGTAGCACTGGTACCCACACCTGTAATACTGGTACCCACACCTGTAGCACTGGTACCCACACCTGTAACACTGGTACCCACACTTGTAACACTGGTACTCACACCTGTAACACTGGTACCCCACACCTGTAACACTGGTACCCCACACCTGTAACACTGGTACTCCACACCTGTAACACTGGTACCCACACCTGTAACACTGGTACCCACACCTGTAACACTGGTACCCCACATCTGTAACACTGGTACCCACACCTGTAACACTGGTACCCACACCTGTAACGCTGGTACCCCACATCTGTAACACTGGTACCCACACTTGTACCAGTGATACCCACACCTGTAACACTGGTACTCACCCTTGTACCAGTGGTACCCACACCTGTAACACTGGTACCCACACCTGTAACACTGGTACCCACACCTGTAACCCTGGTACCCACACTTGTAACACTGGTACCTACATGTAACATTGGTATGCACACCTGTAACACTGGTACCCACACCTGTAACACTGGTACCCACACCTGTAACACTGGTAACCACACCTGTAACCTTGGTACGCACACTTGAAACACTGGTACCTACATGTAACATTGGTACCCACACCTGTAACACTGGAAACCACACCTGTAACGCTGGTACCCACACCTGTAACCCTGGTACCCACACTTGTAACACTGGTACCTACATGTAACACTGGTATCCACAACTGTAACGCATTCGTAAAAGTTAAGATTTCGTTGGGATTTTTAACTTAGGGTAGGGAGGGTTATCCACCCAGGATAACCCGGGGTAGGGAGGGTTATCCACCCAGGATAACCCAGGGTAGGGAGGGTTATCCACCCAGGATAACCCAGGATAGGGAAGGTTATCCACCCAGGATAACCCAGGGTAGGGAGGGTTATCCACCCAGGATAACCCAGGGTAGGGAGGGTTATCCACCCAGGATAACCCAGGGTAGGGAGGGTTATCCACCCAGGATAACCCAGTGTAGGGAGGGTTATCCACCCAGGATAACCCAGGGTAGGGAGGGTTATCCACCCAGGATAACCCAGAGTAGGGAGGTTTATCCACACAGGATAACCCAGGGTAGGGAGGGCTATCCACCCAGGATAACCCAGGGTATTGAGGGTTATCCACCCAGGATAACCCAGGGTAGGGAGGGTTATCCACCCAGGATAACCCAGGGTAGGGAGGGTTATCCACCCAGGATAACCCAGGGTAGGGAGGGTTATCCACCCAGGATAACCCAGAGTAGGGAGGGTTATCCACCCAGGGAGGGTTATCCACAGGATAACCCAGGATAACCCAGTAGGGAGGGTTATCCACCCAGGATAACCCAGGGTAGGGAGGGTTATCCACCCAGGATAACCCGGGGTAGGGAGGGTTATCCACCCAGGATAACCCGGGGTAGGGAGGGTTATCCACCCAGGATAACCCAGGGTAGGGAGGGTTATCCACACAGGATAACCCAGGGTAGGGAGGGTTATCCACCCAGGATAACCCAGAGTAGGGAGGGTTATCCACCCAGGATAACCCGGGGTAGGGAGGGTTATCCACCCAGGATAACCCGGGGTAGGGAGGGTTATCCACCCAGGATAACCCGGGGTAGGGAGGGTTATCCACCCAGGATAACCCAGGGTAGGGAGGGTTATCCACCCAGGATAACCCAGGGTAGAGAGGGTTATCCACCCAGGATAACCCAGGGTAGGGAGGGTTATCCGCCCAGGATTACCCAGGGTAGAGAGGGTTATCCACCCAGGATAACCCAGGGTAGGGAGGGTTATCCACCCAGGATAACCCGGGGTAGGGAGAGTTATCCACCCAGGATAGCCCGGAGTAGGAGGGTTATTCACCCAGGATAACCTGGGGTAGGGAGGGTTAGCCACCCAGGATAACCTGGGGTAGGGAGGGTTATCCATCCAGGATAACCCGGGGTAAGGAGGGTTAGCCACCCAGGATAACCTGGGGTAGGGAGGGTTATCCACCCAGGATAACCCGGGGTAGAGAGGGTTAGCCACCCAGGATAACCCGGGGTAGGGAGGGTTATCCACCCAGGATAACCCGGGGTAGGGAGGGTTAGCCACCCAGGATAACCCAAGAAAACCAGTGCGTCATCGAGGACTGTCCGTCTTATTTCCATTGTGGTCCTGCAGTCATGTCCCCCAGGATGCCACCCACACCAATCCACTGACACCCAGGTACCTACTTACTATTAAGTGGACAGTGATAGTAGGTGTAAGGTGACTAAGACACAGGTACCTACTTACTGCTATGTGAACAGTGACAGTAGGTGTAAGGTGACTAACACTCAGGTACCTACTTACTGCTAAGTGAACAGAGACATCAGGTGTAATGCAACACGCCCAATGTTTCCACCCGTGCCGAGATCGAACCACGAACACTCAGTATGTGAGTTGAGTGCGTTATCAGCCGAGCCACTGGTACCACACCAGCAACACTCGTAACTACACCAGCAACACTCACATCCACAACAGTAACACAGCAGTAACCAGACCTGTAACACACCCTCACCCGCCACATACAAAATAAGATGCCTAACCCCTGGAGAAGAGAGGTGAAGAGAACGATCTTCCTCCCCAAAGAAAAACAAACAACCATCAACACTGTGTTGCCTAGTTAAGTGTTATGGTTTATATCGTTCCAGATCATGGAAATGAACTCTTCTCCAGGCCGAGGGACTGACCACCTCAAATACTATTTCTTCATTTTTGATGGACTGATTACATCTTTATTTCACTACTACACCTGCTGCCTCTGTATTTGACTGAAGAAGCCTACTGCGTAGGCGAAACGTTTCACCACTAAAGATATCCAACTGCTGCACATGTGTCTTGCTCATCAAGTAGGTAAGTAAGCAAGTGTATTTAGGCACAGGTTCACATAAGTACAATTATCATACATAAGTGTAAATTACCCACCAGGATAACAAAAAAAAGTCAGAGATAATTTACACTATGTACGATAATTGTTCTTATCTGGACACAATTTCTACACGCTTTCTTTGGTTATATTAGAAACTTTCATCAATTACGTACCTTTCTCCGGTGACTTTCTTGAAGCATCCCTTGAGACCTCCCTCCGTGCTGCTGCTGGAGGAGGAGCTGCAGACACTTCCTTCGCTCCTCATGCCACTCCTGTCCATTTTAAGCGTCGCCTCCAAGTCGACTTCGGTGTCCAGTTCGATGTCGTCACCATCTTCGACTTCGTCTAACTCGTTGTAGCAGAGGATGTAGTAGCTGTGGGTGGTCGTGGATGAGGAGGATGACGAGAATGAAGACGAAGACGATGACGAGGATAAGGAGGAAGAGGATAATGAGGGAGAGACAGAAGAATACTCCTCCTGGGTATTGTCTTCAGGAAGGGCACCATCACGCGAGGACCCTCGCAACAGCCTCGTCACCTTTGCTTCGATGGCAGAGGGTTCCAGCAGTGGCAGTGACATGATAATGGTGACTGGGAAGTAGCAGTGGCGCTGTAGTGTTGTCACTAGAGTAGATAGTGGTGCTTGAGTAAGGTGGGCAACACTTACACAATCTCACCACCTACAACACTCACCACAGGCGCTTCTAAACACGCTCTTTCCTCGGAAGTGAAAGAAAGAAGTGACGTGTGTGATCGTTAATTAAGGCTGATGGTTCACGTTAATTAAGGCTGATGGTTCAGTCTTTAAGCTTTATATCTCAGACAAGCAATGTGTTTTGTTACTGCCATATTATTCAGATCGACAATTTATGGACTCGACGTTTTAATCTTAGTGAAGCAGTGTCATGAAGACTGACTGATGGTTGTATATTTGTCTTTAGGCACGACTCCTTCAGTCTTGTCAGCCAGTGATTCACTCCCACCGCCCTTCCCACACACAAGGCTGAGAGCCGTGTAGAGGGAATTACTGGCAGAAGGGGAAAGGGACTGTTCAAAGCACGGGAGGCGGAGGGGACAGGGAGGACGGAAGGGGAAGAGATTGGGGAAGAAGAACGGGAGACAGGATAGGAAGGAATGGAAGGAGAGGGAGGGGAAAGATGACGAGGTACACGAGCGACGTAAACGCGCAAAGTTCCTAAAGTTGGCCGGAAGCGACAAGGGGTAAAGTTGCTACAATTACCTTCGTTATAAGATGTACAAGTCAGCTTGGCAGTGTGCTGCCACTCTGCTAGAAATATCGTAGTGTACGATGCTCCGATGAGAGCAGCGAACACGAAACTGCTTGTGTTGGGTATCTAGTGTATTTCCAAGCTCAGAGCACATTAACTAATAACATCTAACCTGCAACATCAGACACTCGGTTATTACTAAGTACTTCAGCTTTACAATTTCTTAAGAGATATTGCAATATTCATCATGCAGCAACTTGTCCTCGTAGAAACTCGGGTTCTATTAATAGACACGAAGATTTTTTTTTCTGGATTTCCAAAACTTTAAATTTTTTCAAGTCTCTTCTGTGACTTTATCGATCACGTGGATCTAATCTTTCCATCGCTCGGCAACAGGCGAATCATCATCGATTCTTTCGTCAGTTGCGAGTGGCATCTAGTGCTTGATTCTGTGTGTAAACACAATCCAGCTTCTTCATGTTTGATTAAAACAAACTTTTTTTTTTTTTGGGTCAGTTGCAGAGATGTAAATTCGCCTCCCATTACACGATAACAAAACCTGAACTTGTCATACTTGTTCCTCCGCTGTAAGTCAACATTTTCCTCGTATGATCAAATATTTATTAAATATGATGCAGTATGTGTCACCGTATGATCTTGTTTACGTCTTGGCAGGTGTGGAGGGCGGTCAACATAGTACGGTCGTACCTCCACCACCCCACCCGCCACTGACTCTCACACTAGCACTAGTTAATACGGACGCGCACTACACAATAGCGACCGATTCCTCGTCATCAGCGATGCTTTCCCGAAAGCGGTATGAAGATTCTCTTGTCCATTATGTTGAATTACGTTGACTTGTGAAGGTGGCGGTGATGCGGTCAGAGGAGCGAGCACTGACAGCCTCAACAGACGTCTGGCTGCCTCTCCATGCACCCTGTCTTTCCCCTCCCTTACTCTCCCCTCTGCACCTCTGTCTCCTCCCACTTTTTCCTCCCCCTTCAGCCTCCCCTCAGATTGGAAGTGCGACGGGCACCTCCTCCCCTCATTGCGTCCACCCACCCACCCACCAAGGGATGACTCAGGAAGGGGACACCTCCCCCCTTAAAACCCTCTGGGGAATTACCCGACACTCCCCGTAAGTGGCTGCCAACGTTACTCCCCCCAGTGTCAAAACACATTATGAATCTCTAATTTATTCCCCGCTAGAAACCGAAATACATATATAAAACAATCACAGGGGGAGTTGAACGATAGCTCTAGGCCTTTCTTGTTGCAATCAACACATCAGGAACTTGCAATGTTGCAAATACGATCACAAGGAGCGCTGATATACCAGGTAACGCCACGCACGACTCTGAGACTTCAAGACGCTCAAGCGCCGGCGCTCTCACGCACACCTCAACGACAACACGAAAAAAAAAAAAAAAAAAATCAAGAGTTTTCATAAGAAAAATATTTTTCGATCATTTTTCCCCCTAATCATAGTAAATTATTCCGCGCGACAATTATATACATATTTTTTTCCCACCGTTGCCACAGAGTAATGTATTTCGCGAAAGTGTGATTAGAATCGTCCCAGGAAGGACTGGGTAGGGGGGTTATATATATTTTTGAGAGCGATACTCACAAAGAGGTTTCGGGGACCCCAATGGTAATTCCAGGGAACCCCAATGGACATTCCAGGGACCCCCAATGGAAATTCCAGGGACCCCCAATGGAAATTCCAGGGACCCCAATAGAAATTCCAGAGACCCCAATGGACATTACGGGGATCCCAATGGAAATTCCGGGTGTTAGAAGAGACATTCCAGGACCCACAACAGACATGGAAGGCCAGGCTACACCATCTGGAAATCACACCAACCTCATTAACCCAGGTTAAGTCTGTATGTTGACACAGCACGAGATTTATGCCGTCTTACCGAACCGACGTTTCGCCCGTATTGTTGAAAATGGTATCGAATACCGACAAGTCGAAAATGAAGACACATGTGCAACAGTTCAACTGCTGCACATGTGTCTTCGATGTTTCGCCAGCCTGATACGTTATCAGTTTTTCGAACACTAATAAAAGTCCCCGGTGCTCGAAACGTCTTACTCTCTAAACCGCCATAAACATCACAATGTCCTTTTATTGTAACTAATTTACACACAGTTAAGGTTCTGAACTGTTTTTAACAGGTTAAAACTATCTTAAGATAGTTAGAACTATCTTAAGATAGAGTCCCTATATACGCAGAGCATTTCGGGCCAACTTTGTCTGACTTTTTGGGGGGGTTATATTGGAGCGTAATTTACACACATGTACGACAACTGTTTACCTGGAGAGAGTTTCTGGAGAGAGTTTCGGGGGTCAACGCCCCCGCGGCCCGGTCTGTGACCAGGCCTCCTGTACCTACATGTATTGTACCTGTGCCTAAATATCCTGAACACTAGGGATATACACGTTAAAATCAGTACATTAGTACATCTGTACTGATGTGAATCAGACCAAGTGTTTCGAACACTGTGCAAAAAATGTTAGGTAAATGGTCATGGATCAAAGTATTGTGATTGTGGCAGCGTTTCGCTCTCCATGAGCTTTGTCAAGTCGGGTTGATAAAGCTCCTGGAAGGCGAAACGTTGCCACAATAAAATGTCACATTAGTTGCACTTGTGTCCATTTGCCTAACATTTTGTCCGGTATTCTTCCATTATTATTGTATAATAATAATAATAATAATAATAATAATAATAATAATAATAATAATAATAATAATAATAATAATAATAATAATAATATAATAATAATAATAATAATAATAATAATAATAATAATAATATAATAATAATAATAATAATAATAACAATAACAATAATAATAATAATAATAATAATAATAATAATAATAATATAATAATAATAATAATAACAATAATAATAATAATAATAATAATAATAATAATAATAATATAATAATAACAATAATAATAATAATAATAATAATAATAATAACAATAATAATATAATAATAATAATAATATAATAATAATAATAACAATAATAATAATAATAATAATAATAACAATAATAATATAATAATAATAATAACAATAATAATAATAATAATAATAATAATAACAATAATAATAATAATAATAATAACAATAACAATAATAATAATAATAATAATAATAATAATAATAATAATATAATAATAATAATAATAACAATAATAATAATAATAATAATAATAATTCAAGGCTATAAAACACTGCTACCACATTTCAACTTGTCAACTCCCCCTCATGTGCGTGTGTATATCAGTCAACTCCCCCTCATGTGCGTGTGTATATCAGTCAACTCCCCCTCATGTGCGTGTGTATATCAGTCAACTCCCCCTCATGTGTGTGTGTATATCAGTCAACTCCCCCTCATGTGTGTGTATATATCAGTCAACTCCCCCTCATGTGCGTGTGTATATCAGTCAACTCCCCCTCATGTGTGTGTGTGTATATCAGTCAACTCCCCTCATGTGTGTGTGTATATCAGTCAACTCCCCCTCATGTGTGTGTATATATCAGTCAACTCCCCCTCATGTGCGTGTGTATATCAGTCAACTCCCCCTCATGTGCGTGTGTATATCAGTCAACTCCCCCTCATGTGTGTGTATATATCAGTCAACTCCCCCTCATGTGCGTGTGTATATCAGTCAACTCCCCCTCATGTGTGTGTGTATATATCAGTCAACTCCCCCTCATGTGCGTGTGTATATCAGTCAACTCCCCCTCATGTGTGTGTGTATATATCAGTCAACTCCCCCTCATGTGCGTGTGTATATCAGTCAACTCCCCCTCATGTGCGTGTGTATATCAGTCAACTCCCCCTCATGTGTGTGTATATATCAGTCAACTCCCCCTCATGTGCGTGTGTATATCAGTCAACTCCCCCTCATGTGTGTGTGTATATATCAGTCAACTCCCCCTCATGTGCGTGTGTATATCAGTCAACTCCCCCTCATGTGCGTGTGTATATCAGTCAACTCCCCCTCATGTGTGTGTATATATCAGTCAACTCCCCCTCATGTGCGTGTGTATATCAGTCAACTCCCCCTCATGTGCGTGTGTATATCAGTCAACTCCCCCTCATGTGCGTGTGTATATCAGTCAACTCCCCCTCATGTGCGTGTGTATATCAGTCAACTCCCCCTCATGTGTGTGTATATATCAGTCAACTCCCCCTCATGTGCGTGTGTATATCAGTCAACTCCCTCTCATGTGTGTGTATATATCAGTCAACTCCCCCTCATGTGCGTGTGTATATCAGTCAACTCCCCCTCATGTGTGTGTATATATCAGTCAACTCCCCCTCATGTGCGTGTGTATATCAGTCAACTCCCCCTCATGTGCGTGTGTATATCAGTCAACTCCCCCTCATGTGCGTGTGTATATCAGTCAACTCCCCCTCATGTGTGTGTGTATATATCAGTCAACTCCCCCTCATGTGTGTGTGTATATATCAGTCAACTCCCCCTCATGTGTGTGTGTATATATCAGTCAACTCCTCCTCATGTGTGTGTGTATATATCAGTCAACTCCCCCTCATGTGCGTGTGTATATATCAGTCAACTCCCCCTCATGTGTGTGTGTGTGTATATCAGTCAACTCCCCCTCATGTGCGTGTGTATATATCAGTCAACGCCCCCTCATGTGCGTGTGTATATCAGTCAACTCCCCCTCATGTGTGTGTATATATATCAGTCAACTCCCCCTCATGTATGTGTATATCAGTCAACTCCCCCTCATGTGTGTGTATATATCAGTCAACTCCCCCTCATGTGTGTGTGTATATCAGTCAACTCCCCCTCATGTGCGTGTGTATATCAGTCAACTCCCCCTCATGTGCGTGTGTATATCAGTCAACTCCCCCTCATGTGTGTGTGTGTATATCAGTCAACTCCCCCTCATGTGTGTGTGTATATATCAGTCAACTCCCCCTCATGTGTGTGTGTATATATGAGTCAACTCCCCCTCATGTGTGTGTGTATATATGAGTCAACTCCCCCTCATGTGTGTGTGTGTATATCAGTCAACTCCCCCTCATGTGTGTGTGTATATATGAGTCAACTCCCCCTCATGTGTGTGTGTATATATGAGTCAACTCCCCCTCATGTGTGTGTATATATCAGTCAACTCCCCCTCATGTGTGTGTGTATATATCAGTCAACTCCCCCTCATGTGTGTGTGTATATATCAGTCAACTCCCCCTCATGTGTGTGTGTATATATCAGTCAACTCCCCCTCATGTGTGTGTGTATATATCAGTCAACTCCCCCTCATGTGTGTGTGTATATATCAGTCAACTCCCCCTCATGTGTGTGTGTATATATCAGTCAACTCCCCCTCATGTGTGTGTGTATATATCAGTCAACTCCCCCTCATGTGTGTGTGTATATATCAGTCAACTCCCCCTCATGTGTGTGTGTATATATCAGTCAACTCCCCCTCATGTGTGTGTGTATATATCAGTCAACTCCCCCTCATGTGTGTGTGTATATATCAGTCAACTCCCCCTCATGTGTGTGTGTATATATCAGTCAACTCCCCCTCATGTGTGTGTGTATATATCAGTCAACTCCCCCTCATGTGCGTGTGTATATATCAGTCAACTCCCCCTCATGTGTGTGTGTATATATCAGTCAACTCCCCCTCATGTGTGTGTGTATATATCAGTCAACTCCCCCTCATGTGTGTGTGTATATATCAGTCAACTCCCCCTCATGTGTGTGTGTATATATCAGTCAACTCCCCCTCATGTGTGTGTGTATATATCAGTCAACTCCCCCTCATGTGCGTGTGTATATATCAGTCAACTCCCCCTCATGTGTGTGTGTATATATCAGTCAACTCCCCCTCATGTGTGTGTGTATATATCAGTCAACTATCTATTTCAGAGTTGATGTCTGTGATGTTGAGGTTGTGAATGGGGAGGTGAAACTGTTACCTCAGTGTTCCTCACCTCCCTCCTCCCTTACCCTCTCTTTCCCATGAACTTCCCTCTCTTTCCCCTCTTTTTCCCCATATTCAACCCCCCCCTTTTCTCTCTCTTCCCCCTCCCCCCATTCCAGCCATCTAAATTGCTTCCCATTCCTGAACTCCAGATCCGATTCCCATTATCGCCAATCCTCGGTGTTCCCACCCTCGGTGTTCCCACCCTCGGTGTTCCCACTCCCTCGGCGTTCCCACTCCCTCGGTGTTCCCACCCTCGGTGTTCCCACCATCAGTGCTCCCACCATCAGTGCTCCCACCATCAGTGTTCCCACCATCAGTGCTCCCACCATCAGTGCTCCCACCATCAGTGTTCCCACCATCAGTGCTCCCACCATCAGTGTTCCCACCATCAGTGTTCCCTCTCTTCCTCTTCCATTCCAGCCCAGTTCATTCTTGTTCTTCTTGAAGCGAGACCATTAGAGGGACACGTTATTACAGAGAAGCTGGTGACGTGTTTCACCACACGTGTGTGTACAGTGACCTCGAGTGTGTTAGACACCACACAATAGTACGTACAGTGACCTAGAGTGTGTTAGACACCACACAATAGTACGTACAGTGACCTCGAGTGTGTTAGACACCACACAATAGTACGTACAGTGACTTCGAGTGTGTTAGACACCACACAACAGTACGTACAGTGACCTAGAGTGTGTTAGACACCACACAACAGTACGTACAGTGACCTAGAGTGTCTTAGACACAATACAACAGTACGTACAGTGACCTAGAGTGTGTTAGATACCATAAA
>NC_091329.1:10012501-10177651 GCF_038502225.1 Cherax quadricarinatus | reverse complement strand
GTACCTGGTAACCTGTACGTGGTAATACATGTACTGTGTGTGTGTGTGTACTCGCCTAGTTGTGGTTGCAGGGATCGAGTCACAGCTCCTGGCCCTGCCTCTTCACTGGCCGCTACTAGGTCACTTCGTGCTCCATGAACTTCTTCGTACCTCTTCTTAAAGCTATGTATGGATCCTGCCTCCACTACATCACTTCCCAGATTATTCCACTTCCTGACAACTCTGTGACAGAAGAAATACTTTCTAACATCCCTGTGATTCATCTGAGTCTTCAGCTTCCAACTGTGACCCCCTTGTTGTGTCCCATCTCAGGAACATCCTGTCTCTATCCAACTTGTCGATTCCTCTCAATATTTTATATGTCGTTATCATATCCCCCTTATCACTCCTGTCCTCCAGTGTCGTCAGGTCGATTTCCCTTAATCTCTCCTCGTAGGACATTCCCATTAACTCTGGGACTAGTCTTGTTGCAAACCTTCGCACTTTCTCTAATTTCTTTACGTGCTTGGCTAGTTGTGGGTTCCAAACTGGTGCTGCATACTCCAATATACCCCTAACGTACACGGTGTACAGGGTTCTGAACGATTCCTTATTGAGAAGTCGAATTCTATTCTTAAGTTTGCTAGGCACCCATATGCTGCAGCAGTTATTTGGTTGATGTGCACCTCAGGAGATGTGCCTGGTGTTATACTCACCCCAAGATCCTTTTCCTCGAGTGAGGTTTGTAGTCTCTGGCCCTGTAGATTGTACTCTGTCTGCGGTCTTCTTTCCCCTTCCCCAATCTTCATGACTTTACACTTGGTGTGGTTGAACTCCAGGATCCAGTTTCTGGACCAGGCCTGCATCCTGTCCAGATCCCTTTGTAGTTCTTCCTGGTCTTCGTTTGATTGAATTCTTCTCATCAGCTTCGCATCATTTGAAAACAGGGACATCTCTGAGTCTATTCATTCCGTCATGTCATTCACATATATCAGAAACAGCACTGGTCCTAGAACTGACCCCTGTGGAACCCTGCTCGTCCCAGGTGCCCACTCTGACACCTCGTCATGTACTATGACTTGCTGTTGTCTTCACAACAGGTATTCCCTGCTCCATTGCAGTGCCTTCCCTATTATCCCTGCCTGGTCCTCTAGCTTTTGCACTAATTTCTTGTGTGGAACTGTGTCAAACGCCTTCTTACAGTCCAAGAAAATGCAATCTACCCACCCCTCTCTCTCTTGTCTTACTGCTGTCACCATGTCATAGAACTCCAGTAGGTTGTGACACAGGATTTCCAATCCCTTATCACCAATGGTGATAAGTTCCAGCTGCTTACATATGGAAAGAATGAAAAACTCAGAAGGAGCACTATATACAAAACTCAAGAGGGTCACCAAATAGAATGTAAGGAACACGTAAAAGACCTAGGAATAATTATGTCAGCGGACCTTTCTTTTAAAGACCATAACAAGACAAAGATCACGACAGCCAGGGAGATGACGGGGTGGGTATTGAGAACTTTCAAAACGAGGGAAATAATGCTGATGGTGACACTCCTCAAATTGCTAGTGCTCCCTCACTTAGAATATTGCTCAGTGCTGATGGGCCTGTTAAAGGCAGGAGAAATATCTGAGCTGGAGCAAATACAGAGATCGTTTACGGCTCACATTGAGCTTGTAAAGCACTTAAACTAATGCCTGCAAGTCTTGAACATGTATTCATTGGAGCAGAGGAGAGAGAGGTACATACAGTGGACCCCCGGTATTCGATATTAATCCGTTCCTGAGAGCTCGTCGAATACCGATAATATCGAAAACCGAATCAATTTTCCTCATAAGAAATAATGAAAATCAAATTAATCCGTGCAAGACAACCAAAAGTATGAAAAAAAAGATTTTACTACATGAAATATTAAGTTTAATGCAATAGAATAATTACAATAACAATAAAATAATTGACACTTACCTTTAATGAAGATCTGGTGATGATTGATGGGATGGAAGGAGGGGAGAGGTGTGTGTTTAGAAGGGGAATCCCCCTTCCATTAGGACTTGAGGTAGCAAGTCCTTTTCCAGGGTTACTTCCCTTCTTCTTTTAATGCCACTAGGACCAGCTTGAGAGTCACTGGACCTCTGTCGCACAACAAATCTGTCCATAGAGCTCTGTACCTCCCGTTCCTTTACGATTTGTCTAAAATGGGCCACAACATTGTCATTGTAATAGCTATGTTAGGGTGATTTTCATCCATAAAGGTTTGCACTTCAACCCACTGTGCACACATTTCCTTAATTTTTGAAGTAGGCACAATGTATTCCACAACTGGTATAGGCTTCTCAGGGTTAGCCCCAAACCCTTCAAAATCTTTCTTAATTTCCATACTAATTCTCACCCTTTTTACCACAGGGTTGGCACTAAAAGCTTTCTTGGGGCCCATGGTGACTTATTTTGCAGAAACAAGCACCAAACACAGTGATAATATGGAATGTACTGAATGTATCCTTAGATGCACGCACATTGGCTGGCTTGTAAACACTGGCACACAAGGGGCAGTTCAGGCCACATGTGGACAGGTCTCGTACGAATCGTATCGAATACCGGGTTTTCAATCGAATACCGAGGAAAACTTTTTGCGATATAATGCATCGAATACCGGATTTATCGAATACCGATGCCATCGAATACCGGGGGTCCATTGTATATACCTGGAAGGTACTCGAGGGCTTGGTCCCAAATCTGCACACTGCGATAACAACATACTGGAGTGAGAGATATGGGAGGAAGTGTAAAATAAACCCAGTGAGGAGCAGGGGTGCGGTGGGGACAATAAGGTAACACTGTATCAACATCCGGGGTCCCAGACTATTCAACATCTTACCAGAAGATATCAGAAACAAGGCTGGAACCAGTGTAGAAGCCTTTAAGAGGAAACTGGACAAGTATCTTCACCAGGTGCAAGATCAACCAGGCTGTGATGGATATGTGGGGCAGCAGGCCTCCAGCAGCAACAACCTGGTTGACCAGGCAAGCACCAGATGAGCCTGGCTCATAGCCGGGCTCAGAGAGGAGATAAACTCTCGAAACTATTCAGAGGTATATCAAAGATATATCAGGGGTCCCGTTGATAAACTCGTTTCTTTCTAGGTGCTCCACCACTCTTCTCCATGACTTTGCATACTATACATGTCAGTGACACTGGTCTGTAGTTTAATGCTTTGTGTCTGTCTCTTTTTTTTTTTTAAATTGGGACTACATTTGCTGTCTTCCATACCTCAGATAGTCGCCCTGTTTCGATAGATGTGTTGAAGATTGTTGTTAGTGGTACACATAGCGCCTCTGCTCCCTCTCTCAGGACCCATGGAGAGGTGTTATCCGGCCCCATCGCCTTCGAGGTATTTAGCCCGCTTATCAGCCTCTTCACTTATTCCTCGGCTGTGTGTATTGTGTCCAACACTTAGTCTTTCTGGAGTCCCCTTTTGTCTCCTCAGTGAACACTTCTTTGAATCTCGTATTGAGCTCCTCACATACTTCGTGGTCATTTCTTGTGATCTCCCCTCCTTCCTTCCTCAGCCTGATTACCTCATCCTTGACTGTTGTTTTTCTCCTGATGTGGCTGTATAGCAGCTTCGGATCAGATTTGGCTTTCACTGCTGTGTCATTTTCGTATTGTCGTTGGGCCTCCCTTCTTACCCATGCATATTCATTTCTGGCTCTACAACTGCACTCCTTATTCTTCTGGGTCCTTTGCTTTCTATACTTCTTCCATTCTCTAGCACACTTGGTTTTTTTCCTCTCTACACCCTTGGGTGAATCAAGGGCTCATCCTGGCTCTCTCGTCATTTCTGTTACCCTTGGGTACAAACCTATCCTCAGCTTCCTTGCATATTGTTGTCACATATTCCATCATCTCATTTACTGACTTCCCTGCCAGTTCTGTACCACTGAACCCCGTGCAGGAAATTCTTCATGCCTGTGTAGTCCCCTCTCTTGTAGTTTGGCTTCCTTTGTCCTGCCCTTCCTGCTTCCCTCTCTACTGTGTATTTGAAGCTCAGAACCAAGTGGTCACTGGCCCCGAGTGGGCTTTCATATGTGATGTCCTCAATATCTGCACTACTCAAGGTGAATACTAGGTCCAGTCTTCCTGGTTCATCCTCTCCTCTCTCTCTGGTAGTGTCCCTTATGTGTTGGTACACGAGGGACACTACCATGTGGCTCCAGGTTCTCCCAGTCAATTTCCTTGTGATTGAAGTCATCCACAGTCAGCAGCTTTGCCCTACTTACATGAGACCTTCTGGCCACTTCAGCCAGTGTGTCAACCATCGCTCTGTTACTCTCATCATACTCTTGCCTTGTCCTTCTGCTGTTCTGTAGTGGGTTATACATCATTGCAATTACCACATTGGGACCTCCAGACTGAAGTGTTTCTATTATGTAATCTCCTGTTTCTCCTCCATCTCCTCTCTCCAGGTCATCAAAATCCCATTGGTTTTTGATGAGCAGTGCCACTCCTCCACTCCCTCTGTCTTTCCTCAGGAACTGATATCTCGTTCGGAAAAAGACATCTGTTATCATTCCTGTGTGTATGTGTTCCTCGCTGCCTCCAGGGATTAACATACACACATAAGTGATATTCTATTTCTCAACTTATTTATAATTCATTAGCTGCGGGTACGACCAAGAGCTGCTGCTGGAATTTATATTTGTGTGTGTGTTTTGCCCCTGGCAGAGACCACCAGTAGCAGTGGTGGTCATTTATTTGTAAATGGATTTTATGAAAACTAACTCCCAAACAGTCCGGCTGTACCACTGACCTTTCCCCAAAAAAATCAACTCTCGCATGCCTGCTTTCATTGTGACAAAAATTCCACCATAGTGCCATCTGTCATTCAGTTATAATATTTTTTTTTATTCTTGCCATAGATCAAGACCCAGGAGAGTACCATATAGGCTTAAACATTTTGGGCTGTGGATCACCTTGTTGATAATTGATACACTTGTGCAAGTCTCTCAGTTATTAACAATTGTGTTGGACAAGTCTCTCAGTTATCAACATGTCTGTTTTATAACCCATTTAAACTGACAACCTTGACACTTATCCTTGAGATTATATGTACCAGTCTCAGCGTTGAGAGGTTTGATGTATGTAATGTGTTCAGGTGTTGTTGATGATCATGCATGAAGGTGTGGTGTTGACTCCCCCAGTCTTCCTATTTGAGGCAACTTCTTTCATAACTTACAGAAGGTTAAGTAGACTGCTGTGTACTAGAGGAAGTAATGTAGAAGCTCCAAACACACTAGAGTAACAAACACTGATCATTGATGCAAGTATACTAACAAGGAGAAAATAAAATAGGAAAGTACCTTGTATCTCAGCTTGTAACTGAGGTTTATCACTATCCCCTGAAGATGGACACTGGTGGGTGGTCAAAATATGCAGTACAGGAAGGTCCCGCTTATACGTACAGCAAGTTAGGTTCCAGGCTACTGCTGTAAAGCGATAATTGCTGTAAAGTGAATTTTTTTTTTTTTTAACTTTCAAATGCATATAAAAGCCTGATAACATGTTTACACTATGATATTAAGTGAGCAATATAGCTAGGCCTAAAAAATGCATATACATGTATGTACTCTGCATGCATTACTTAACCTTGAAATATTTTTGTCTTTGGCTTATAGTAAGTGGTGAATATATTTATTGTAGGAAGTCTGAATAAATGAAGAATGGGTATACAGTAATTGAAAACAGCTGCATTAGCGAAATGTCTTAAAAGTGAAGCGCTGTAAAGCGAGGCCTTCCTGTACTTGCCTCTCGTGGGGTTGATTGTTGCTATGCTCCTAATTCATCAAAGCAGGTCAGTTACTGTTGCTTAGTCTCAGTTTAGAATCCTGACATACTGTATATATAAACAAATATTTATGTGCTCTTTTGCTCATAAAAAATGTTGACATTTTGGTATGTCTGCTGAAGGGAAATTTGAACCCTGACTATTAAGATATCAACCCAAGGATGCTGGATGCTTGGTGGTAAATGTCATGTGTACACCACTACTGATACTGGTCCATGAAGCACTTCCTACACATCATACTGGTCCCATAGCTGCATTGGTAATGCACTTGGCTCACACACTCAGGTCCGTGGTTTGATCCCTGGTATGGGTGGAATCATTAGGGCATGTTTCCTTAAGACACCTGCTGCCCATGTTCACCTAGCAGTAAAATAGCTACCTGGGTGTTAGTGGACTGGGGTGAGTCGCATCCTGGGGACAGAATTGACCAAATTTGTCCAAAATGCTCTGCATACCAAGTGGCTTTCTATATAGTATGATGTCATTGATGTCAGCTATGGTCTGTATAAGTTGCATTATGTACTTGTAGAAATTATTATTATTATTATTATTATTATTATTATTATTATTATTATTATTATTATTATTATTATTATTATTATTATTATTATTATTATTGTTGTTTTTCCTCTTCCACAGGTTGATTGAGACAGACTCCAAGTCCCTCAACTCTCTCTCTACACAGTCTGTGGGATCAGCCACTGGTGCAGGACACTCTCGCAAGTCTTCTGACACTTCACAGGTGAGTGTCTGCTGCTGCCAAGTCTTCACACACTTCACAGGTGAGTGTCTGCTGCTGCAAAGTCTTCACACACTTCACAGGTGAGTGTCTGCTGCTGCAAAGTCTTCACACACTTCCCAGGTGAGTGTCTGCTGCTGCAAAGTCTTCACACACTTCACAGGTGAGTGTCTGCTGCTCCAAAATCTTCACACACTTCACAGGTGAGTGTCTGCTGCTGCAAAGTCTTCACACACTTCACAGGTAAGTGTCTTCTTAAAATATAACAGCAGGTCAATATAGAGGATAGCTACTTGGTCGAGTTTTGTAATTATTTATATTTTAAAATACATATTGACATACAAGTGGGTTTGGAATAGTTTTATTTGGACCTTTTCTAAAAAAAAAAAAAAAAAGCAGGTGTGAAAATGATTTTTTAGAGATATTAACCACTTTGTAATTTTAACAATTGGACGGATGTACAGGGTAAAATTTGTGACCAGGTGCATTTTGACTAGGCATTATAATAGGGTAACCTAAATAAAATAAAATAAAATAAAAAAATGAATATATATTGGTACCTATGGCCACCTATTTGGTCCTGTGGTATATACAAAACCTCTGACTATTAAGGTTTCCCAAACTGAGCAATGTCAAAGCTGTATCTGTGATATCACCCATCCGGTCATTAATAAGTTTATTTAGGCAAACATACACATAAGTACAATTATTATACGGTGTAAATTACCCAGGATAACTTAAAAAAAAAAAAAGGCAGTGACTTATTTCCAAAATTTATCTCAAACCTCTACTTTGTTTTAGTTTGGGTAATATTAGTCATCATATTGTAATAACTTTTTTACTAAAAAATACCACAGTACAAGTAAAAAATATCATTGGAAATACCCGAACACTTTTGTGTTTCTATACATCCTCAGAAGTAGTATAGAAAAAGTCACGAGAAACTTTACCTTTGATGAATTCCAAGAGTTTATCTGCTCCAAGCCTGGCCATGGGCCAGGCTTGTCTGGTCAACCAGGCTGTTGGTGCTGGTGGCCTGCTGACCCACATATAAGAATGCTCTGTGGTTCAATCCCTGGCTGGGTGGAAATGCTGGGCATGTTTCCTTACACCTTCTGTCCCTGTTCACTTAGCAGTAAGTAGGTACCTGGGTGTTAGTGGACTCATGTGGGTTGCATCCTGGGGGGACAAGATTGAGGACCACAATGAAAATAAGACAAGACAGTCCTCGATGATGCACTGACATTCCTGGGTTATCCTGAGTGGCTACCCCTCCGGGTTAAAAATCCCAACAAATCTATCTAATGTGGTACTTCAGCAAGTTGTTTGCAGAACTCTGTATCTGACAGTTTTGTAAGACTTTGAGTGTGATGCAGTATGGGTGTTCTCTCAACAGATCTCTGTGGCTTCGGGGGGTTCAAGTGGCTCCTCAGGCGGGGGCTCAACTGGGGGCTCACAACTACAGGATCCAGAAGAGGATCTATGGGGGCTATGGGGGCGTCTTGTCAACGACTGGGAGACGTGGAACAAAAAGAAGAGTCTGCAGATGAAGGTAAACTGTTTTCCTCTCCTGACATTTGTTTCTCAGCTGCTGTGTAATAATATAATAATAATAATAGTAATAATAATATTTTATTAGGACATGATACATAGTTGTACAAGGTATTATAATAGTTGGGTGCACTTTTCGAAAGCCCCTTACATGCAGAGCATTATGGGCAGGATTAATGTAATAATAAAGTAATATGTAATTAATAAAGTAATATATATTACCAAAAATTTTTGTGAATTATTGATCAGAAGTATAATTAAACTCTCAGTTGAATTAGTGTCTGTTATCTTGTAGCTACCATATTCCTCAAGGTATACTACAGTAATTGCTGTATCCCCCATGGGATACAGTAAATAAATGATGCTGATAAGGGGCCCTTGCTAGTAGATTGAACCTGATTGCCTCCCATTTCTCAGCTGTTGTAGAACTCTTACATCTTCTGTATAACCCCTACAGCTACTGCATTTCACTACAGTATACATAATGCACTAAGTAGATTATTCATGACCAATTGCTAAATCTGTGAGGGTCATACAGTGTCTGGAATGGGAGGAGGATAAGATTAATCATGTTTGATCTGAAAAAGAGGAGGGTAGCTCTGTTTCCTTAAATCAAGAACTGCACCAGCATCAAATCATTACCTTTGAAGGGAAAATAGAAATCAAGGGAAGCTGGAAATGCAACACGCTGGCTGATTAATGATTAAGAGACAGGGCCTAAGAGCCAGAGCTTACTCAACAAATACGTTGATATGAGGATAATGCAGTTTGCTATTTGCAGGAGTTGGTACGTAAAGGTATCCCTCACCATTTCCGAGGAATCACTTGGCAGCTGCTTTGCTCTGCGCACAACTCTCCTGAGAAAGCCAAGTATGCTGAATACCTTAGAACAACATCAGCTTGTGAGAAGGTACGATGTCAAAATTATACTCTCATTGATTGACATTTGTCTTTGTATTCGTCTTTCTGTCAGTTAAAGTACAGTATGGTATATGTTAGTGTATGGCAGGTCCTCAAATAATGTAGCTTTATTATAGCGTTGATGAGGAAAAAAAATCGAATGAATACAAATTATTGTACAATAAAAATTTGTGAAGTGTATGTGATAATCATACGATAATTGTTTCACTTAGTCAGTTTCCAAGAATCTATCAGTGATGCTAGTGAGGTCTTATTGTATTTCCTTGTTTCTTCAGACCAATAAAGTACATTTCCAACCTAACAAGAAATGTTAAATTTGGTGTTAAATTTATATTTGAAAGTCGGCAAACCCATTTCAACATTTTAAGTGATTTTTAATGAAGCAAGTTCAAATATACACTAATGTGGATAAAGCATTATAAAAAGCTGGAGAATTTATGCTTCATTATGAGAACTGAAAGACAGAAAATTTGCTGATAAAAACTATTCCAGTATCTTTAAGAGAAGTAAGTGAAGAGAGTGAACATTGTGTAGATGAAAGGGAAGAGATTTATTGAACATTGAGTGGTTTTTGTACAGTTTTCCGTAAGGCTCTTTGATATATGATAGTGTAAATGTGTTATCAGGTTTTTATATGCATTTGAAAGTAAAAAAAAAAAAGCAAAAAAAAAGCGAAGGGTATGTTTCACTTTACAGCAGTTTTTGCTTTACAACAGTAGCCTTGAATCTATCCTGCTGTATAAATGGGGCCCTCCTGTATATTAACAGAAAAACCTATTAGTAGGGGAATAAGCAGTAGTTAAGTTTGTTGATTTTTATGTGCTTAAGAAAATTAAGACACAGGATTTCGAACTTTGATTATTTTTCTTGAGCAGATCAAATTTCCTCCTTAGCAAACAGAAACAAACCTTATTTCTTTCTATGGTATTACAAAATGTAGTTCACATGTAATAGAATGTTGTTAAGCACAAGAGATATGCTGGGCATTACGCCAGATTACTTGTGCTGCTCGTACATGACGGTCAGATGATCCACCAAGCAAAAACTTTAAATTATACACTGCTTAACAGAACTTGCCTTTACAGGTTATTCGTAGGGACATTGCTCGCACTTATCCCGAGCATGATTTTTTCAAGGAAAAAGATGGATTGGGACAAGAGAGTCTGTTTAATGTCATGAAAGCATACTCGTTGCATGACCGAGAAGTTGGGTACTGCCAAGGTTCAGCCTTCATTGTTGGACTACTGCTGATGCAGGTAATGCCTTATTCTACTAGTATTACATATCTCACTCTGTACATTGTCACTACAGATAATTCCATTTGCACCATAAACTATAAAATTTAGGATTAATGTAATAAAATAAAAATTTCAGATGCCAGAGGAAGAAGCATTTGCTGTTTTAGTTAAGCTGATGCAGGACTACCGCATGCGTGAAATGTTCAAACCTTCCATGGCAGAGTTGGGACTCTGTATGTATCAGCTGGAGTGTCTTATTCAGGAACATTTACCAGACCTTCATGCACACTTCACCTCACAGAGCTTTCACACATCAATGTGAGTTATTGTAAAATGAAGCTGTACTCTAGGTATTTATTCTTTTATTCATCCATAAATTGTTATTATTATTACTATAGATGGCCAGTGCATTAATCAAACAGTTATGGTATTGTATATTTATGGGGAAATGCCAAGCCCAAGAGAGTCACACAGCACTTGGGGAATAGGACAGGGTGTGGGTGATTTAGTTTGATTTAAGGGTCGGGTGGCTTCAGTGTCTTAGATGAAGATCCATTTACTTGTCAATGCACCTCCTCTTTACCCTTGAATAGTATGCATCATTCAAGAGTGTATAAATTGATTTACATATATAATAAGTCTGTATGCCTTAATTACCCCAGTATCCTAGTTTATATATCCACAATTGTTAAAATAATCAAGGTGCTATTCTCAGGTGCTAAAGTAGAATAAGTTCACAATTTTGCCATTATATTCCAAAGCTCATTTATTTGATTACCACTTTATTCTTCACCACAACCTATATTAGTCCCTTTTTATTATAATTTTAAACTATAATTCTAACTTTAAAAAATTACCTTTATAGTACTACCTACTATCATATTCCCAAGCTCTATTATATGATCATCACTTTATTTGTATTAGTCCCTTAGCTCATTATTTTACATTTGTTAAATAATTCAGGTGCTCTTTTTTAGCTTAAGACTTTATACTTTGTTTTATACTTAATTCTAACTATAGATTCACTACAAATCTTATGATTACAAGCATTGATCCTGATACCAACCTCTTATTTAATGACTTAAATGAATCAAACAGTTACTGTAATTACTACACTGCAGAACAATCAAAGGCACTTCTCAGTGCCAACAACAACATAACTGTCTTTAACTACAATATCAGATCTTTAAGCAAGCATTATGATGACCTCATAGCATTACTAAATTCCTTACATGCCAATATGTCCATCATTACACTAACTGAAACCTGGCTAAAGCCTGATAGTACAGATGTCTATGCCATTCCTGGTTACACAGCCATACACAACTGTAGGCCAGACCAACAAGGGGGTGGCACAGCCATATACTACTCAGACCAACTAGAATGTATCACTAATACTTGCACAAGGGATGAACATGGGGAATATATAATAGCTAAATTCAAATCCAAATACCTACAAAAACCTCTCACATTGATAAACATCTACTGAGTTCCACAGTCAAACATTAGCCAATTTAGTCAAAATCTAGGAAGTATGATAACTGATGCACGCATGAACAAAGATCACTTACTACTCTCAGGTGACTTCAATATAAATCTCCTACAAGACCAGGACCCACACGTTACTGAATTCACAAACACAATGAGTAACTGTATGTTACTACCAACAGTAACAAAACCTACAAGAGTTACAGAGACTAGTGTTTCCCTACTTGACCACATCTGGACCAACACCATATCCCCTTTAAAATCAGGCATAATTACAGATAATACCACAGACCACTACCCTACTTTCCTCATAACAACTCTTGGTAAACTACCCCAAGACACTACTAAAGTCACCTTCAGACTTCACAATGAGGCAGCCATTAATAACTTCACAACAGCATTAGCAAACATTGATTGGCACACTGAGCTAGAAATCTATACAGATATTGATGAATGTATTAATAATTTTCTAAAAAAGACCCAATACCTCTATAACAAGCACTGCCCTAAAAAAACTAAACAGATGACAGCAAAGAGACTGAACAGTCCCTGGTTAACACCCAGCATTCTCAAATCCATAAATACAAAACACCAATATGAAAAACAGTACAGAATGGGTCACATAACCAGAGACCAAACAAAACGTTACTCGTCAATCCTAACCAGCCTGATAAGAAGGGCAAAAAAATTGCATTATGAGAACAGATTATCCAACTTACGAGGTGATATAAAAAAGACCTGGAAAACCCTATCAGAAATTCTGGGAACAAAAAAGATATCACGAAATAGCGAAATAAAATTAGCAAAATCAGATGAACCCCAACTCCCACCAACAGAAACAGCAAACAGACTCAATGATTTCTTCTCCACTATAGGACAAAACCTTGCCAATAAAATCCCAAGCTCAGATACCCCACCAAATGACTACCTCACCGGCAACTACCCGAACACACTGTTCCTAGCTCCGACTAACCCATACGAAGTCTCCCTTATTATCAATGCACTAAAAAACAAGGCAGGAGATTTAAGTACCTTACCACCCTTTATATACAAAAAAGTGTCACAAGTGCTATCTCCAATCATTGCAACACTCTTTAACAAATCCATCGAATCCTCCACCTTCCCTACAGTACTCAAAATAGCAAGGGTCACCCCGATCCACAAAGGAGGAGACCAAACAGAGTTGAATAACTATAGGCCAATATCCAACTTACACCCTCTCTCAAAAATCTTCGAAAAATTAATTCATAAACGAATCTACTCCTACCTTATCTCCCAAAACATACTCAACCCCTGCCAATTTGGATTCAGGCCTAATAAAAATACTAATGATGCTATTATACACATGCTAGAACATATATACACTGCAATAGAGAAAAAAGAAGTCCCACTGGGGATCTTCATTGACTTACGTAAAGCTTTTGATACAGTTGACCATGACTTGCTCCACGTAAAATTGTCACACTATGGTATAAGAGGGCACTCCCTCAACTACCTCAAGTCATACCTCAGCAACAGAAGCCAATATGTGTACGCAAATGGGGCAAACTCTTCTGCGCAACCAATTACAGTTGGTGTCCCACAGGGAAGTGTCCTTGGCCCTCTTCTCTTTCTCCTATACATAAATGACCTTCCAAATGCTTCGCAATTACTCAAACCCACACTATTTGCAGATGACACTACATACGTCTTCTCTCACCCGAGCCCAGTCACACTAGCCAATACTGTAAATACCGAATTACAGAAAATATCTACCTGGATGAGGACTAACAAACTTACACTAAACATTGACAAAACCTACTTCATTCAGTTTGGTAACAGAGCTTCAGATGTCCCTCTTAACATAATGATAAACGGATCACCTATCACAAAGCTAACAGAGGGAAAATTCTTAGGAATCCACCTTGATAATAGACTCAAATTTCATACACATATACAACAAATTTCTAAGAAAATTTCCAAGACTGTAGGCATACTATCGAAGATACGGTACTATGTTCCACAGTCAGCCCTCCTGGCCCTCTATCACTCTCTTATTTACCCCTATCTCACCTACGGAATTTGTGCATGGGGCTCAACAACAATTAACCATCTCAGACCACTAATTACCCAACAAAAGGCTGCAGTTAGAATGATAACAAATTCTCACTACAGGCAGCACACTCCACCAATATTCAATACACTAAACCTACTCACCATACAAAACATCCATACTTATTACTGCACCTATTACATACATAGAACACTTAACTCTGATATTAACCCTCCCCTCAAACATCTCCTTGCCAACCTCAACAGAACACATGACCATAACACAAGGCACAGATCACTCTTTGATGTTCCTCGTGTTCATCTCACACTATGCAAAAACTCAATGCACATAAAAGGCCCTAAAATCTGGAATTCATTACCTGTAAATATAAAAGAAACACTACCTGTTTATAAATTCAAGTCTCTACTCAAAGATCACTTACTCACCCAAA
Organism: Cherax quadricarinatus; assembly: GCF_038502225.1. NCBI lineage: Eukaryota > Metazoa > Arthropoda > Malacostraca > Decapoda > Parastacidae > Cherax > Cherax quadricarinatus. Next base: position 10,163,409 of record NC_091329.1, on the reverse strand, counting down.
ACCAAATAAATACTGAATAACTGAACCTTATAAATTGTATATCTTAAATGTTTCTCACAATTATATCACATAAATGTTAAACCTAAAACCGAATCTAACTTTATTATTTTTTAAATACACTACCTAACAGAATCCTTCATATGACTGAATGCAACCATATGACCTGTCTTTGTAATACTCACTTGTGCTTTATAGTAATCTGTTTACATTAATGTTTTATCACTGAATTCATCATTGCTTAGTTAATCTTAAGTTAATTTTAAGCCAGCCCGTAATGCTATGCATAGTATAAGTGGCTTTGGCATGCTGCTCTTATCTGTATTTTTTTGTACCTCTGTATGTGTGCTCAAATTTATAATAAATAAATAAATATCTGCTACCAGAGATACTGGTCTTTCTCTTCACAGTAAATTAATAGGACTTTTGCATTTGACTTTAAAATATTTAGCATACAGTAATATTTTGCTAATAGTGTGTGCCTAGTATGATTACTGTATCTCTGTATACATATACAGGTACATGTATGCTTCATTATGTTTAACATTGTATTTCAATACAGGTACGCTTCATCATGGTTCCTGACATTGTTTTCCACCACCCTGCCTCAACCTCTTGCATGCCGTGTAATGGACTGCTTCTTGGTGGATGGTATAGAAGTTATATTCCGGACAGCTCTATCCTGCCTCACACTCGGCAAAGAAGATCTCTTCTGTATGGACATGGAGGGAATGCTCAAGGTAAAGAAAATTATGTTATTATGATATGCCAAAGTAACTGATTTGTAAGGTGTATTCTTGGACCTCCTACTTTCGTGATAATTTTCTCATTATGGTGTTTGAGATATAGATGTTAATGCAGTAGGTTTAATATATATATACAGTGGACCCTCCCTTTTCGACGATCTCTGTTATTGCCGATTTCCGTTTTTGCTGACTTCTTTCGTCAAAATATTGGTTCCGTCATCGTCGATTTCCTCCGTTTCCATCGATGGTATGGAACCTGTCCAGTGCGAGCACGCACACAAAGCCGCCTCCCACACATTCTCAGTCAGTGTCACGTTTCTTGGTGAATGAACATATCCTGTGAGGTCATATGAAACATTTTGTAATAATCCATTTTTTTTGGCACTTGTTTATTGTGTGTGATTGCTAAATAAGCCACCATAGCCCAAAATAAAGCTCTAGTGCCAGTCCTATGGTAAAGGAAGTGAGGAACACCGTAGAAATGAAAAAAGAAATCGTTTAAAAATATGATAGTGGCATACACATTGCCAAACTCGGCAGGTTGTACAGAAAGGCGCCATCAATCATCAGCTCCATTGTGGCAAAGAGAAAAGAAATCATGGAAGCTGATGTTGCAAAAGGGGTGAATGTGATAACGAAACAGAGATCCCAAACAATTACAGAAGTGGAGAAATTGTTGTTGGTTCATATCAGAGAGAAAGAGTTAGCAGGAGATAGTGTTGTGCAGTCGATAATTTGCGAAAAAGCAAGGCAGTTGCATGTTGATCTCATAAAGAAACTGCCTGTAATAAGTGCTGATGTTGGTGAATTTAAGGCCAGCCAAGGCCAGTGTTGTAAGGCATGGTGAGGCTGCCAGTTCAGACAAACATGCGGCTGAAAAATTCATGCGGGAATTCAAAGGTTATGTAGAGGCTGAAAAATTCCAACCCCAACAAGTGTCCAGTTGTGACGAAACAGGCCTGTTTTGGAAGAAAATGCCAAAGAGGACCTATATCATACAGGAGGAAAAGGCACTCCCAGGACACAAGCCTATAAAAGATTGGCTAACTCTTGTGTGGTAATGCTAGTGGGAATTTCAAAGTGAAGCCTTTACTGGTGTATCACTCTGAAAATCCCAGAGTGTTCAAGAAAAACAGTGTTGTCAAGAGTAAATTGTGTGTGATGTGGAAGGCAAACAGTAGGGCATGGGTCACGAGGGAAATTTTCCTGGAATGGTTCAATGAAGTGTTTGGCCCAAGTGTGAAGAAATACCTCCTGGATAATAAATTGCCACTCCAGTGCCTCCTGTTAATGGACAATGCTCCTGCTCATCTTCCAGACTTGGAAGACTAATTGTCTAAGGAATTCAGTTTTGTAACATTGAAGTTCTTGCCTCCTAACACCACTCCTCTCATCCAGCCCATGGACCAACAGATCATTGCAAACTTCAAAAAACTGTACACCAAAGTAATGTTTTAAAGGTGCTTTGACATAACCTTGGACTCGGAATTGACTCTAAGAGAGTTCTGGAGGAATTACCTTCAATATCTTCCTCTGCATAAGCCTTATAGATAAGGCTTGGCAGGGAGTGACTTCAAGGACGATGAACTCTGCTTGGGGAAAATTGTGGCCAGATTGTGTCCAAAAGAAGGATTTTGAAGGGTTTGAGGCTGACCCTGTTGACCCTACACCTATTGCACAATCAATTGTGGCACTGGGGAATTCCATGGGGTTGGATGTGAGTGGCCAGGATGTGGAAGAGTTGGTGGAGGACCACAATAGAGCTAACCACTGATGAGCTGCAAGAGCTTCATCTGCAACAGCAACAGACCACAGCTCAGGAAATTTGCTTCAGAGGAGGAGGAAGAGAGATGGAAGAAGGTGCCTTCTTCAGAAATTAAGGAAATTTGTGCAATGTGAACTAGGGTGCATTCATTTGTGGAGGAACATCACCCTGAGAAAGCTCTGTTGCAGTCCATGCTGGCAACTTTTACAGTGACAGTGCTGTCCCATTTTAGGCAAATCTTACAGACACCAGAAACGCACCTCTCTGGACCAATTTTTTGTTTGACAGGGGTCCAGTGACTCTCAAGCTGGTCCTAGTAGCATTAAAAAACAAAGGAGGGAAGTGACCCCAGATAAGAACTTGCTACCTAGAGTCCTTATGGAGGGTTATTTCTCTTCCAAACAATAACCTCTCTTCCCTCTCCCCTCCTCCCTGTCTTCCATCCATCAACAACAGCCTTCAATAAAGGTAAGTGTCATGTTGAATTCATTCTTTTGTGCATGTAAATCTATCTTTAAGGTAAAAAAAATTTTTTTTGTTAATACTTCTGGGTGTCTGGAACTGATTAATTGGATTTACATTATTTCTTATGGGGAAAATGGTTTCAGTTTTCACCGATCTCTCCAGAATGGATTAAACATGAAAACCGAGGGTCCACTGTATATATATTTGGCTATTACTGCATAAGGTAAATTAGTACTGGATAGGTTTGATAATTGGTCATTTATATTTGTGTAAATCTGACAGTAAGTTATTGCCCAAAAATATAATCCTCCTGCTGAAAGGTTAATGTTGTATTCTTGACAGTGTCTTTCTTTAAATGTTCACATATTATGGATCTAGTTTCCATTCTCTTAACCTCTAACCTGCATTCTCCCATAACTTTCTTGCTCATTTCTCTTTTGTACTTCTGTTAATAATAAAGTGCCTTGGCATATTTGTTTATTCTTTGTTTATTTTGCAGTATTTTCAACGCGATTTGCCGGCCAAATTTGAAGCAGACCCTGAAGGTTATTTTTCACTGGCTTACTCTCTACGGTATAATGTTAAGAAAATGAAGAAAATGGAGAAAGAATATACAGCAATGAAAACTAAAGAGCAAGAGGAGTTGGTGGAGCTAAAAGTAAATATATTTGAATATTATTATCACAATGCAAATGCTCTTTGACTTACGATGGTTTGACTTGCAATATTTCGACTTTATGATGGTGCAAAAGCAATTACTTTGGAAATGAAACTTAAGATAATTGCCCATCATGAAGGTGGCAAGTCCCTAACTTGCATTCATTTATTTACTTTTCAATACTGGTACTTACATGCAGTAATTATTTGTTTATTTACTTATTCAGTGACAGAAGTTATTTATTGGCTTATTTATTTAGCATATCACATTTATATTCGATTTATGACGGGTTCATTGGAATGTAACCCTCATCGTATATTGAGGAGCACCTGTATTGTACAGTAATGATTGATTCAGTATCTGGGCTTTTCTTCGTTTTTGCAAGAATCATCTTTAAATCACCTTGTTTACTGAATTACAAGATTGTTGATATACATACATATACTGTACCTGTAAGTATTATACCATCATTGCCTATACATCACTACACTGTGATCATGTAGGCTTCATCAGTAGTCAATGAATGGAGTACAGGCAATCCACTGATTCTCCAGCACTCCTTGGTTCCATAGCCTTGTCAAGTTATCCATTTTACCTAACATCAGAGGTCACATAATTTAACAATACACCACTGATCCACTTTCGACTACCGCCCACATGATGGGTATGGGGTGCATAATAAAGATACGTAAATACTGTACTACATGACATAGTTGAGATGCCAAGTGCAGTATTTAGAATGTATTCTTTAAGACTCAATAGTGTCTAATATTTTGGATTCAGGTAGAATTGCAGTACAGTAGAACCCCCATATCCACTAATTCAGTATCCACGGTTTCAGTTATCCACAGTTTACTGTGGCCCCAAAAAAAACGTCAATTTTGCATAATAATGTCTCTCAGAGCACAGAAGTAGTGAAGCTGGCAGTTCTTCAAATCTTAAGAGAAGCTATAAAGTGCTTCCCATCAGTGAAAAAGTGATAGTTCTCCACTTATTGTGCATAATTTATCAATTAAACTTTATAATAGGTATGTGTAGGACTTGTATATAGAGCTTACTATTATCCATGGCAGGTCCTTGGAATGTAGCCCTTGCAGATACAGGGGTCCTACTGTATATTGGTTACTTATTAACCCTTTGACTGTCGCGGCCGTATATATACGTTTTACGAGGTGCCGTGTTTGACGTATATTTACTCATAAATTCTAGCGGCTTCAAATCAAGCAGGAGAAAGCTGGTAGGCCCACATGTGAGAGAATGGGTCTGTGTGGTCAGTGTGCACCATATAAAAAAAATCCTGGAGCACGCAGTGCATAATGAGAAAAAAAAAACTCCGACCGTTTTTTTTAATTAAAATGCCGACTTTGTGGTCTATTTTCGTATAGTATTTATGGTTGTATTCTCGTTTTCTTGGTCTCATTTGATAGAATGGAAAACATATTACAGAAATAGAGGTGATTTTGATTGATTTTACTATAAAAAGAACCTAGAAATGGAGCTCAAAGTAGGGGAAATGTTTGATTTTTGCCAATGTTCAAAAGTAAACAAATGATGCCATTGTCCAATAAATGTCCAACTAGCCATTCTAATATGCAGTCATGAATGGGTTGATGTTATTTATACAGTTATTACAGCATTGCAGTAGTCTGCATAATAGTAAGTCTAATATTTTTTGTTTGAATAAAAATTCAAAATAGAAAGCAAGAGTAATATCAGAAGGGCCTGGAGACGTGACTGATGAACAAAGAAAATGTTATTTTAGAGCCAGGAATGTTTGCATTGTTCATTCTGGACCTTATTTTGAAATTGTCATATTTTTTAGTTTTCGTGAAATTGGCCAAATTGCAAATTTCTGACCACATTATTAGGTAGTTGAAATCAGTAAATGGGCAGTTTCTTGTATTCAATCGATAGAAAAAATGAAGTTCTAAAGAAATAGCTATGAGTTTGGGCGACTGGAACAATGGAATTAGCCGAAAATAGGGCTCAAAGTGGGCGAAATCGCCGATTTGTAAACAGCGCCGAGGTCGCTAACTTCACGAGAGCATAATTCCGTCAGTTTTCCATCAAATTTCGTTATTTTGGTGTCATTACAATCGGGAAAAGATTCTCTATCATTTCATAAGAAAAAATAATTTTTTTTTTTTAAATTTTGCGACACCAGGAGACACCTCAGGATTGGGGGTTGCGTCAGTCAAAGGGTTAAAAGTTACAGGATCTCAAAAAATTATAAATTATTAAATCCTTTTCCCTTTCAGAGACTGAGAACTGAAAACAGATTACTACGTCAAAGAATAGATTGTCTGGAGGCAGAATCGTCAGCTCTTGCAGACAGACTTATACAGGGCCAGGTTTCTCGAGCAGAGGAGGCAGAACATAATTTTGCAATTAAGGTATTTGTGAGAAAGTTTGTAAGTGTGCGTAATTTGTTGGTATATTGTTGTAGCCATATAGTGTGTTTAGTAATTGATTGTGCTGAAATATTCCCTGTCTGTTCTTTCAGCGGGAGCTTGCTGCTCTGAGGCAGCATGATGGGGAGACCATGGAACACTTAATGGATGCTAGAGATAAAATACGGAAATTAACTGGAATGATCGAGGAGGTATGTCGTCCCATAATGTACTGAATTTTTTTGACCACATTTCAGTTTTCCTGTAATATGCTATAGGACAGAAGAAAAACCTATCTGTAAATTTCTATCCTAACTTCTGTTGGTATAAGGTAGATTTGAAAGCATGTGTTGTTGATATTTTAAGGTAATGTAAAATTGGTGCTGAGGTGGTTTTGAAAGCCTTCTTCTTCTTTATAATGTAGTGCGAGTGCAATTCTGAACTTTGCAACCTATCTCCTTGTCAGTTTTTTTTTCCCGCATATGTTTGTAGGTACAAAGAAGATAAAATAAATTCCCTCAATCCATAAGAACACCGTGCTATATTTAAGACTGATAAGTGAATCGAGCAACAAATGCATCTTGTATCTCAAACAATCCAATTGTTGTATTAGTCATTTGTTCTGTTTGTTTCATTTCAATTAATCTGATTTTCTTGATTAGTGTAACAGCTGTGGATGCCAGTACTTCACCTAATACTTAGACATTTAAATTGGTAATTTCTTCAGAATTGTTCTTCTCGCGAGTCATCATTGGCAGAACTAATGGTTAAAGAGGAGGAGCTGAGACAAAAAGAAGAGCTAGTCAAGTGTCTTCAAGAGGAGCTAGTTCAGGTGAGGCTTCTTTCCCATTTCTTTCAACAAACTGGCTGTATCCCACCGAGGCAGGGTGGCCCAAAAAGAAAAAGGAAAGTTTCTCTTTTTAAATTCAGTAATTTATACAGGAGAAGGAGTTACTAGCCCCTTGCTCCTGGCATTTTAGCCACCTCTTACAGCACACATGGCTTACGGAGGAAGAATTCTGTTCCACTTCCCCATGGAGATCTTCTTTCTTTCAACACACTGGGTGTATCCCACAGAGGCGAGGTGGCCCAAAAGGAAAAACAAAGGTTTCTCCTTTCACATTTAGTAATATATACAGGAGAAGGGGTTACTAGCCCCTTGCTCCCGGCATTTTAGTCGCCTCTTATGACACACATAGCTTATGGAGGAAGAATTCTGTTCCACTTCCCCATGGAGATAACAGGAAATAAACAAGAACAAGTAAGAAAATAGAAGAAAACCCAGAGGAGTGTGTGTGTATATATACATATGCTTGTACATGTATGTGTAGTGTGACCTAAGTGTAAGAAGTAGTAGCAAGACATACCTGAAATCTTGCATGTTAATGAGACAGAAAAAAGAAACCAGCAATCCTACCATCATGTAAAACAATTACTGGTTTTCAGGTGAGGCTGTTTACAAAATTCATGACATCGAAGTGTTTTGAAGTATGTTAGTTGTTTGTGTATCTCATAATTCAAGTGGGTTAAAAGGGAAGTTAAAGAAAGAAGTAATGTATAGGAAGGTTTGTACCACCATAGGAAAATGGAGAGTATATTGTGAAAGTTGTTAGATATAGATGATGAAGTGGGGTAGTAATCAGGTTGACCTGTGGATAAAGCAGCTGGGATGGATAGGATTAATACTGAGGTGTTGGAAGTGCAGATCTGGTTTTGGGAAAGTTAATGCATTTGTTAATTGTATACATGTATGAAAGAAGGAAAGGTATGTGAGGAATAGTAGGGAGCATACATACTTTTATATAAAGGGAAAGACAACAGAAAAGAGTGTAAGAATTATAAATAAACAAGTGTTGAATGTACTGCAAAAGATACAGGAAAATTTACTATTGAAAAAATTATAAAGAAGATGAAGCAGAAATGCAGACGAGTAAGATGGATGTAGGAAGAGAAGGTGCATGAATGAAGTGTTTGTATTTAACTACATACAGTAATCAGTGAGGTAAGAAGCCTTGAAGTTTGAGAACCATGTTAATAAATATGGTGAAAAATGGTTTGGTAGTACCAACAAGATGTGGAAAAAGACATGTACAGGTCAGGGCATTTATTGGAAGAAACATTTCACCATGAGTGACTTATTAGGACTGAAGAAGCCACTCATGGCAAAACATTTCCTGTAATAAATGTCCTGAACTGTATATAAGTCTTTTTTTCACAATAAATGCAGTATTCAACCTCAAATATTGTTCACAGGTGAGGTTAAAGACAGCCGAGGCAGAAGCAACCATCCGAGATCTCAGAGCCAGAATCCAGGAACTGGAGGAAGAACAGAAGAAGCTGAGAGAGGCAACCCCAGAACATTCAGTAGCTCATCTACAAGAAGAACTAATTGCTGTACGATTACGGGAGGCGGAAGCCAACTTAGCCCTTAAAGATCTCAGGCATAGAGTTCAAGAGCTTACACAGCTTTGGACAAAACATGTTCAGGTAAGACTTTTTTTTTTTTTTTTTTTAACACATCAGCGGTTTCCCACCAAGGCAGGGTGGCCCGAAAAAAGAAAAACTTTAGTCATCATTCACTCCATCACTGTCTTGCCAGAGGCATGCTTACACTACAGTTATAAAACTGCAACATTAACACCCCTCCTTCTCTGATATTCTACAATTTGTATAAATGTTGAACACAGACTTGGTTTTCAGGGAACAAATGGGCAGTGGAGGGGCTGACCATTTTTACATTGATGGTTCTTGTCATTATCTTTAGCCCAGTCAGTGGGCTGCTATATTTCCCACCACTTAGACCTCTGAATGACCATGTTTTACTCCTTTCTTCTCTCTGTATGTGTTTTTCTTTTTATTATATCATGTACTGTTGCAGATCATACAGGGTATGTTTATTGGGACATTCATTGGTATTTCCTTGCATGTTCTTGTTTCAAACAAAGGGCATCTGTATCATTTTTTGGGAAGAATCTAAACACACTATGTATGATAATCTATGTGTATGTAACTATATTTGTGTATACCTGAATAAACTTACTTACACACATTCTGTATTTTATAACACTTGGAAGTACAAGTAAGTGAGACTTATGCTGTTACAATGTGTATACTGCATCAAAGATGCAGCATACACATATTGAATAAACATAATAACTACTGAAATCTTAATACTAATGCGAGGTAGTCAAGCATGGCTTACGGAAGAAGAATTCTGTTCCACTTCCCCATGGAGATAAGAGGAAATAAACAAGAACAAGAACTAGTAAGAAGAAAACCCAGATGGGTGTGTGTATATATATGCATGTGTAATGTGACCTAAGTGTAAGTAGAAGTGGCAAGATGTTCCTGAAATCTTGCATGTTAATGAGACAGAAAAAAAAGACACCAGCAATCCTACCATCATTCAAAACAATTACAGGCTTCCATTTTACACTTGCTTGGCAGGACGGTAGTACCTCCTGGGTGGTGGCTGTCTACCAACCTACTACCTAGGGACATGCATATTCATCCTAATCTCTTTCTTTCAACACGCTGGCCGTATCCCACCGAGGCGGGGTGGCCCAAAAGGAAAAACGAAAGTTTCTCCTTTTTCATTTAGTAATATATACAGGAGAAGGGGTTACTAGCCCCTTGCTCCTGGCATTTTAGTCGCCTCTTACAACACGCATGGCTTACGGAGGAAGAATTCTGTTCCACTTCCCCATGGAGGTAAGAGGAAATGAACAAGAACTAGAAAGAAAATCCAGTGGGGTGCGTGTATATATGCTTATACATGTATGTGAAGTGTGACCTAAGTGTAAGTAGAAGTAGCAAGATGTACCTGAAATCTTGCATGTGTATGAGACAGAATAAAAAGACACCAGCAATCCTACCATCATTCAAAACAATTAAAGGTTTCCATTTTACACTAGCTTGGCAGGACGGTAGTACCCCCTGGGTGGTGGCTGTCTACCAACCTACTACGTACCTAGGAACATGCATATTCATCCTAATATAAACATTAATATTATCTTATCCCTCACTACCACATATGCCATGATATCTGAGAAAGGACAGCATGCTAGCACCATACAAGCCAGGGGCTGTAACATCACTCACAGTCTTCCCAGGAAAATTTGAAGAATTGGTAATCTCATATATAGCAGCAGTCAGCAGTGTGGTTGTAATTGAATGACAACAGTTTAAGTGTTATTTTTGTTACAGGACCAACATGGAGATAAGAGTGAGGCAGCAAAACCTGATGTAACAAGCACACCAAGCAAAAAACTTGGCCTCTTCTGGGATAGATCTAATGAAGCTGCCAAGCTGGAGGAGGAACTCATGACCACCAAACTACATGAGACAGCAGCTGTAGCAGAGCTTAAAGAGGCCAGATTAAAGGTCAGTATTATATATTATTTTTATTTATTGGACTGGGTTCATTCCATGTTAATAATAGGGATCATTGTTGATAGTAATAAAATACACTAATAATAATAATAATAATAATAATTAGTAGTAGTAGTATATTGTACCTCAACAGCAAAATAATTACTATATGAAAATATTAGTTATAAATACCATACAAGGAAGGTTTCTAAACATATTTTATTCTGGAATTGTTTTGCATTATATATAAGTACTACATTTTCCTTAGTTTGCAACAAAATTGCTGCTAGAAACTTAATGTGGAAAGATTTTTTCACTATATTTATTTGAACTCTTAGCACAGTAGTAAATAGAGTAATATACTCTCATTGTACAGGTTATGGAGCTTGAGACAGCAGTGCAAGTATCAACTAACCAGATGAAGCGACAAGAGGAGGAGAACAAGAGGCTACAAGAAGCTCTAGACGCTGCTGAAGCTAATATTCGCACTATGCAGTCTCAGCTCGGTGATCACAAGAGAAAATACACTGACCTTGAAAGTCAGGTTTGTAGACAAACTTTTATTATGTATCATGTGTCCTCTTTGAATTTTTATTTTATTCTTTATTAAAGTATGCTGATGTCTCACAGGTCTTGCATAATCATGAGTGTCAATTTAGAATAATCTGTTAAGGATTATTTTAACCTGTTAGATTATGGCTGACATTTTATAAATCCTGTGCTATATTTTATGCAAAGTGTACTTTCAGATGAAAGAGGAGAAGATGCTGGCAAGAATTCGTGAAGCTGAGAAATCACAGAGCTTAGCTGAGCTAACACAGAAAATTTCCTCATTAGAATATAAGGTAAATAAAATTTGACCACTTATTCCATATATTTGCAGTATCTGCCAAATTGTTCCTCTATCCATTAATTTTGATAACATTTTAAGCTTTTATCCATGGGGAAGTGGAGCAGAATCCTTCTGTAAGCCATGTGTGTAGTAAGAGGCAACTAAAATGCCAGGAGCAAGGGGATAGTAACCCCCTTCTCGTGTAAATTACTAAATGTAAAAATAAGAAACACTTTCATTTCTTCTTCTGGTCACCCTGCCTTGGTGGGAGACAGCCAGTGTGTTAAAAAATAAATTTAAACTGTTTCAGAACCAGGAATTAGTTACGGAAGGTGAAGTATCCCGGGTGGGCGGCAGTGACAGTGATCAGGTTCCCCGACTCCAGGATAAAGTTGCTGAACTCCAGTCAGAGGTAAGGCACCTGACATAAGTATTACTAAATCTATGGTACTTGTTAAGAGGCTGCAGTCTGCCAGTCTTGCAAGAAAGGCTTTAGAAGTGTGTCAACTGGAAAGAAAAATGATTTTGAAGCCTTGGCAAAAAATTGGATGTGTATAGTTGAAGGTTCTGTGCAGTTTGCATTATTGAACAGCTGAAATGAGCATTTCCCAAGCACAGTCCAATAATGCAAAGTGGAATAGACATATACATTGTGCAATGTAAATGTATATGGAGTCTGTAATATTGATACATCAGACTTTATTGAGATGAGCAGTTGCTTAGTATTTAGTATTAATATTACAGAGTTCCATTAAAGTTTGTGATATTGAATAGTTGGACACTTGCACACTGCACCCAAATTTTGTTTCCACTAATTTTGGTTCTTGTGTTGTAAAAGGAGGATAAATTTAATCTTGATAATTTTTATAGAATTTATGAAGAGCATAATGTTCATAGTGTCAAAGAAAATACAGGAACCATTATCACTTGCCATTTACCTCACTGGTCACATTTTCCAGCTTTATGCAGCAAAACCTCACTCACCAACACATGCTTTATATCTCACAGCTTCAATGCATCTCCATACAGTATCACCACAGCTATAGATTTTACAAATAATTCATTGAGTTTGTGAACACACACACACACATGTACATCTGTTGATAGCAATAAACCTTCTTTTAAACTGACATTGCTATTTAACATAGATAGTGAGATAGAAGTCAAAGTATCATTGTTTCTTATATTCTGTTTATTCTCATACACAGTTTATGGGAGTTGGTAATCTTGTTTTCTTATAGAAGAAAAACGGTAATAGATATACACCTTTGATATATTTTTAAAATAATTGTAGAATAAGGCAGTCTTTGAACAATATCTAAAGGCAGATTTGCTGTATAATTACTTAATACTGTATTCATGAAGCAGTCACTCCTTATAAGTCTTAAGAATCTAGCTAACTTTCCGTTGCCCTCAGTCTTGGGAAAGGTTGTAAAATAATGCAGTACTGTATTTGATTTATTTTTATTATTTACCTTTGCTCATTTATTTACTACTACCATCAGTTTCTCTTAGGCTAGTTTAGTTTTCAATGACCTTAATACCTGCCTGTTTTATCCACTGCACCTCAAGAAAAGCTCACGCGTATTAAAATAATTAAATCTCTTTAATTTATAGTTTGTCAGTGGCGGCTCGTAGCGCCAATAATACCTATACTATTGTACCACATCAAACTTCTATTTTTAATAATTTTTATCTCGTTTCACAAAAAATAAAAATTCGCTTATATTTTGAAAACAACATACGACAGATTTTTCCTGTAATATATTTGTCAGTTGCAAATTATTTTAGCGTAAGGTTGATGAAGTCATACGTCTGGCAGTGTGCATCTGGGGGAACTGCAGCTCCTATGGACGAGCCGTCACTGGTTTTAGTTATAGATGCAATGCAAAATCGCTTATTAGTGTACATGGTATATTTATGAGGAGCTGCTGAATAACTCTTATCCATGTGCTTATGCTTGCAATTTCCATCCTATGTCTTTGTGGTTAGTATCATTACCAGGATGGTGATTCATTATTTCAGTTAGAGGATTACTCATTTCCATAGATAACTTTCTATTACATCAACTTAAACAAAAGTCAGATTTTGACTTGCCGGTATTTTAAAACAATTGCTCTCTCTCCTATCCAGCTCGACCAACCTACATTACATATTTACACTTGAGATATGCTGAAGATTTGTAGGGTAACCTTAAGTTCGTTTTGTTGACATGCTTTTCTTTGTACATACTGCACTAAAATTTTGTTTGGAAATATATAGATTTCTTTTACTATAACACCAAGCTGAGTGACTGCCTCACCAACCAAGTCTTCTAATTCTACTTACTTAATTAGTTCTTTGTCACATATGTAATATCACTTTTAACCATGGTTTTCTAACACATTTGAACCTGCAGCCAACAGAGAAGTAAGGACAGCGTAAGTGCTTTGGCATTAGTTATGCATGACCACTTGTGCAATAAGATGTAGAAACACCATCTTGGTGTTTGACATGCATGACAAACTTGCCTGCTGCTTGTCTCCTTTGATAACCAACATTTTTTTACCAGTTAGTTGTTATAATTGTTGAATTTACAAACATGTACTTTAGTTTAGTTGGTGTTGTGTTGTTAACAGAGGTTGACACTAACAGCATTTCTACCACAATTAATACACATGCAAGAAGGCCCAGCATATACAGCACCCGTTTTTTGGTGTTCCATGTTTTCATTGGCTTCAAATTGAGCCATTGTTCAATTTCGTTGACTTGATTGAAAGCCAATGAAAATGTGGAACACCAAAAAGAGGTGCTATATATATGTGACCCTCCTGTACAAGGATGTGTTTATTGAAAGGTGAGGCACCTTAATGTAAAGTAGGGAAGCCTTGCTGGCTACATATTAAGACAGTGTTTTTCTGACCATGCATGCTCTTAAAATGGAAGGGAACTGTCAGTAGTTCAAGACTCGTCTCTTTTAAATAATGTAAAACATAAATGGTGACCTGTTGTACAACTACTGTCGTTTACCATATAATATAGGTTTTTCTGTGTGTGCGCATCAGTTTTGCGAGTGTACACATATGTATGTATGTACTCTGATTTGTCCTTATGGATTTGTGAGGTCTTCGCTTGAGGCATTGTCAACTGGTTTCTGGTTACCTGAGCACTATTGCAGCTACTAAAACTGTAGTTTTAAGTCTATCAGATAATGTTGAAATTTCCAGTGGTTGCCTATCTGCTCTTGTATTCCATTTCATTATTATACCACACTGTGGGAAAAAATAACCTGATAGCTATTCAACACAACTTTCAGTTTACAGCTGAAACTGCTTCTGTGTTGATGTTCCTCATGTTTATATAGGTGTAGACACAACACGTATGTACAGCATTTCTTATTTTGGTCTAATATACATTGAGAGTACCTTTTCTGTTTTAGCATTTCATCCTCTAAAAGTTGTTGGTACCTCAATACTCTTGCTACATTTCCCTTAAATTACATCACTTTACAAAGGATTAACTTAATTCCTTTACATTACATTAACTTATAGCATACCTCTATTACTAGATTTCCTCATTTTATTCACTTCTGCATTAGGCTCTTTACATCATCTGAAAACAAATTAATATTATACTATTCCTTTTAGCTAATTGCGTCTTCTTCTTTCAACAAACCGGCCGTATCCCACCAACTTGGCAGGGTGGCCCAAAAAGAAAGAGAAAAGTAGCTAGTTACTTACAGTATATAAATTAGAAACGCAATCAGTACCAGCACTGATTCTTGTGGCAACATTTTCCTTTGGGGGGCATGTCTATCAGAAGCAGAAAATGTTACTGCCACCGTAATAGTTTGCCTTTTATTCTTACTCCATTTTGTAGTTTCCAGATTGTCACTTATTAGGAATTCTAAATAGAAAGTAATTTTTTTTAAATCGAAGTAAATGTAATACAGTGGTACCTTGGCATATGAACAACTCCCAACTCGAACAATTATGCAAGTGTATTTTTGGGGGTCTGAAACGGATGAATGTAATTTACATTATTCCTTGTGGGAACAAATTCATTCGATATAGGCACTCGAACAGCCTTCTGGAACGAATTAAGTTCATATCCTGAGGTACCACTGTATGCTCATCCATTTTTTCTTGAATTACTGCAACTGTCACACCGGAATTGGGTAGGAAATTGCTGATGAAAACCGAACTGTTAATTAGCAGGGATTTGCTCTGATGGTGTTTTGTCCACTTTAATTGCTTTGCCAGGTACATTTACAATGATGATTGTCTGCCAGACAGGCCTATAGTTAAATTTTGTGCAATTTTTTATTTGTCTGCCACTTTACTTTCTTATAATAAAATATCATAAATTGTCCAGAATGGACAGCTTAGTTCTGCACATTATTTTAACACTTATGGTGCTACTTAGTCTTTTTTTATTATTATTCAGTGCTTTTGCAATTTATCAATCAAATTCTCAAGGAAGTGTGTGAATAAAATTGTCAATAGGTAAACTGTATACAGGAGGATTATAGTTTACCTGTGGAGGTGACTTGGCTATATATATGACAGTCTTATCAGTATAGCCTAAAGCTTTTACTTACAATATTATGAATACATCTGGCTTATATAGGCCTACTGGACTAGGCACAGATCATAGTCAGCACTAGCTGTTACACATGACGATTTTGTGTTTTTTTTATCCATCAATTTGTACAAAACACTTTTCTTAGTTTTTAACCAATTGCTAGAATGATTAGGTTTTTAAATGCATAAACATTGTGTTAGAATCTTAGCCAGATCTAATGATCAGTTCTACACATTACAATAGGAACTGCCTCTTTTGCAGTTTTTACATGTTACTGATCTATAGTAGACTTCGAAGTAGAAATCGTCTGGTTATGCCAAGTAATATTGCCATGTGGATGATGAAGCATGTTTATGTCCCAAGAATAAAGATTTAAATAAGTTTCCTCTTGAATTATTCTAGCTCTGTCTCCAGTATTTATTGCTGAGGTTAAGCTGAATATATCATTTCTAAATACAATATTAAAAAGGATCACAAATGTAAATTGAAAATGTGTAGAAAGTCAACTATTGTTAGCTCTTGAGAACTCTGTTTTCATGTAACCCATAATTCATAGATGATGAAATACAGTCAGACCGAAATGTCATCATAAGTTTCTTTCTCTTATGTGTGGGTTATTTGTGCACAGCAATAAAAATATACGAGAGAGATTTTAAAGCAAATTCCCAAAAACTGTTTATTGATAAATTGTTGAAACTTTCAGGGAGCACTGACAATCCAAAACATAAAATACCATATAAAATGCAACCAAAAATATTTTTATACAGTAAACCCCCCGTATCCACTGCGTCAGTATCTGCAATTTCAGTTATCCATGGTTTACTGAGGCCCTTAATTATGCCCCCAAAGTGCAGAAGTTGTGATGGTGGCAGTTGTTCAAAGCGTAAGAGAAGTTGTGAAATGCTTCCCATCAGTGAAAATATAATAATTCTAGACATTTTGCATAATTTATCAAACTTCATCATGGGTATGTATGTAAATGAAAAATGACTCATAAATAGGGTTTGCTATTATCCACAGTAGTTCTTGGAATGTATCCTCCTTGGATACAGGGGTCCTACTGTACTATATCATGTAAAATGTCTTAAAATTCATAGTTTTAACATCAGTGCTGTATTTTAAATCTGCCCTAAAGAGAGCTTTCTGATTAAGAATTCCTCCAAGAATATTCTACAGGTTCTCATGTGAAAAATTTTATGTAGGACAGACTGGAAAAAAGTGTCTAAGTAAGATTAAAATATAGCATTTGATTATGATCAGGATTTTAATGCTTTGTTTATTTTTGTAAAGAATTTTAACGATTTTCTTGAGCGATTAAGAAGTTAAAGTAATTGTAATAGGCAGATCATTTGCTGAACAAAATAGAATAATCAAATTGTAATCTGAATGCAAGTCCAGGGCTTTATAAGGCAGACTTATTCATAATGTCCATAAAAATATTAGGCATACGTATTAGCAGATGGTCATTTTTTCACCTGACGAGTCTAGTCCATAGGTGTGGTGGCCACCTGTTGCTAATTAATTTCATTTAATGTGTTCCTTGAGAATGTTGGAATTTTTGCATCATGGTAAAATTGTGTAATATATACATATATTATGATAAAGTTCCACCAGAATGTAAGTTAATATCCTGTGGTCCTCGCTTTGCACGAAGCCTTGTTTCCTTGAGATTTTCTTAACAATTTTAAAATTACCTTTAAAATTTCAATTCTTGTTTCCTAAATTTGTCATACTTTTATAAGTTTATTTTTGGAAAATATCAAAGCAAAGCTTTTTATATAAAAAGTTTTTAAAATAAGTTGGAATTAAAGAATTGGGCATGAAAGATTATGTTGAATGTTGTAAACATTAAAACATATTATTTGGGAAAATACTGATTAAATGTTGGACAGTAAAGCTTTACAAAAAAAATCCCCCATTAAATGCTGTAGGTATTAAGCAGCAACATAAGTGGTCAAAGCTGCAGAGGGTGGGGAAACTTCAGTAATATTCAGGTATATGGGCAATCACAAATGAGAAAATAAAAGCAGCAGTGCCAGAATATTAAAGGTTTCAAGTTTCTTGATAAGATTAGATAAATCATATATATTTAGTGAAAGATTAAGTTGGCCAGAAAGTTCTTATTTTCCTCTGGCAAGACAGTGATAGTGTGAATGATGGTGAAAATTTCTTTTTTGGGTCAGCCTGCCTTGGTAGGAGACGGCCAGCGTGTTAAAAAAAAAATAGACTTAAATGAGTGTTTTAAGAAAACGTGTGTATATACTGTACAGTAATCCCCCAGGTAATGAAAGGCATGTTACTGTATAATTAACTTAAGCCAAAAATTGCTTTCCACAAAGTGTGCTCCCATAATTTCATCACAACTGCATTCCTGAACATCTGTGTTGGGTGTCTTGTACATTTACTGTTTAGATAAGGTTAAGAAAATGTTTATTTAGGTTAGTCATTGGTACATAGTTATTTAGGTTAGTCTTTCGCATACTGTAAATGTTTTATATGCAATGTATAAAGAATTTAACATGATGATTTACCTTTAGATTCTGTGCCTAGTTAAGTTTTGTTCACATTAGGAGCTAGTACACAACACACACACACTAATACAGCATCAACCTCCATAACACGTATGACTAAAATAAATAATTTTTGACATTTAATGAAAGAAGGTATTATAGTTATGATTTCATTAATACTTCACCAAAAGCTTGCACTTGGGAGAGGAACCTTATGGTGTTTGTCCATCTCTGACCATTGTCAGGTCACAACTAGGGAATGGAATAGAGAAAGCCTAAAGACAGTATGATAGAGGGTGCCCATTACTGTATCATCTTTAGGCTTTCTCTAATTTTCTCTCCCTAGTTATGACTTTTCAATTGTCCAGGACCAACTGAAACATTATAGGTTGTTTTGTAGTGTATTTATTTTTCTATAGAAGGTGACTAGATTATTACTACCACCTGGAACTTTCAATGTTTATATTTGGAAAAATTATCAACTAAGATTTCACTACTACACATCACCAATTGGTATAACACTTCATGTATTTTGATGTCAAAACAAGGAAATTGGGTAAAAGATAAGGCAGTAAGTGCTGCAAGCCGTAGAATTTTTAAAAATATTACATTAAACACTGAAGAATGTGAGAATGAAAGGGATTTAACAGCTATTGAATCACAAGTTGGGAACCTATCAGTAGTACCTTTCTTAACTTTCTCAATTTTTAACTAGGTGAAAGCTCTGGCTTACATTGAAGATATTGCTAGGGTCAGGCTTTGAGCTGAGGTAGCTCTTAAATACAGCAATTGCAGGATATCTTGGTTTAGTTCTGTTGAAATCTTAAGTGTGATAGGAAGAGAAATTTCAAGCCATACTTGGTGTATGATAAAAGGTTACTATGAGATATAGTAGTATCCACTTTTTTAGAAATATTGCATAGTAATTAAAGATTAAGATTTTTTTTTTTGTCATGTTTAAATGCAGTGCATAGAGTTCAGGAAAATTAGTAAAAATAACTTGACAAATGAGCAAAATAGTTTCATTGGTACAGAATGACTTATTCTTTCCCGTTTAATAAATGAGCATTCAGTCCCCTCGATATTTTATGCTTTTCTAGTAAATTTATCTGTAATGAATTACATATACAGTACAATAGGTATGAATAGTGAAATTGATGTTTCTTCCAAAAATCATTATTTGCATATTGTTTTAGATCTTGGAAAAAAAAAGGTGAAATTTATGTAAGCAGGGCAAGATGGGAACTGCATGGTTTGCTCGCAATTATAACTGCATGAATAATACCAGTTTCTATTTCTTGAATTATTACTTGCATACACATGTGTAGATGCATCTATTAAAATTAGATCAGATCTAAACTGAAGTCTGGTTTATTACATGTTTCATTCAGAAGTGTATAAGCATGTATTATTTTGCATTGGAACTTGTACATATAATATGTAAATACTTATGTCTTTCTTTTTCAATCAGATTGCACGTCTCACTGCAATCAATCGACGACTGACACGCACTGTAAGTATGCAGAGGTTGGATATTGCAAGTGGACCAGAATCTGACATTGAGGACACAGAAGAATATAGATTATACTTGGAGGATTCAGATTCATCACCAAAGAAATATGAATATTCTATAAAAGGGGAGAATGGATTACTTGAACATGGAAGAGATGAAAGCAGAGTGAGAATGGCTTCTACATGTAGTGATAGATCAACACCCTCGCCTTCTAGGGAAACTGCGAACAGAAAAACATCACAGACTCTTGCAGATGCATTCCTTGAACAGTTACCAGAAGTCAGAAATTATGACGATGCATATCAAAATGGCTCTGCGACTCATGAAGAGAGAGGGGCATGCTAGTGAATCATATTTTGAACTTTTGTGTAAGGTGATTGCTAATATGCAACTAATGAAGTGGAAAGCTTTAAACCCTGAAGTAGATATAAGAACATTTTTATTGTACATAAAATTTAGGAAAGAAAAGTAATTGAACTGTGTCAACATTTTTTAAGTTAAGATGTAAACACAAGTCCTTGCATGTGGGACTTAAACATCAGTTGTCATGCATCTTATTGGATATTTGACATTAAGGCTAGTTCATCCATTTTATCCTGTGGACCATGTCAGTTTAGTGTGCATATTTATACTTTCATATATAAAGTATGAGATAATTCTAATGAAATTATTTAATGATTATTCTTGTGTCAGAAGTTTAGATAAAATATTTCTTGTTAACATTAGGAGATTGTGCGCATTGTTCTGGTTGGAGCAAGTAGCACACATGTCGATTGATTGAAGCTTATAATACTTTACCTCAGATTTCTTTACAGGAGGCTTAAACAGTTTGAAGATGTGCAGTATATATAAAACCATAGTATAATCTCTTCTCAC
Source organism: Cherax quadricarinatus (assembly GCF_038502225.1). Taxonomy (NCBI): domain Eukaryota; kingdom Metazoa; phylum Arthropoda; class Malacostraca; order Decapoda; family Parastacidae; genus Cherax; species Cherax quadricarinatus. Next base: position 10,142,723 of record NC_091329.1, on the reverse strand, counting down.
ATTGACACTGGATAGTTATGTGACCTAGGATGTCCATGATGTACCAGTGCTCAGTGATTACTCCAGCATACTGGAATCTCATGTTTTGCAGTTTTGAAAAAAAAAAATAGGTTAATACAAATGATGGAATGCTCTGACTGGAAAGTTAGAATTAAGCCATTATATTGTAGATTAGTGGTTTTAAAAATGGGTTACTGAGGTAAATTACAAGATACTTGACCAACTACCAGGCTGTAGCAATAGGCCATGCTTCACAAGTATTTATAGGCACAATCATTGTAAAGCTGTGATGTTTTCCTTGAGCCCTCACTTTCCCTAGGAGAAGGATGGCGAATGAAACCAAAACAAAGATATGTATTTATTTATTTTAGGTTTCTCTTTTGTATGTACTTACATTATGTATATATATATACTGTATGATATAATGGTCGAATTATTTAAAATCTTTTATTTCTTTTTAAGTGTATATTTGAGAAATATTATATAATTTTATTTCATACTACATCCTTTTTGAACAGTCTTCCTTATAATCATGAATGGGAGTGACAATCACAAGGTGCAGTCCATTGGGTTTTATTGTAAAGACTTTCATGACTTTCTGCATATATACTTATAGATTTTTTACTTTGCTGCAAATTCCTAATTTTTTACATTTTAAAACTAAGTTGAAACTATTCCAGAGGTGCTATATTTGCTCCTGTGATTGTGGGTTTATCTTGCTTTAAAACTGCTGTTACTAGATTCAAATTTTTTTTTTTTTTTTCAATTTAGCAAGTGTTTATTGATATTAATGCAAAATAGTCTATGTAATTGCTCTTATAAGATTTGAGACTCGTATGCTTCAAAAAGGCTAGCTCTTGTATGTACGTGGCTTCATTGTTTATTATTGAATCACTATTACAGCTGTTATTTGCAAGCGTACTAGATCTGTACACAGGCACCCGTCACTTAGTAATAGAATTTATTAAAATACTCAATATTTCGATACTTAAATATCTAATAACGGGGAATTTGCACCTACTACTTGTTTTGGAATAGTCGGTAGGATCAAATTTCAAGATATGAACTATGTTCATGGCTAACTTGTTCTCATATCCTAGAAAATACTTGAAAGTCCCAATAAAATCTTTGATATTGAATGCATAAAGGAAGGACTTGTGCATATTAAATAGGGGATGATGACATTCCACAATGTGAAATGTATCTTTACAACAATGATACTCAAATAAAATATAAACATCAATAACTTGAGTTTCACTGTTCTTGACAGTAACTGATTACCAACTTGCGTAAGTCTGGACCTCATTTAATCAATTTTAAACTTTCATGGGTTGTAGCACTAGTCTATACTTTCTAGCATAGATAGGGATCTGCTAGGAAAAGGAAGCAAAATAACTATCATTCTCTTTCTACCTCCCTTCCCAGGAAAGTTTCAGTAGGTATCTATTTTTTTGGCACTGTGATATACTTAGTTTAAATGATCAAGATTTTTACATACATATAAAATTTTAAGGTCAAGATTCACTGAACCCTGGTCTACAGCAATAATACTTGTTCTCTACTGATCTTGTCACTGAATACAGAAATGCCTCAATGTATAAAGATATAAACTGACCTCGAAGGGGAGGGGTAAAGGCTCTTTATTCAAACTCAAAATTTGTTTTTAAACCATAATTTCGTATAGCCACAATGTATAACTGTTTAAAAAAAAAAAAAATGAAATTTCCTTTAGCCAATCAATTATTGGTCATATTTAGTGCTCCCCAAAAACCACTAAGTGAAATAACTTTTTTCTCTCTCCAAAGCTCAAAATTTGTAGAACAGTGTAATTAGTGATCTAATTACCAGTGACATTTTTAATATAACAAATTCATAAGAAAGAATAATAAAAACTGTACTTAAATGTAGTAAACAACAGATATCCTGTGGATATCACTATTGTATGACTAGAATATTCAGCTAAAATTTCACAAAATAATTCTGTACCTTTATTTGTAGAGTGCTGATTTAGCACTTTTTTGTGAATAATTAAATGCTGAATGAATGACCTCCAGAATATAAACACGCAGCCGTACTTCGCCACACAATTCACATCTGGATACTGCATATAAAATTTATCAACAATTGTACTAGAAATAAACTATACTTTTTTAGGTAAACAATACTGACCACCTAAACATATAAGAAAATTATATTCACACACACACACAAAAAAGGCTCTAAATATATTAATGGCATACAATACCAAGTAGTAGATGAATAAAATATGTGCATTATTTCTATAAGGTTTTTGCTTTTTCACTCAAATGCAGAGTTGACTAATGTACAAGAGAGTTGAAGAAATAATCAATTCCTCAGCCTTGACAGTTGTTCAGTTCATATGATCAATGTTATGGAATGAATAAATTCTGTCAAGTCTGAGGAAGTGAACACCATCTCTTCAACTGTCTCAGTATATTAATCACCTTTGTAATTGACCAATATTATTTGTGGCAAGAAAATCTTTATCTGAGAAATAACCAGCCTGCTGGCTGCAGCTTTAGATTCTATGGTAACACTCCCACAATTATACAGTACCTATCTCAGAAAAAATATAAACTTGCCACTAACAGTGTAAAATTATTTAAAGCTAGCTTGGTAACAATGTGCAGAAATGATCAAATCCAAGATATCAGTGTAGAGGCGGACATGGCACTCTGTGAGCAACAGGTTACATTTTGATACTAATATTAAAAAACTTATGAGGCCATTAAATCAAATGTGATATACTGGTAAGCACTACAATAAAATATGGGCACTGGAACTTCTAAGCTTGGTCTACAAAGATTAACCCACATGGGCTTTGTATTTCAATGTAGTAAACCTATTCAAATGTTAATAAAAAATAATTAAAATTATATTTGATGAATTTATAAAATACACCCACCTACCATCTGACTTACGACCAAGCTTGGTTCCTACTAACCGGACACAAGTTGAACCTTACTACTGAATATCATATTATGTAATGATTTTATTTTGGTATTTCATTTTTTATGCTGTTAGTACTGTATTTTATACTATAAGGTTTAGGAGAAACACTGTGTACAACACAAACAGTTGTTTATTTCCCAAAACATTTACATACAAAACATGGTCGTAAGTCGGATGGTAGGTGTACTAGGGATGACTAATGGTTGGTTGCTTCCATACAATTCACATAACCAAATTCTGATGTCAAATATACACAAATAAAATTTGAATTTTATACCTATGACTGTAATATGCTATTGTGTATGTATATGCAGGAGTGCCAGACTACATACCTTTGATATTTTGGATGACATGATAATTTTTCCTCAAATGTTTCTTTCACAATATTTGTTGCTTCTGCGATGCCATTAAACTGTTGGTCCATTTCAGCAGTAAGTGTAGCAACTGAAAGAATCAATTCAATTCAGAAGCTAATTCTATATACTAGTCCAACAATGAAATAATTCTTTCTTTCTTTCAACACACCGGCCGTATCCCACCGAGGTGGGGTGGCTCAAAAGGAAAAACGAAAGTTTCTCCTTTTACATTTAGTAATATATACAGGAGAAGAGGTTAGTTGCCTCCTACAACACGCATGGCTTACGGAGGAAGAATTCTGTTCCACTTCCCCATGGAGGTAAGGAAATAAACAACAAGAACAAGAACTAGTAAGAAAATATTAGAAAACCCAGAGGGGTGTGTGTATATATATGCTTGTACATGTATGTGTAGTGTGACCTAAGTGTAAGTAGAAGTAGCAAGACATACCTGAAATTTTGCATGTTTATGAGACAGAAAAATGGACACCAGCAATCCTACCATCATGTAAAACAATTACAGGCTTCCGTTTTACACTCACTTGGCAGGAAGGTAGTACCTCCCTGGGCGGTTGCTGTCTACCAACCTACTACCTAGTGAAATAATTATAATGGCTAAAATTTAATTTTTCTTCTGTAGAATTATTTAAAAACTGCTCTAAGACTTTTAATAAAAAATAATCGAAGGTCACTGCAAGTTTCCTGGGTATTCTTTCTTATGAATGACAATATAAACCAGTTTAGAGTGACATTTGAACACTTCTAGAAAGACAGCAATTGAGTGAATGTGTTTTCTTTGGGATCAACCTGCCTTGGTAGAAGATAGCCATTATGTTTTTTTTCTTTAAATTGAGTGATGTTGGGTTTGGGCGATCACACACAGCAAATTACTGGTAAAAATAGGGTTGCTACATATAAGCAAAACTGCCAAAAGTGAGGGTAAACCAAGTAACATCTTAGAATGGATATTTAACAATTAATAATAAAATATCTAAAGAACCACAATCAAGGGAGGTACTTGAATGTGGGGCTTGGACTCTCCTGCCCCTTCCTTGATTGAACCTGAATGCCTCCCATTCCTGTGGGTGCTGTATGACCCTTATGGGTTTAGTGCTCTCCCATGAATGTAATAACTAAACAACCAAAAGAACAACGTAACTAACCACGGTGCCGTGAAATCCTTGGCTGGACACTTATGATACTTGACAGAAAGTAGAACCTTCTTCAATCTCACTACGAATATCACCTGAGAGCATAAAGTTAACAATAGCACGCGCTAAATAGCTTGTCACAGCAACTTGTGAAGCGTTGTAAAAGGAAGACATGTCGTCTTTCCAATCTCTACCCAAATCCTGGGAAAAGAAAATTAATCTTACATTACTCATGATAACTAATAAAGTCAGAGAAGGTGCTCAACCTGTGTGAAAATTCTGAGAAGGAAAAACCGTCAAGCAATGAAAACTGTCTTAAGGGTTTGTTAGAGCTAGCTTAACAAGACTGTTCTGATCTCAAGCTGGACTATGATATTAAGAGCTAAATATAATTTTTCTTTAATGGCTTTTCAGAAATTTTTATCACCTTTAAAACTTATGCTCAGTATTTTCCATTTGTTTGATAGCATATCTTCTTAACAGTGATATGCTAAATGTTTTCCAGACAAATAAGTCAATTCTTCTGCACATTTAAATCCTAGAAATGTCTTATTCAGACTTATGTATGAACCTTGTTTTGGTCACTATACAATAGTAGTGTCTTAACTACTACTTTTATTGCTCTAATTAGTTCCACATCAACTGACTGTATTTGGTGTAGGTTCACTTTGTTTTTTTGTATATAGTATACACTCGTGCTTCAAATTCATGGTAAAATCTCTCGCAGTTCCTCTAATTCGGTAATTCTGCCATCATCTTTAATTCTTTGTATTTTTTCTTTCGCACTTAGTTTGTTTTTTGTAAGCTCAAAAGAGATTTGGTTTTGATCTTCTCCTGTTTAAAATTTGTTTTTAAATATTCTTGCTTTTTTCCTAACATTTGTATATGATTCACTGACTTACTTGAATTTATAATAAGTGTTTTGGTTTGGTTAAATTCTGTACTGCTTCCAAGACTGCCTTTTATTCTTCTGGCTTTCCAGCAGCAGTATATGTTGCAAAACTTCTTATACATGTATACTGTATATACAGTAATGGTATATATGTATAACCCTTCTTTTAATATTTCATTCCATTTATTTTTATTGAAACATTTTGTTTGGTCTTCATCCTCTCCTGTTTAGTAGTACAGCATACCTGTTCATGTTTTCTCCTGCCCTCATCATGTCCAACATATATCCAAAAAAAAATATGCTTATCATGATCAATTGGGTCAAGATTTTAGCTTGTAGTGATAACTTCCTTTATAATAAATATCAGGCTAGATATTAGTGAGGTGTTATCTTCTCTGACAAGAACTCCTTCAATACGCAGATGCAATATTCCATCACAGAAATTTGGTTGGCCAATTAATTTCATTCTAATATCACAGGTCAAGACATGGTATATTTTCATCAATTCCCAATACAAAATTTTTAACTTGTGCATGGTCACTTTTTTGTAACATTTAATTTACTGCAGTAACGGTATATCAGTACAGTGTGACTTTATTATTATTAGATGTGTATGTGTGTGTCTTGCCTCAACAATGAAATTAATTATACAGTTGTATGCTTATTCAAGCCACCCTGCCCCTCTTTCACACACACTCACTTGTAAGTAACAATATCATATCCAGCAACACTATTACAGTACATGAAAGTGAATAAGAAAAAACATTAGACCAGAATTTACCTTACCTTTAAAAACATTTTGAAAGCCTCTCTAACAATCTGGTCTAAATTCAATTCATGAGGGAATTTAAGTTCAGGATTTCTCTCTAGGATGGTTGCTACCACTGAGAAAACCTGAAAAGTAAATTACAAATAAAAACATGTAATTTCTTTCTTAAATCCATATACATTACCATATTTTAATTTTTTTTTGTATGCAGTGAAAAGTTGTATAATTTCAAGAGCTTTTATAATCTCTTGCATTATCAAGGAAAAGTAAATAATAAAAGTCTTATAGCAGAGATGTGACCTCACACTTGCATCTAGTGGTTGGGTCTTACCTCACTAAGTGTGGCAAATACACATTTCCATTTATCTGAAATTTGAAGACGGGTCACCATCATTCACACATAATCACTGTACTGCAGAAGCACCCAGATATGACAGTTTAGATGTCACTCCAAACAGCCAATATCTCAAACCCCTCTTGAAAGTGCAGGCATTGTACTTCCCACCTCCAGGATTCAGGTCTGGCTAACTGGTTTCCCTGAATCCCATCACAAAATATTATCCTGCTCACACTCCAACAGCTTTTTATTTTTAGTAAGCTGTACAGAAAAAGTGGTTACCAGCTCAATGCTCCAGGCATTTTAGTCGACTTTTAAAACACACACTGCTTATGGAGGAAAAAGTCTTATTCCACTTCCTCATGGATATGAAAGGAAAAGTAATAAGAACAAGAACTATTAAGAAAAAACAATGAAAAACTCAGGTAGTGTGTATACGTGTGTAGTATTACCTAAGTAAAGCAGCAAGATATACCTGTTATCTTGTGTGTTTATGAGAGAGAAAAAAGACATCAGCACTCCTACCATCAAGTAAATCATATACAGGTTTCTGTCTTACACTCATTTGGCAAGACAGTAGTACCTCCCTGGGTGGATACTGTCTACCAACCTACTACGTATAAAGAATTTTGGTGGTCGCTCCTGCAACCCAGCCAGCACAAAAATCTACGAGGATTATAAACAATGTTGACAAACAAATTCTCCTTTGCCTGACATGTCACTCTTAACCTGACTAAAAACTTCAGAATAATGAAAATGTATTTCCCATGCTCAGAGAAATTTCTTAAGATACAAAATTATTTATTTTTTCTTAAGAATTGATAGACGTATCCAAGTGAATTTAGATGGTATTCAAATTCTTAATTGTGCACCTTATAAAACATACATAATAATATGACTTAATAAATCTAACCTATCGTATATCAATTTACGTACAGCCAGCAGCAACAGCCTGGTTGAACAGACCCTGATCCACCACGAGGCCTAGTCTCAGACCAGGCCACAGGGGCGTTGACCCCTGAAACCCTCTCCAGGCAAACTCCAGGTATCTCAAGTCAGACAAATATTATACAGTAGCTGTATTATGTAACAGCTATGAAATAGTGCATGTTAATTTCATGACCATCAGACTGTATATAGAACATATCTTCAATTGTCTAGTAACAAAGCAGTGAACACCTTACAAGTCTGCAAGTTTTACTTAACCCTTAAACTGTTCAAACGTAGATCTACGTTCACCTGCGTGGCACTCCGAATATTTTGAAAAATAAAAAAATATTTTTTTTTTAAATTAACCCTTTGACTGTCACAACCCCAAATCCTGAAGTGTCTCCTGGTGTTGCAAAATATTTGAAAAAAAAAAAAAAAAAACTTATGAAATGATAGAGAATCTTTTCCTGGTGATGATGACACCAAAGTACAAAATTTGATGGAAAACTTACAGAATTATGCTCTCGTGAAGTTAGTGACCTTGGCAATATTTACGCATTAGTGATTTCGCCCACTTTGAGCCCTATTTTCGGCCAATTCCACTGTTCCAGTCGACCAAACTCAGAGCTATTTCTTTAGAACTCCATTTGTTCTATCAATTGAGTGCAAGAAACTGCCCATTTACTGATTTCAACTACCCAATAAAGTGGTCAGAAATTGGCAATTTGGCCAATTTCATGCAAATTAAAAAAAATTAGTTTCAAAATAGGGTCCAGAATGAACAATGCAGACATTCCTGGCACTAAAATAAAATTTTTCTCTGTTCATCAGTCACATCTCCAGGCCCCTGTTATAATACTCTTGCTTTCTATTTTGAATTTTTTTTTTTTTTTTTTTTATTATCACACCGGCCGATTCCCACCAAGGCAGGGTGGCCCGAAAAAGAAAAACTTTCACCATCATTCACTCCATCACTGTCTTGCCAGAAGGGTGCTTTACACTACAGTTTTTAAACTGCAACATTAACACCCCTCCTTCAGAGTGCAGGCACTGTACTTCCCATCTCCAGGACTCAAGTCCGGCCTGCCGGTTTCCCTGAATCCCTTCATAAATGTTACTTTGCTCACACTCCAACAGCACGTCAAGTATTAAAAACCATTTGTCTCCATTCACTCCTATCAAACACGCTCACGCATGCCTGCTGGAAGTCCAAGCCCCTCGCACACAAAACCTCCTTTACCCCCTCCCTCCAACCCTTCCTAGGCCGACCCCTACCCCGCCTTCCTTCCACTACAGACTGATACACTCTTGAAGTCATTCTGTTTCGCTCCATTCTCTCTACATGTCCGAACCACCTCAACAACCCTTCCTCAGCCCTCTGGACAACAGTTTTGGTAATCCCGCACCTCCTCCTAACTTCCAAACTACGAATTCTCTGCATTATATTCACACCACACATTGCCCTCAGACATGACATCTCCACTGCCTCCAGCCTTCTCCTCGCTGCAACATTCATCACCCACGCTTCACACCCATATAAGAGCGTTGGTAAAACTATACTCTCATACATTCCCCTCTTTGCCTCCAAGGACAAAGTTCTTTGTCTCCACAGACTCCTAAGTGCACCACTCACTCTTTTTCCCTCATCAATTCTATGATTCACCTCATCTTTCATAGACCCATCCGCTGACACGTCCACTCCCAAATATCTGAATACGTTCACCTCCTCCATACTCTCTCCCTCCAATCTGATATTCAATCTTTCATCACCTAATCTTTTTGTTATCCTCATAACCTTACTCTTTCCTGTATTCACCTTTAATTTTCTTCTTTTGCACACCCTACCAAATTCATCCACCAATCTCTGCAACTTCTCTTCAGAATCTCCCAAGAGCACAGTGTCATCAGCAAAGAGCAGCTGTGACAACTCCCACTTTGTGTGTGATTCTTTATCTTTTAACTCCACGCCTCTTGCCAAGACCCTCGCATTTACTTCTCTTACAACCCCATCTATAAATATATTAAACAACCACGGTGACATCACACATCCTTGTCTAAGGCCTACTTTTACTGGGAAAAAATTTCCCTCTTTCCTACATACTCTAACTTGAGCCTCACTATCCTCGTAAAAACTCTTCACTGCTTTCAGTAACCTACCTCCTACACCATACACTTGCAACATCTGCCACATTGCCCCCCTATCCACCCTGTCATACGCCTTTTCCAAATCCATAAATGCCACAAAGACCTCTTTAGCCTTATCTAAATACTGTTCACTTATATGTTTCACTGTAAACACCTGGTCCACACACCCCCTACCTTTCCTAAAGCCTCCTTGTTCATCTGCTATCCTATTCTCCGTCTTACTCTTAATTCTTTCAATTATAACTCTACCATACACTTTACCAGGTACACTCAACAGACTTATCCCCCTATAATTTTTGCACTCTCTTTTATCCCCTTTGCCTTTATACAAAGGAACTATGCATGCTCTCTGCCAATCCCTAGGTACCTTACCCTCTTCCATACATTTATTAAATAATTGCACCAACCACTCCAAAACTATATCCCCACCTGCTTTTAACATTTCTATCTTTATCCCATCAATTTTTATTCACACAAAAAATAGAAGATTTACTATTATGCAGACTACTGCAATATTGTAATAATTGTATAAATAACATCAACCCATTCATGACTGCATATTAGAATGGCTAGTTGGACATTTATTGGACAATGACATCATTTGTTCACTCTTGAACATCGGCAAAAATCGAACATTTCTGCCACTTGGAGCTCCATTTCAAGACCCTTTTCATAATAAAACCAATCAAAATTACTTCTATTTCTATAAAATGTTTTCCAATATATCAAATGAGGCCAAGAAAACAAGAATACAACCATAAATACTATATGAGGGGGAAGCTGGCTCGTAACTCGGAGCAAAAAATCGACTGAGTGACGGCTCGTATCTTGAAAAACTCGTATGGTGGGGCACTCCTAAGTCGAGGTTCCACTGTACAGTAAAAAAATTTTGAAATCCCCATTAGAATAGCTCAACTAACTTCAAATAGAAGGGAATCTATTGTATTATTTTAATCAATGTCTTTGGTGTACTTGTGATCCAGTTTGTGAACTTCACTCCTTTTTCTCTTGTGTTGTTCATGTGAAAGATGTTTACTACTTAGTCCCTTTTATAAATATTTTCAGGAACAGTGCAATTGCATGCCACTTTACTGATGTACATAGCTTATTATCAGACTTACCATATACAGCCTCTCCTCACTCAACGACGGAGTTCCATTCCTAAGACCATGTCGGTAAACAAATTCGTTACTAAACAAGGAGCATACTATAATGGTAGTGGGTTTGTGTCAACCATCTTTGATATTATTTTAATGTTGATTTGCACCATTTATAACATTTTTAGTATATTTTTAAATGTTTATACAGTAGTGTCCTGTATATTGTAATAAACAGAATAGAGGAAATCAGCTCTAATATGCATTATTTAGGTATGCATACTGGTCAGAGAGCCCGTCGTAAGTCCTTGTCGTCAGTAAACGAGCATGTCACTAAGTGAGGAGAGGCTGTATTACATTAAGAAAAAACAAAAATGATATTCTCCAACTTTGGTTAAAAGTACAGTACCTCAACAACAATCTGTCGATATTCAGGGTGCTGGATGCGGTTGAGTAGAGACTGGACAGTAAGGGCAAAGTTTAATTCCCCAGAAGACATTTCAGAAATGGTAGGCTGCTGTGGAAGTAACTGATCACAGAGACGAACCCCCTGTGTAGTCTTTGACAAAATGTTGAATACCTAGAAGAGAGAAACTTGTTAAAACTAAGCATTGAATCAAAATTTGGAGAGGCCTCTCAAGAACAGTACATTTAAAATGTTCCTCATAATTTTAAACATTTTAGAAAACAAAGCAAGCAGTATTTTGAAGATATCGTGCAATTCCCACATTAGTATATTTTGCTCTACTTTCCAATTATGCTTAATGATGATGCTGCATAACTGTCCTGCTAAGACTTCAGCCTTTAATGCCTCTGAATTCAGAGAACATATTCTAAGTTGAGTTACCAGAGTCTAAACAAAGTTAAGTCAGGGTAAAAATTACAAGTGTGAGATGAGAGTAAAAAATATGTAAAAATTAAAAACTTGTGAATTATAAAAAAAAAAAAAATGATTTAGATAAAGAAAAATTGGATATCAAATTGGGGAGGAGGAGTATGGAAGAAGTGAACGTTTTCAGATATTTTGGAGTTGACATGTCAGTGGATGGATTTATGAAGGATGAGGTTAAGCATAGAACTGATGAAGGAAAAAAGGCGAGTGGTACGTTGAGGTATATGTGGAGACAAAAAAACATTATCTATGAAGGCAAAGAAGGGAATGTATGAAAGTATAGTAGTACCAACACTCTTATATGGGTGTGAAGCTTGGGTTGTAAATGCTGCAGCGAGGAGGCGGTTGGAGGCAGTGGAGATGTCCTGTCTAAGGGCAATGTGTGGTGTAAATATTATGCAGAAAATTCAGTGTGTGGAAATTAGAAGAAGGTGTGGAGTTAATAAAAGTATTAGTCAGAGGGCTGAAGAGGGGTTCTTGAGGTGGTTTGGTCATTTAGAGAGAATGGATCAAAGTAGAATGACATGGGGAGCGTATAAATCTGTAGGGTAAGGAAGGCGAGGTAGGGGTCTTTCTCGAAAAGGTTGGAGGGAGGGGTTAAAGGAAGTTTTGTTGGCGAGAGGCTTGGACTTCCAGCAAGCGTGCATGAGCATGTTTGATAGGAGTGAATGGAGATGAATGGTATTTGGGACCTTACGATCTGTTGGAGTGTGAGCAGGGTAATATTTAGTGAAGGGATTCAGAGAAACTGGTTATTTTTATATAGCCAGACTTGAGTCCTGGAAATGGGAAGTGCAATGCCTGCACTCTAAAGAAGGGATTTGGGATATTGGCAGTTTGGAGGGATATGTTGTGTATCTTTATATGTACAGTGGACCCCCACCTTATGAACGCATCGCGTTACGTTAAATCTGCCATATGAAGCATTCGAATGTAAAAATTTTGCCTCGCCTCACGATAAAAAACTCGCCTTAAGTGATTCGTCCGGGATGCGTCCCATGTGTGGCCTGAGTGCCAGTGTTTACAAGCCAGCCAGTGCAGTCGCATCTACGCATACATTCAGTACATTTCACATTATCCCAGTGTTTTCAGTGCTTGTAACTGCAAAATAAGTCACCATGGACCCCAAGAAAGCTTCTAGTGCCATCCCTGTGGTAAAAAGGGCAAGAATTAGTATGGAATTGAAAAAAGAGATTAAGGAAATGTGTGCGAAGTGGGTTGAACTGCAAACCTTTACGGATGAAAATCACCCTGACACAGCTACTGCAAGCCGTGTTGGCAACCTGTACAATGACAATGTTATGGCCCATTTTAGGAAAATCTTAAAGGAACGAAAGGTACAGAGCTCTATGGACAGATTTGTTGTGCGACAGAGGTCCAGTGACACTCAAGCTGGTCCTAGTGGCATTAAAAGAAGAAGGGAAGTAACCCCGGAAAAGGACTTGCTACCTCAAGTCCTAATAGAAGGGGATTCCCCTTCTAAACAATAACTTCCACACTCTCCCCTCCTCCCATCCCATCAATCATCACCAGATCTTCAATAAAGGTAAGTGTCATGTATTCTATTCTTAGTAGAGTAGTAATTGTGCATGTCTTCTTCAGTTTGTGTGTATTAAAATTAATATTTCATGTGGTAAAAAAATGTTTTTTTTTCATACTTTGGGGTGTCTTGCACGGATTAATTTTATTTCCATTATTTCTCATGGGGAAAATTAATTTGGCTAACAATAATTTCGGCTTACGATGAGCTCTCAGGAACGGATTAATATCGTAAGGCGGGGGTCCACTGTATATGCTTCTAAACTGTTGTGTTCTGAGCACCTCTGCAAAAACAGTGATTATGTGTGAGTGAGGTGAAAGTGTTGAATGATGATGAAAGTATTTTCTTTTTGGGGATTTTATTTGTTTTTGGGTCACCCTGCCTCGGTGGGAGACGGCCGGCTTGTTAAAAAAAAAAAAGTATAAATACTTCCCTATAGGAAAGTGGAACAAAATTATTCCTCCGTAAGCCATGCGTGTCATAAGAGGTGACTAACATGCTGGGAGCAAGGGGCTAGTAACCCTTCTCCGTATCCCACCCTGCGTCGGTGGGATATGGCCAGTGTGTTGAAAGAAGACATATAAATACTATTGATGGAAAAAGGGGGTAAAAGAGGTTTTGTAAGCAGGGGGCTTAGACATACAGCAGGCATGTATGAGCATGTTAGATAGGAGTGAGTGAAGACAAATGGCTTTTGGGACTTGATAAGCTGTTGGAGTGTGAGCAGGGTAATATTTTGTGAAGGGATTCAGGGAAATCAGTTAGCCGGCCTTGAATCCTGGAGGTGAGAAGTACAATGTTTGCTCTTTAACCCCTTAACTGTCCAAACACAGATCTACGTTGTTACTGCTAGTACTCCAAATGTAGATCAACGTTTTATTTTTCCTGCCTCCAAATTTGGCACGGTTGGCCTGAGATGCCTGGTCAACACAGAATGGGAGCACCAGTTCAGTTGAGCGCCAGCTAGAGCAAACAGCACTGCAAACACCAGGGATTCACTGATGCCATGTCATATTAACACTCCCCTTTTAAGAGGAAAGTGATGTTACTCCAAGTTTAATGGCTTTGAGGTGGATGTGGCCACAAGTCATTGAGGAAACATAAAAATCTCGATAATAACCCATGAGAAACATTTGTGCACCATCCTTTCAATTTTGGTACCACTGGTAGTGTCATCCTGCCAGAATGTCCTATAACCTTTGCCCTAAGTGAAGAGAAACAATTCTGGAACATGTAATACATGTTCGGCAGGCTGGTTGGCCTGCTGGCTGGTTGGCCTGCTGGCTGATTGGCTGTGTCTATCTCCATCTGTCTGTATCTATCTCTGTCTCTATCTCACAGGTACACATAAATACAATTATACATAGTGTAAATTACCTAGGATAACCCCAAAAAATTCAAAGTGCTATACTGTGCTTGTAGATATAATGCATAATAAGTATGACTGGCAAGTAATACGGATTTTCACTTGTTCAGGAATCAGACGTGACTAATCTGAATCGTGTGTAATACCTGTTGGTTCACGAGTTGCTCTCTCTGAGACAGAGAGAGACAAGCAGAGAGGCAGAGAGAGAGACAAGCAGACAAAGAAACAGAAAGACATAAGCAGAGACAGAGATAAACAGAGCTAGACAGGCAGACAGACATGTTTATGTATAACAGTGAAAACAAATAAAGACAAGGCAGTGCACAATCATCAAATGTCACTCCACTGCTGCACAGTCAGCAGTGCATTGTCACCATGCTTCAAGGAAACTTACTATTATTATTATTGTTATTATATACTCCTGCATGTCCAAAACATTGCTGGGACCTATAAATACTATGTATATATTTCTAGACAATAGTATGCGACTAAGGTAGGTGAAATTGTTCACATGTCACTTTGTGACTATTTGAGTACTATTCTAGTACCTAATATTAGTGTCAAAACAAAGATTGCCTATGAAATCACAAGAACTACTACAAATTGTAATTTCTTCTTCTTTCAACACACCAGCCATATCCCACCGAGGCGGGGTGGCCCAAAAGGAAAAACGAAAGTTTCTCCTTTTACATTTAGTAATATATACAGGAGAAGGGGTTACTAGCCCCTTGCTCCCGGCATTTTAGTCGCCTCTTACAACACGCATAGCTTACGGAGGAAGAATTCTGTTCTACTCACCCATGGAGGTAAGAGGAAATAAACAAGAACAAGAACTAGAAAGAAAACCCAGAGGAGTGTGTATATATATGCTTGTACATGTATGTGTAGTGTGATCTAAGTGTAAGTAGAAGTAGCAAGATGTACCTGAAACCTTGCATGTTTACGAGGCAGAAAAATGGACACCAGCAATCTTACCATCATGTAAAACGATTACAGGCTTTCGTTTTACACTCACATGGCAGGATGGTAGTACCTCCCTGGGCAGTTGCTGTCTACCAACCTACTACCTAGGACAAATTGTAATTCTTTCTTTCTTCTTTGAACACACCGGCCATATCCCACTGAGGCGGGGTGGCCCAAAAGGAAAAACAAAAGTTTCTCCTTTTGCATTTAGTAATATATACAGGAGAAGGGGTTACTAGCCCCTTGCTCCCGGCATTTTAGTCGCCTCTTACAACACGCATGGCTTACAGAGGAAGAATTCTGTTCCACTTCCCCATGGAGGTAATAGGAAATAAACAAGAACAAGAACTAGAAAGAAAATAGAAGAAAACCCAGAGGGGTGTGTGTGTATATATATGATTGTACATGTATGTGTAGTGTGACCTAAGTGTAAGTAGAAGTAGCAAGACGTACCTGAAACCTTGCATGTTTACGAGACAGAAAAATGGACACCAGCAATCCTACCATCATGTAAAATAATTACAGGCTTTCGTTTTACACTCACTTGGCAGGATGGTAGTACCTCCCTGGGCAGTTGCTGTCTACCAACCTACTACCTAGGACAAATTGTAATTATCAGAACATAAAATTATATGAGAAAAAAGGTATACAATTTTATTGGCAACACTTCTGCAAGCGGCAGCGCTTCATGTTGCCATCAGGCGAGTGACAAGCTCCAACATTGTGGCCTTATATCTCCGTAAGTACTGACTAAATTTGTTTTTTTTAGATTATTACATGTAAAAAGGTCCTCTTTTAAATATTTGGAGAACTGGGCAAGATAATGTAGAGTTACATTTGGACAATTAAGGGGTTAAAGGAGGGGTTTGGGGTATTTCCTGTTAGAAGGTCATCTAAACTGTCATTTCTGCAAGCCTCTACAAAGATAGTAATAGTGTGAATGATGGTGAAAGTTTTTTTTTTTTTTTTTGGTGAGGTGGGGTGGGGGATGGGGGGGTTCACACTGCCTAAGTTGGAGATGGCCAGTGTAAATATATATACTGTACTGCATTTTGGGGAACAGGAAGCTCTTTAAATAAGAAATATGGTTGGGTGTAACTGGAAACTCAAGAGGTACTGGGACAGTATTAAATCTGATTCCATCATACACACACATTACATAATGAATTATTTAATACACAACTTGATTATTATAGTTTTGAACTTTAACCCTGTAAAAAATCTAGAATTGCCTCTTGTTGTTAGGGTCTGCTGAGTGAATTAATCTCGGACTGTAACAGAATTGTTCGTTATTGCTATGATCATGGACAAATAATCTCAACATTTGTATTTAATGGACAAATGGCATGACTGGACATCCTTCTTCCCTTTTAGTCTGTTACTATATTGTGAACACATATTACAATCAATATTAATGTATCACTGCTTCAAAATTCTTTTATAAGCAGTAACTTTCGTACATTTTTATTATTATTAATGTATGGTATTATACTACTTAAAATACACAAGACTTTATTGCAACTCATGAGAGGTAAACACAGCATCAGTGGCATAAGACTGACTGCCAATATGCTTGATCCTTGCAGTTAAGTCACATGCAAACTCTCTATACAATGCTCAAAACTTATAACCTGTTAACTTCAATGGTGATGGCACAACTAATTTACTTTTTCTTTTTGAAGTCATTATTTTTTTTTTTTTTTGCTGCAATGCTCTGGCATGTGTCACCTTCTGATATAATAAGTAAATACTCTTAAAATAGTAATTGTTTGGGTTTTTCCCTCTTGCATTACCCTTTATAAATAAATATGTCAACTATAAACAAACCTTTTCATAAAACCTCTTTGGTGTTCGCCCAAGACAACCATCAATGACTCGAATTTGTTGTGGAGTTAATCTGAAAAAAATAAGATACAGTATTTTATTATACTACAGTAACAGGAAAAGCTATTTTACTTAGTTATTATATTCAGAGATACTCAATGTGTAAAGGAAAATAGTGTAACTTTTGTTCCTCCACTTATGAATGAGCAATCCTTAGAAATAACAAAAAAGGCACAATACCGTGACTGGAACGATACACAAATAACCCGCACATAAAAGAGAGAAGCTTACGATGACGTTTCGGTCTGACTTGGACCATTGACAAAGTCAATGTCAATGGTCCAAGTCGGACCGAAAAGTCGTTGTAAGCTTCTCTCTTTTATGTGCGGGTTATTTGTGTATAGCAACCCTTATCTTGACATCACTACCTTGATATACCCTTGATGAGTTTAAAGAGTTTTTCCTACTCCCAGAGCCTGGCCTTGGGCCCTGGGCTGGGCTTTTGAGGGCACCATATTCTGCAGTGATGGTTCATCTCCCCTGCAATATTTATGCTGCAATGCCACTGACTGTCCACTACATTTATGTCACCATACTGACATAAATGTAGTGGACTATTACTATTTTCTCATTATTTATCATTTAGTTTTATTTATTAGTTCTTATCTATATTTTCATATAATTTCATTCCTACTTTCTCACTTGTATAGGTTTGCTGAGTATTTACATATTCTTGTCTCACAATGTAAACAAGTGGTAAACCTACTTGGTGTCTATATAGTAATAATTCAGGAAAACATTACCCCCACAGCCTAGTCTCAGATCAGGCTTTCATGTCAATGCCCTGGTCAGTAAAGGCTATTGGTACTTATCATATGCAGTTTGATGTAAGCTCTACAGCCTTGCTGTTTAAGAGTAGCTTAACAGCAGAGACTTGTCAATTTCCCTGTTAAATATATTTGGGGATCTGTTGGTAATTCCCTTCATACTGTATTTGAAAGATTGTTGAAAGGTCTTCAGTTTTTATTTATCGAGCATCCCTCTATACTTATTGCACCTATCTTTTTTTACTGGGGGTATTTTGCATCATTTACAATGCCTTCTGTCTTGTAAGAGGCTATTTTACTATCCAATTTAAAGTCAGTGCCACTGGTATTTTAAGACCCAAAATAATTTAGGTGCTTGAGTAGATGCAGGCAGTGAAATATTCTGCTAAACAACTAAGTAAACTCTAAGGGCAAGTGTTTTAAGTGCTCCTGATTGAAAGTAATTGAAATGTCCATGAAGGCATTAGTTAAATTATCTTTCAAGTAGGGGTGGTAGTAACTGTGCAATAGGAAGTGACCAAAAAATACTTTTTTTTAAATATTACAAATGCTGTACTCTGAGAAACGTACTTCTCCTTGTGTGCCCACTCGTCTAGAGAGAGCACCTTGACAACCAATCGGCGTACTTCATTTGGAGCCAGTGATTCGATAGTTTCCTTCACCTTACACACATCATGTAAGTAGTAGGTCATAGCTTTGATCATCCATCTGACAAGGAAGAAAATAATTAAAACAAGAGTTAAGATCAAGCATAACTTAAAAATATATTTTGATTGTCTCCAACTTAAATTCAACCAGGAATGTTTATGCTTTAGTAGATATACATCAAAGCTAATACATTATTATTATTCTATTCATGGAGAAATGTTAAACCCATAGGAGTTAAACAAAACAACACCTAGGGAAAGCTAATAAATTACAATTATTTTATTCATGGGGAAATGTTAAACCCATAGGAGTTGTATAACACCTAGGGAAAAGGAGATAATTATTTTTGTTTCAAGGAAGGGGAAGGTAACTTCAATTCCTTGGATTAAGAGTCCTTCATCAACCTCAAGATGCTCCCTTGATGGTGAAAATCAAGACTTCAGTACATTCAAAATGCTGAGTTTTAAAGGGAACCATTATATACTGCACCTTATGTTAATGAAGTTTATATGCACATTTCAAACTGAAGAAACAGAGACTTACCCAATTCTTATGTTGAGAATGCCATTGAAGAGTTGTGTGTGTGTAGCAATAAGTTTGCCACAGTAGAGAACTACTTCTTGCTGCAAAACTGCCTGCACCACATTATGAGACTGCAAATGTAATAATAATTAAACAACTGTGAATAGTGGCACTGTGTTATTCAGTAATTGGAAACTCTTGCTAATGCTAATAACTGATTCTTGATACTTACAAATACATTTCAGATAAACAATGTACAAACTGAATATTAAAAAATATAAAATGAAATGACACTTGTAAATCCCCCAGAAAATTCACATTTTGGAAAGAAAAAAGATATAAAACTAAAGAAGAGATTAATTAATTCACTACACTAACTGTAGCTACTGTATAAAAAATATGGTAATACTTTATCCTATGACAGAAGCAACACCAAAGTTTGACCACATAGTAGGGAGAGTGAAGGTATAATTTGTCAGAAGGTTGACAGGTTACATCAGTTGACCTGACGTTAATTTCCACTAACTTACTCTTCATGTACCAGCCTAAGGATAAAAATATTCAGCTTCACAGTATTTCTTGTCTACAGTATTTTTCAAACTATAATATTTGAGTGATTTACCTTTACATTATATGCATATTTATTACATCAGATGTTTCCCACCAAGGCAGAGTGATCCAAAGATTGAAAATGCATTCACCATCACTCCTCCTCAAGGTGATTTTCCAAAAGTACACACGTATCACAATTCAAATGTTCCATCAAATTGTGACACCCACACTGTACTACCCATCTCCAGAAATCAAGTTTGCAGATATAATATCTTGCTCATGCTGCAATAGTGTATCAAATAAAAAAACACTTGTCTCCACTTATTTTGATTTAACACACCAAAACAAACATACTGGATACTCAGGCTAATAGCTTTCAAAACTGTCATTCTTATTTTGTTCACACCATATATTGCTCTCAAACATGACACTGCCACTGCCTCCAGCCTATTTTTTTATTAAATAAAGTGTAATTCCAAAAATCTTTCAATCCTAAATTTTAATTAGCTACAAGGAAGAAAATTAAAGCACAGATCTTGACAATAGACACAACTGCAGATAAAAATTCATTTTCCATCTCTTAGGAAATTATATTTGCAATTCCTCTTCAAATGTCAAAGAAAACTCTCTACTATGAACACTAGAACAACAGCTGGCCTCAGTCACTCATGTCAGTACTGCTGAGAGGAAGTACACTATCCCTTTCTGGTAAGCCAGTGGTTGCTCCTGTTATGACTCACTATAGGGCCAACAGTTACCCCAACTTCACATACACTCTATGTCCTTATGCAACACTGCTATATACTAAATTTTTGCATCTTATGAAGCTCTAGAAAAAAATTGGAAAAAACTATTAAAGAGGAGCCTACAAACATATTTTTAGTATACAGCCTGTCCTCACTTAGCGACGTACTCGCTTACCGATGACTTGGACTTACGACAGGCTCTCTGACCAGTTTACATGCCTAAATAATGTATATTTGAGCTGATTTCCTCTATTCTGTTTATTACACTACTGTATAAACACTTAAAAATATACCAGAAATGTTATAAATGGTGCAAAGGTGACATTAAAACAATATCAGAGGTGGCTGACACAAACCCACCACCATTATAGTATGCTCTTCACTTAGCGACAAATTCATTCACTGATGTAGTCTTAGGAATGGAATTCCATTGTTAAGTGAGGAGAGGCAAGTTTTGAATACTTCTACAGATATTAATTAGGAAAGAATAAGAAAAACTACAGGAAATATGGTAGGAGTAACCTGCCTGAAGTGCTGGAGTGTAGAAAAGATCGTGTATTTCAGCAGGTTGGACTGGTTTGTCGAGAAGTATCTCATCATTGCCATAACCAGCTGTTAACTGAAAGCAAGTAACAAATAATTACACAACAGCACTAGTACATATATCTCGGATACTTCTAGACTATTTTCCTATTTAGATACTGAATGCTGTGGATATTCCTGTTTTGCAGTTTTTAAGCCAATGAAATAATGTAATCAAACATTTTTTGAAATTCAAGAAGTTGTTAAAATGCAATAACTATACAGTATTTTACTTAACAAACAAGTCAAGGAAATGTGCATCTACAAGATAATACATGCATCTAAACCAAACACTGCTGTATCATTCCAAACAATGAGGGTTAACTGTTTTTTGTTATACTACTTAGTAATATTAGTCTTGAGGAGCAGTGAACACTTGTGAGAGTAATCATGAGGAGGCTCACATGAAGCTTAAGCAATACAGCACTATAACCCCTCATCAATACCAGTAAATTATCTACTAAACACTGAATGAATGGAAAGCTAACGCAAACACTGAACTGAATTTACAAAGCATTAGTATTATTATATATATATAAGGAAGTGCTAGACCTGTATGGATCATACAGCACTTGGGGAATGGAGGAAGATCAAGTTTGATCCAAGAGAAAAGGAGGGGTAGTACTAATTCCATGGATCCTGATCCCTTCACTAGCATGAAAGAAACCACCCCCTTGGAAGAATTGCAAAGCATAAAGACCATAAATATGCTAGTACAGGTTAATTTAAAATGAACCCTACTTTAGAAGAAACTAGACTGACAGATACCTGTTTATTTCTATCTTGGTTCTGAGACCCTCTTCAAGCAGATGAAACAATGTGAAAGAAGTGGATTATAAAACACAAGTGATATGCTCTAGAGGCAAGCTCTGAACAGGTGACCTAGCTGCCAGTGCTGAAATAGCATCAGGTTTCCACTGTTCCAGGAGAGGTTAAAATTTAATGCTGCTGCAATGACAGCTGATTCAGTTAGGTTTTCTTTTGTGGAAAGGATGTGTGTTCTCAGTGTATGCTGTGGCTAAAATGTTTAACACACTGAGTGATGTTTTTTTCTTGTGCCTTCTTATGGATTGTGTGTTTGATGATTTTAGTGTTGAAGTACACACCAGTCTGTCTGATACTATAAGTACTATGCTTCTTGCCCCTTGGTGAGACAAGAAGCACACAGATTTTATTTTATATAAATTTGGCAAACAAGATCAAAGATGTTTGCTAATATAAATTATGTTTGAGCTCATTATAAATGGTGTGTGTGTATATATATACACATACATCATGCCCATTCCCCAGGTGGCAGTATATGTAAGCCTTGCCTTGGTAGGAGTAAACAACTTCAAGCTATCTTAACTGTCTTTCAGTGTACTGTGCTGTATGATGTGAGCTTTGTATAAAATGGTGGTAAGTAAACTAGATGCTCAAAACTAATTTTTACTTAATATAGTATCACAACTAGTACATCATATATTAAAACAAAATGACTGCTGTGTAATTACAAAGTAAGGTAAATCTTTTATGTGACCCATCTGCAGTACCATATGTATCACCAAAGTGATCCAATCTTGTAAAACACCATAATGTGGAAAAAACTGCCAATTTTATTACCACCTGAGCACTATCATTATTGTTTGCTTGTGAACAAGAATAGATTCTTCATCTTTTGCATCACAAATAACAATACAGTACAGCCACAGTTTTGTTTTACAAAAATAGTACATGCTGCATAAAATTCCCTAAATTACAATCCAATTAAGTTTTGCTAACAATTAATGTGCTACAAATCTATATAAATCTGTACAAGGTACTCACAATCAATATATTTAGCACTACATAACAGACAAATGTGACAAATTGAGCGCTTCTAAACCTATCCATAATGTATCCCTGTACCGAGCATTACCTGTTTTCCTGAAACTAATACAGTAGTGATGTAAGGTGAGATTGACTCCACCTCCTTGGCGAGTAATGCCGTACACTCTCGCACAGCAGCCCAGTATCGAAGGGAGGAAGCTTGACGGAGCAGGGCGCATAGGCGGTCGTTTACTGATGAAAGGCAGGGAAGGGCAGCATGCATATAAAATAATAAATGGTTTTCAGTTAAGCAGACAGGTACAGATGTAGTTGAAAAAAACTATCTAGAAGTTGGTACACAAGCACCCTATCACACCGCTATCTACAATGAGCTCAAGCACCACTGCCATACCATACACAGGAATTTTCCAGGTAACTTTTATGTCAAGAGTCTTATAATGTTATTTTGACTACTATATTTTTTACACATTATGCTAAATTAGAACATTTTCTCGGCAGGAAGGGCAAGAAAACCCTAGCAATGCTGGACATAACACTGTGGAGAAGAAAAGTTATGCCAACACAAAGTCTCTTCCTCAACATGATCATTTGTTTTCCAAAGAGAGCTGGTATTCCTTGGAAACTTAATCTCTCGATATTTAATCTCCATCCTATCTTTCTTACTACTCACCATTCCCAAATGGTTTTTCAATTCTATAATAATTGCAGTATACCCTTAGGTATACTTGTTAATTAATTTCCAATCATATTATAATTGTTATTTCTGCCTGTCACTGAAGCTGCATAGTGAATTACAACTTAGTTCTATTAGTCGAAAGAAATCACCGAAGAGAATTTTTCTTAGTTGTCATTTGGTCAAGTCAAACATGTTAGTATATACAAGTTACCACCTCACTAACACCATTTTTCCTTTTTAAATTATATCTTCTATACCACCACACTATCTTCTAATTTCTTCATACCTTATTAACTGCATCAATGAGAAAGTTTTCACCAGACGATCCTAGTAATGGAAGAAAGTCCTCTGTGACAATGGCCAAATTCAAATAACCTTAACATGTGGACAGGGAAATGCTTAAGAAACTGATGACAACATTTATTAGATCTAAATTTATATGCAGCAGTATTATGGTGCCCACATCTAAAAATCACAAACATCAAAAATAGTCAAAGATGAACTACAAAACGACTACCAGAATACAAATATATGAGTTACGAGCTACAAAGAAAGGCTGAAGGTATTAGATATGCCTTTACTGGCTGATAGGAGGAAAAGAAGAGACTTACCTACATATAATTAAATGACAAAGATTTCCTAGCACCATAAATAGGAATTCAAGGAAACCAGTTAACTGAACTTGAGTTCTTTAGGCGGACAGTACAGTACCTGCACTTTCAGGATGGGTGGTGATGTTGCAGTTCGGAGGTTGATTTGAATTGTGATGCTTGTGCCCTTCCCGAAAGACAGCTAGAGAATGAAAGATGGGGGAAGTGTTTCCTTCACTGGCTCACCCTACCTTAGATGTAAATTTTCAGTGTGTTTAAAAAAAGGAAATAGAGAGAAGTAATGGCAGTCAGCCATTGCTTCCTGCTACTTCACACTCTTGTTTCAGGCAGGGATTCTGATGTGCTGTTGGAGTGTGAGCAAGGTAACATTTATGATGGGATTCAGGGAAACCGGCAGGCCGAATTTGAGTCCTGGAGATGGGATGTATAGTGCCTGCACTCTGAAGGAGGGGTGTTAATGTTGCAGTTTTATAACAGTACTGAAAGCACACCTCTGGCAAGACAGTGATGGAATGAATGATGATGAAAGTTTTTCTTTTTTGGGCCACCCTACCTTGGTGGGAAACAGCTGATGTGTTAATAATAAAAATAATAAAATCTGGACATTGAACAGGCTTACCTCATGCCCTAGCTAGTGTAATGTACATGATAACTCTCTAACATGGATATTTCTGTTCATTTGAATACCAGGTATAACAAGGTTTACTCTGTTTTCTTTCTTGTAAGAAAAAAATTATCTTGAAACTTGTTAACTTGTTGACCATTTTTTGTTTTTTAATCAGAGAAGCAGTCATGTAGTGACTGGAGGTTGAACACCTCTATATTTTGAACACCCAGTAGCCCTCTCTTGAGAGAAAGTGATGCATGTGCAAATTTTAATGCTTCCTGGTTACGCTCAGCAACCACATTGCCAAATGTTTTGCATTCGTTTTTTTGTGATTAAACATATGTCATAATGGGTTTATGTTACCTAACGTAAACCAATCTAACCTAGCCTAAAATAAATAGTTCAGTATTATACAGTACATTATTGAATATCACCCATAATTTCATGCAGAATTTAATGAGGTGTTTGCAGCAAGGCTAAATGCAACTAATTGTAACTCCTGGCACTTGATCCTTAATCAGTGAGTAGAAATTTAACCAAAAGTATTTAAAGAAAAATAAAAAATTCTAAGGTTTAGTTCAGTCATCTTTACTGATAAAAATTTTGTTTGTTAACCCTTTGACTGTTTTCGACGTATAAATACGTCTTACGAGCCAATGTTTCTGACGTATATATACTCAATAATTCTAGCGGCTTCAAATCAAGTGGGAGAAAGCTGGTAGGCCCACATGTGAGAGAATGGGTCTGTGTGGTCAGTGTGCACCACATAAAAAAAATCCTGCAGCACACATTGCGTAATGAGAAAAAAAAAACTCTGATCGTTTTTTTGGAATAAAACACCGACTTTGAGGTGTATTTTCGTATAGTATTTATCATTGTATTCGCGTTTTCATGGTCTTAGGTGATAAAATGGAAAACATATTACAGAAATAGAGATGATTTTCATTACTTTTACGATGAAAACGACCTTGAAACTGAGCTCAAAGTAGCGGAAATGTTCGATTTTTACCAATGTTCAAGAGTAAATAAATCACACCACACGTCCAATACACGTCAACTGGGGAGTCTAATATTCTTTCACTAGTGCACTGATATTATTTATACCATTTTTACAATAATGCAGTCGTCTGCATAACAGTAAATTTTGTATTTTTTTGTATGAATAAAAAATCAAAATAGAAAGCAATAATACTATAAGAGGGGCCTAGAGATGTGACTAATGAACAGAGCATATGTTATTTTAGTGCCACGAATGTCTACCTTGTTTATTCTGGACCCTATTTTGAAATTGGCATCTTTTTTATTTTGCGTGAAATTGGCCAAATTGCCAATTTCTGACCACCATATTGGGTAGTCCAAATTAGTAAATGGGAGGTTTCTTATACTCAGCTGATAGATAAAATGGAGTTCTAAAGAAATAGCTATGAGTTTGGTCAACTGGAACAATGGAATTGGCTGAAAATAGGGCTCAAAGTCGGCGAAATCGCCGATACGCATATGTCGCCGAGACCGCTAACTTCGCGGGAGCATAATTCCACGAGTTTTCGACCAAATTTCGAACTTTTGGTGTCTTTACCATCGGGAAAAGATTCTCTATCATTTCATAAGAAAAAATAATTTTTTTTTTCAAAAATTGAGCGACATAGAATGACAGTCAAAGGGTTAAATTTTAAAATTAACAAAATTATTTAATATAATTTTTCTTATAACAACTATGGAAAATACTATCCTAAAGTTGAAGGAATTTATTGCAACAGTTATAAAACTTTTTTATTTACTGGTTCAACTTATTAAAAAATAAACTATACTACTTTCATCACAACATTTTAAACTTCACGGCCTTAACCCCAAATTAGAAATTTTGTACTCAAGACATTAACACAGTTTCAAATTTACTTCAGATTTATTTTAGTACACCAGATAGATCTGTTCTAGATCTGGGTCTAACTCTATTCATGCACTGTTAATTAATGCAGTCCACATTTCATTTAAGCAAGATTATTAACAGATATTTTGTAAGTGACCACAAAAAAACTCACAAAACATTAGACCAGTCATGGTAATTATTGCATATTAATTAGAACGACACAAGCTTCTAAGATTATTTCCATAAAAACAAAGACAAGGCTTGTACAGAATACTGAGGACTCGGAACAAGTTTAAGAAGATAATGAATTTTTTTTTTTTATATGGTGGAGGAGTTGCTATGGGCTTAAGGAAGTCATGCACTGGAATGTTGATGGTTAAAAGTTACCAATGAATTTTGCTGAAGATATCGTAGGAATATCAGGTCTTAAATAATTCATGTTGTGCTCTAAACTCATGTGGATCATTCAGTGCAAGACATGGTGGAGGCTTGATCCTCCTCCTGCTGAGTGCGAGACAGATGCACTTGCTATTTGTACTTGGGAGATGTACGATAACCCAGGATTATCGGGTATACTGATAACCCAAGGTTATCTTGAATTTAATACTTCATTCTGATCTGAACAGTGGCTATAATTTCTCTTCAAAATGGTCTGAACACACTGTGGAGATGTTCTTTGTGTACATCAGTCTCGATGTTAATCACAAACTTATACTTAATGACTCATTAAATCATAATACAATTTCAAACAAACCACAGTACTGGTGGAGTTCAAACCCTACTCTGGTTTGTTTATACTTAATATCTTTTTCCCATACCTTGAGTGCATCATCCTTTCCCCTGCCTACACTAGGAACTTTTCTCTGACCTCTGTACTATGCAATCATGTGCATCTATAGCCTGCACACACTAAATTTAAGTGAAAAGGCTTTTTGCTTTAGACCACGTGTTAAATCATTATTCATTATGTATACAATACGTACTAGACTATACTGAATCACTGCAGTTACTTAAATTAAAAATACACCTGTAGAATGGCCTGTATCTCTATATGAATAAGCTCTGTAGAAAAATTTAAATGCTAGATGTAGGTTAATAGTACAAACAATGTCAGAAAGATGAAATGTTCAGGACCTACAAAGATTCATGTACAGGTACTCTCCCTCATATCCAGCTCCCAGTTGAGATACAATATGTCCAACAGCAAGGGTCTCAAGATTTAAAAGCAGTGCATAAATCCACAACTTCTTCATGGGGTAGTGGAACAGAATTCTTCCTCCGTAAGCCATGAGTGTTGTAAGAGGCGACTAAAATGCCGGGAGCAAGGGGCTAGTAACCCCTTCTCCTGTATATATTACTAAATGTAAAAGGAGAAACTTCTGTTTTACTTTTTGGGCCACCCCGCCTCAGTGGGATATGGCCGGTGTGTTGAAAGAAGAAAGAAATCCACAATTCTGGCTTACTACTAGAAGAATACTGTATTCCTCAAATCTCAGAGTAGGATCTGAAGGTGTGTACACTGAATACCAGAAATACCTCACAGCTGGGAGCTTGATTTGAGAATGTGAACCAACTCATACAAAGTTAGTTTGTGATACTCCAGACATATGTTCTTTTATAAAAGGGGAAAATTAGAAATAATGTATGAGTAAAAAAATGCAAGGGAATTTGCAAAAAAATTTTCTGGCCATGTCAAGCAGAGAGACTTAAAAAGTGTGTTTTAACCCGTAAACGGTCCAAGCAGATCTACATTCACATGCGTAGTCCTCCAAAAGTAGATCGACGTTTTTTTTAAATATTTTCAAATATAACAAAAAAAAAGTAGATGAAAGTTTTTTTACATGTTTTCAAATGTACAAAAAAAAAACAGAAGATCTACTTTTTTACATACTTTCAAATGTTGAAAAAACGTATATATATGTTTGGACCGTTTACGAGTTAAAAGATAAACTGAAAGAAAAAAGAAGAATGATACCAGAGAAGACAATTTTAATAGAAAAACAATATGACTGAGATGAGTGCATAGAAAGTAAACACCAAAGACTAGAAACAATGGAGAATAGTGATTCAAACAAATGAGAAAATGATAAAAAGATAACTTGGCAGAACAGAAACTGTTATGGAGAAACATTTTACTTGGAGATCAAGCTTTTTCAAATGTATAGGGAATACATGATAAGCATAGGTATTTTTTTATTTTTATTATCACACCGGCCGATTCCCACCAAGGCAGGGTGGCCCGAAAAAGAAAAACTTTCACCATCATTCACTCCATCACTGTCTTGCCAGAAGGGTGCTCTACACTACAGTTTTTAAACTGCAACATTAACACCCCTCCTTCAGAGTGCAGGCACTGTACTTCCCATCTCCAGGACTCAAGTCCGGCCTGCCGGTTTCCCTGAATCCCTTCATAAATGTTACTTTGCTCACACTCCAACAGCACGTCATGTATTAAAAACCATTTGTCTCCATTCACTCCTATCAAACACGCTCATGCATGCCTGCTGGAAGTCCAAGCCCCTCGCACACAAAACCTCCTTTACCCCCTCCCTCCAACCCTTCCTAGGCCGACCCCTACCCCGCCTTCCTTCCACTACAGACTGATACACTCTTGAAGTCATTCTGTTTCGCTCCATTCTCTCTACATGTCCGAACCACCTCAACAACCCTTCCTCAGCCCTCTGGACAACAGTTTTGGTAATCCCGCACCTCCTCCTAACTTCCAAACTACGAATTCTCTGCATTATATTCACACCACACATTGCCCTCAGACATGACATCTCCACTGCCTCCAGCCTTCTCCTCGCTGCAACATTCATCACCCACGCTTCACACCCATATAAGAGCGTTGGTAAAACTATACTCTCATACATTCCCCTCTTTGCCTCCAAGGACAAAGTTCTTTGTCTCCACAGACTCCTAAGTGCACCACTCACTCTTTTTCCCTCATCAATTCTATGATTCACCTCATCTTTCATAGACCCATCCGCTGACACGTCCACTCCCAAATATCTGAATACGTTCACCTCCTCCATACTCTCTCCCTCCAATCTGATATTCAATCTTTCATCACCTAATCTTTTTGTTATCCTCATAACCTTACTCTTTCCTGTATTCACCTTTAATTTTCTTCTTTTGCACACCCTACCAAATTCATCCACCAATCTCTGCAACTTCTCTTCAGAATCTCCCAAGAGCACAGTGTCATCAGCAAAGAGCAGCTGTGACAACTCCCACTTTGTGTGTGATTCTTTATCTTTTAACTCCACGCCTCTTGCCAAGACCCTCGCATTTACTTCTCTTACAACCCCATCTATAAATATATTAAACAACCACGGTGACATCACACATCCTTGTCTAAGGCCTACTTTTACTGGGAAAAAATTTCCCTCTTTCCTACATACTCTAACTTGAGCCTCACTATCCTCGTAAAAACTCTTCACTGCTTTCAGTAACCTACCTCCTACACCATACACTTGCAACATCTGCCACATTGCCCCCCTATCCACCCTGTCATACGCCTTTTCCAAATCCATAAATGCCACAAAGACCTCTTTAGCCTTATCTAAATACTGTTCACTTATATGTTTCACTGTAAACACCTGGTCCACACACCCCCTACCTTTCCTAAAGCCTCCTTGTTCATCTGCTATCCTATTCTCCGTCTTACTCTTAATTCTTTCAATTATAACTCTACCATACACTTTACCAGGTACACTCAACAGACTTATCCCCCTATAATTTTTGCACTCTCTTTTATCCCCTTTGCCTTTATACAAAGGAACTATGCATGCTCTCTGCCAATCCCTAGGTACCTTACCCTCTTCCATACATTTATTAAATAATTGCACCAACCACTCCAAAACTATATCCCCACCTGCTTTTAACATTTCTATCTTTATCCCATCAATCCCGGCTGCCTTACCCCCTTTCATTTTACCTACTGCCTCACGAACTTCCCCCACACTCACAACTGGCTCTTCCTCACTCCTACAAGATGTTATTCCTCCTTGCCCTATACACGAAATCACAGCTTCCCTATCTTCATCAACATTTAACAATTCCTCAAAATATTCCCTCCATCTTCCCAATACCTCTAACTCTCCATTTAATAACTCTCCTCTCCTATTTTTAACTGACAAATCCATTTGTTCTCTAGGCTTTCTTAACTTGTTAATCTCACTCCAAAACTTTTTCTTATTTTCAACAAAATTTGTTGATAACATCTCACCCACTCTCTCATTTGCTCTCTTTTTACATTGCTTCACCACTCTCTTAACTTCTCTCTTTTTCTCCATATACTCTTCCCTCCTTGCATCACTTCTACTTTGTAAAAACTTCTCATATGCTAACTTTTTCTCCCTTACTACTCTCTTTACATCATCATTCCACCAATCGCTCCTCTTCCCTCCTGCACCCACTTTCCTGTAACCACAAACTTCTGCTGAACACTCTAACACTACATTTTTAAACCTACCCCATACCTCTTCGACCCCATTGCCTATGCTCTCATTAGCCCATCTATCCTCCAATAGCTGTTTATATCTTACCCTAACTGCCTCCTCTTTTAGTTTATAAACCTTCACCTCTCTCTTCCCTGATGCTTCTATTCTCCTTGTATCCCATCTACCTTTTACTCTCAGTGTAGCTACAACTAGAAAGTGATCTGATATATCTGTGGCCCCTCTATAAACATGTACATCCTGAAGTCTACTCAACAGTCTTTTATCTACCAATACATAATCCAACAAACTACTGTCATTTCGCCCTACATCATATCGTGTATACTTATTTATCCTCTTTTTCTTAAAATATGTATTACCTATAACTAAACCCCTTTCTATACAAAGTTCAATCAAAGGGCTCCCATTATCATTTACACCTGGCACCCCAAACTTACCTACCACACCCTCTCTAAAAGTTTCTCCTACTTTAGCATTCAAGTCCCCTACCACAATTACTCTCTCACTTGGTTCAAAGGCTCCTATACATTCACTTAACATCTCCCAAAATCTCTCTCTCTCCTCTGCATTCCTCTCTTCTCCAGGTGCATACACGCTTATTATGACCCACTTCTCGCATCCAACCTTTACTTTAATCCACATAATTCTTGAATTTACACATTCATATTCTCTTTTCTCCTTCCATAATTGATCATTTAACATTACTGCTACCCCTTCCTTTGCTCTAACTCTCTCAGATACTCCAGATTTAATCCCATTTATTTCCCCCCACTGAAACTCTCCTACCCCCTTCAGCTTTGTTTCGCTTAGGGCCAGGACATCCAACTTCTTTTCATTCATAACATCAGCAATCATCTGTTTCTTGTCATCCGCACTACATCCACGCACATTTAAGCAACCCAGTTTTATAAAGTTTTTCTTCTTCTCTTTTTTAGTAATTGTATACTGGAGAAGGGGTTACTAGCCCATTGCTCCCGGCATAGGTATGTGTACATATAATGGGGAGAGAAGGAAATGAGGAATCATAAGGTATGAACCACACTATGTTGGTCAGGAAGGCAATGTATGGTGAGGAGCACGTGAGTCAGGGGCCCCACTAACCTTAAACTCTCCTGGTTCTGGGTAATGAAAGATAATTCCAGGTATTTTCTGTTCTCAACTCTTTCTGGATAACCTTGCTCACTCTAGACCAATCCATATGGTGTGAAGCCATGTTATGATGTAAAAAAAAAAAGGCATTGTTGATGTTATTGGAAGGGAAAGTATATCTGTGTTTGTACATAAATGTAGACAAGTCCCTTGCCATCTCACTTGTGTATGCCTTATTGCAATTACAAGGAATGGTGTAGATACCTGCTTTCTTCTCAGGGCTGGTGTTAAACCTCTTAGACCTACCAATGTCTCTGATAGTGGTGGAGGTGATGGTAGTGATGTAATTGGCTTAAGTAACCTAGAAGCATTCTAGGATACCATGGAATATTAAGATGTCTTTACTGTTGGTATCAACTCTTGGAGTAATGTATTAATTATTTTCTGTGCTTTCCTTCTAATATACCATATGAAGGTGGCAGGAAAATACAAACTATGGGAGACCTCGGTGGCACTCATTTTTCAGAAAATCAGGGTTGTAGATTCTAAAAACCCTTAGAAAGAAATTCAAAAGGAAAGAAATTAAAAGAAGAAAATGAATGGAATTAATTCCCATTTATACCAGACACCAGCCCTCAGAACCAGGTTAGTTTCCAGTTGGGGGCTACCCCTGGCTCACATGCTCCTCAGCAAATATCACCCTCCTGACTTGACATAACCAGGGTTGTACCTCACGACTCATCATCACTTGATTTTCCCAATATATAAGCCTATACTTACCATGTACAGTACTCTCTATAAACTTTATAAAGTTTGTTCAAGCAAAATGTCATAATAAAGCTTTCTATTTCACCAATGTCTTCTTATCAGCTTGTTGGCTTTACAACAAGCATATCCTAGCATGTCTCTTCAACTTGACTTTTACATCTTGACTGAGCTATGCCCTGCAGGCAAGTTGAGGGTTTTGAAACTAGAGGTCAGCATCAGTGACCTTAACATTCCTCAGCCATGACACTGTAACGGCTACACACCACTCACAAAATTTAACCTCATAACTGAGATAAAAACAAATATTTATTACAAGAGTCAAACCAATATTTTAGTAACTTTAGTAATATTACCTCAGAGCTGTTTTGCTGTAGTGTAAAATTTGAAATATTTCCATTGTAGCCGACTGTTATTTTAAAATACTTTTTTGCATAACTTCACAAGTAAAATCAATGTTTACCAAAGGTAACAGATAAGCCTCAGTGCTCAATTTCAAAGCTATATATAAACATAGTTTGCAAAAGCTAATGCAAACAGGTTTCTATTAAAAGCCATCTTAGCAAATAACCTGTCAAAGCCAAGTAAACTGTGTTTATTTTAAACTGAAGCATCAAGTGTGAAAAACAGCAGAGTTTTAGCAGAGGAAAGTCCCCCTCCCATCATCCCCTGCAGAAATTCATACAAACTGAGAAGAAGGTCCCATTCACAAAGGCATCCACAGTCAGTCACCTGACACCCCTGCACCAAAATAGTTGTGATGTGTGACACTGATGGGTAGAGCTTGTTGAGGGTAGCAGCTGCTAGACGCATGGCACCCCAGAAGTGGCACTCGCTGACCTCCTGCAGCAGCCTCTCCAGCCTCACCACCACTAAAACCTCATTCCAGTTACTAGATATTCTACTTAGTAAATATTTTTTTTTTTTTTAACAATGGCAGCTCATTCAGCCATTCTATCCTGAGAAACATATTTATGTCATAATTTATTTACCACTTTTAAATTAATAGTTAACTTTACCTTGAATTATATAATTTACACAAGAGATTCTTATTCTTGTCAACAGGTAATCAAACCTTCAACAGTTTATAAAGAACTTGGAAAAATAGTTTAATTATGACAAATCATAGAAAATTGCTACTGTAAATACAGTAGGTCCTTGTTAAAAGGAAAGCCGTGTTCTTGATAAAACATTCATGAAACAAAGTTTTATACAGTGAGACATTTTTCTATAATAATAATAATAATAATAATAATAATAAATTTATTTTGACATGATACATGGTTGTACGAAGGAATATAATAGTTATATATAGTATATAATTGAACAACTTGAGATACAGTATTAATGTGTAAGGAAAAAATGCAATTTGTTTTACAAAAAATCTCTTTCCAAAGTAATACCTCCCTCCCCACCAGTATTAATAGTGTTGACATTAGAGTGGTGATGTGCCACGAGAGACTACACACTGCCATGCTCCTTTTACACATTTAATATACATTATATAGTAGGGTCTCGACTTACGAGGTTCGCACTTGTGACACTAGCACTTTGGAACCAATCAATTACTTATGAATTCTGACTAGCTCTTTCAACAGGGGTAACTACATATATTTATTATTTTCTTAAAGATGAATTAATTATATAGTTTTCTCAGACTTTGTTTATGTTCATTTTATGCATGTATAAAGTACTTATGTTTGTTTGTTAAAGACTGGTTAAGACCAAAAGATTTAATATTTACATTGTGGTTGGTGTGGGGGATGACTGGTGGAGGTTGGTGAGGTGGGGGGTAGGGGGGTTGGCTCAGTGGTCTTTCTGGCTCTGTCATGGACATTTTCGGTAAACATTTGCATCGAGATAAACACTACACAATGACAACATCCTTCCTCATGCAACACATCCACCCTCACCTACTCACCCCCACTACCTACTAAGTAAATAAGCGAGTAAGTTTATTCGGGTATACACAAATACAGTTATGTAGATTTTCATACACAGCAGCATGTGTAGAGAACTAGGAAAACCCACAAAAGTCAGACAAAGTGACTTACTTCCTCAGCACCAACCCTCACACCCATCCACACTCTCACAAACTATCTCTCATCCTCTATTTGTCAGTGAAATGAAACAATACTAAATGTAAAATAGTGGATACAAATTCTTTAAAAAATATTAATTGAAATTAGATCCGAAATATTATGGCATTACATTAATTCACTTTACAATATTTCTTATGGGAAAATGTGTTTCAAGTACATACGTACAGAACAATCGACTTACAATGAAGTTTCTGGAATGCATTAACATTGTAAGTTTGGGCCCTACCATACGCACATTTACAGCGTACAATAAAGCTTTATTATTACAGTACAGTACAGTATATGCCTTTTTCTAACACTCGAAGTGAAGTAACAGATCTTGAAATACAGTAAAACACCCCATTAGGCAGAGATACCAAGCAATCTGTTTTAAAGGCATTGCATTATAAAAGCTGATACAGTATATTATTAAAATTATTATTTATAATCAAGTGGAAGCACGAAACCCAAAGAGGTTACAGAGTGCCTAGGGAATGGGCAGCAATCAAGCTTGAGCTAAGAAGAGGGCAGCTTCAATTCCTTGGACCAAAAGCCCTTCACCAGCACTCCCAATACCCTAGACACTGTATAACCCTTATGGGTTTAGTATTTCCCCAAGAATATAATAATAATCATAAAAAAATAATAATTTATATTGTGGTGTTGTATTTGCATATTCATTTTTGCTTGGTGCTACTGAACATATTCAGTCTTTCCTGAATTTTGTATGCACTATCCACATTACAATAGGTAAACAGAAGCTAAATTAAAGAAATAAAGAAGTATTATAATAAAAACCTTACATATCTCAGACACTTTCTTTCCTTTACTTAAGAACTAACCTCTTTCACGAGGGTGGCCCTGTTTTTATGGAATCTTCAAAATACAGTATTATAGAGTCAAAGCATGTAATTATGAAATATTATAGGCTGAATTTTCAGCTTAAAATATATAGCAAAACTAAGAGAGCCCACCACCACAAAAAAAAAAAAAAAAAAAAAAAATAATAATAATATGCACTACTTACCATTAACTGCAGTATAACTGTATACCATACAAACCTGAATGTATATCACCATTTTAAGCCCAAATCTGTAAACTATAATTCCTGCACTGAAGAACTTAACATAAAAATAGAGAAGCACTATAGTAGGCCTACTGACCCAGGCTAGGCAGATCCTTCTTACTCGTATATTTGTCCAAGGTGTTATCTTTCATAATAAATTGGCTGATTTTTCCATTCATCACTGTTGCAAGTTCTTTCTTGGCTAGATATCCTCAGCACTCTTACTTATATCTCCTTCATTTATACCTGACTTTCACTTGTATACTTCAATCAGTAAGACTACTAGTCATTTTAGGCAGATTCCATTTATTGTGAAGCCAGTGTTTCCTGATACAATAACAAATGATACCTTCCTCTTCCAACAAACTGGCCGTATCCCACCGAAGCAGGGTGAGCCAAAGAGAAAAACAAAAGTTTCTCTTTTTAACTTTAGTAATGTATACAGGAGGGGTTACTAGCCCCTTGCTCCCGGCATTTTAGTCGCCTCTTATGACACGCATGACTTATGGAGCAAGAATTCTGTTCCACTTCCCCATGGAGATAGAAGGAAATAAACAAGAACTAGTAAGAAAATAGAAAAAAGCCCAGAAGGGTGTGTT
Source organism: Cherax quadricarinatus (assembly GCF_038502225.1). Classification (NCBI taxonomy): domain Eukaryota; kingdom Metazoa; phylum Arthropoda; class Malacostraca; order Decapoda; family Parastacidae; genus Cherax; species Cherax quadricarinatus. The sequence goes on along the minus strand of NC_091329.1, from coordinate 10,105,978 downwards.
TGTATATATATATATGCTTGTACATGCATGTGTAGTGTGACCCAAGTGTAATTAGAAGTAGCAAGATATACCCAAAATCTTGCATGTTTATGAGACAAAAAAAAGAAGACGACACCAGAAATCCTACCATCATGTAAAACAATTACAGGTTTCTATTTTACACTCACTTGGCAGGACGGAAGTACCTCCCTGGGAGGTTGATGTCTACCAACCTACTACTTACAACAAATGATAAAATAACCTATAAAATTCAAGTTTAAAGCATGGGGGAAGATCTATATTTGTTATAATATATCCACTGAGATCATCAGCAAGCATTATCTGCAGCCAACATCAAGCTTGTACACAATTTATATACTGAACAATAATGTAAAAAAATGATAAGGTACTTTCCTAATTCGTTTTTTCCTTACTCTTTGAAATCAAATCATCCTAATTTCCAAACCCCATTGAAAAGCAGGGGTGCCATAGGTACAATAAAGAGAACACTTGTCAACATCCACTGTTCAAGATTTTACACTTTCTACCAGCACTTATAGGAAATATTACCAAAACAGAATGACTTCAAGAGTGTATCAGTCTGTAGTGGAAGGAAGACGGGGTAGGGGTCGGCCTAGGAAAGGTTGGAGAGAGGGGGTAAAGGAGGTTTTGTGTGCGAGGGGCTTGGATTTCCAGCAGGTATGCATGAGCGTGTTTGATAGGAGTGAATGGAGACGAATGGTTTTTAATACTTGACGTGCTGTTGGAGTGTGAGCAAAGTAACATTTATGAAGGGGTTCAGGGAAACCGGCAGGCTGGACTTGAGTCCTGGAGATGGGAAGTACAGTGCCTGCACTCTGAAGGAGGGGTGTTAATGTTGCAGTTTAAAAACTGTAGTGTAAAGCACCCTTCTGGCAAGACAGTGATGGAGTGAATGATGGTGAAAGTTTTTCTTTTTCGGGCCACCCTGCCTTGGTGGGAATCGGCCAGTGTGATAATAATAAAAATTACCAAAACAAAGGTATAAAGCCTTTAAGAGAAAACTGGTCTAGTTTCTATATGCAGTGCCAAGGGTTCTCCATGTGCAGGTTGTATGTGTATTGTTCCAGTCATGGAAACAAGTCTGTCATCTGTCTCTTGATTTTCAAATGATAGTGTCTCCCATGACTCACCTGAAACACACTCCTCATCTTTCATACACTTATATATTGCTCATTCCTCCTTACTTACCTGTGTGTTCCTTAAGTACTGTATCTCACTTATCAAGACTTAAATTTTAGAATAACTCAGTTTATTCCATGTTTCAATATAATATTTCAGAGCTAGAACAAAATCATGTAATCATTTCTAATCACTAACAAACAATTTAGCAGGTATTTGCAACACCTTGGTAACAAAATTTCAAGTGTTTTTTCTACTCAGATAATATAAATTCCTGCTGTACACTAATTGAAATATTACTCGCCTATTATGTCTCGAATATATACAGACAATAAATATCAAATTCGCTACCATACAAGTCATCACACATTAAAACTTTTTCTAGCATATCTATTTATTTTTACACAATGTATATTTAAACAAAGCTATATGAACATAGTAAACTCCCACCATATAACTAACCTGAAACACCATCAACCTGGAAGTCTGGACCTTCCCGACGAAGAAGAATTCCCAGCAGCTGAGTCTGACCATGTAGAGTTGAAACTGATCTCAGCACATTAAGCACTTCTGAAGTAGGTTGCAATCCCATATCCTGTGGAATTACAAACCTTTTAACCTTAATCAATTTCCCAATAACTGTGACTAAACAAGCATTCTCAAGTCTGCATAATTTCCCAATGACTGTGGCTAAAACTAAGTATTCTTGCCCCCACCATTTCCCAATGAATGAGGATGAACATGAGACTGAGTCCACAGAGTCATGGTTTCCATCACAACCCGTACTAAGGGCTTATTCCTTGTCGCTTAATACTACAAGACTATTTTTTTTTAACATGCTGGCTGTCTCCCAAGGCAAGGTAACCCAAAAAAGAAACACTTTCACCACCATTCACACTATCACTATCATGCCAGAGGTGCACAGACATGAACAACACTATATCCTACTATGTTCCATACATGTGCCTCTGTGAGGAAAATACCAATGCTGAATTTCATTTTAGTAACTCAACCCTCAGTAATAACTTATAAAAGAGATATGAATTATAGGAAGTAGGTTTCGTAGACAGCAACTGCTCAGGAAGGTACTACTGTCCTGCCAAGTGAGTGTAAAATGGAAGCCTGTAATTGTTTTACATGATGGTAGGATTGCTGGCGTCTTTTTCTGTCTCATAAACATGCAAGATTTCAGGTACGTCTTGCTACTTCTACTTACACTTAGGTCACACTACACATGCATGTACAAGCATATATATACACACCCCTCTGGGTTTTCTTATATTTTCTTACTAGTTCTTGTTCTTGTTGTTTATTTCCTCTTATCTCCATGGGAAAGTGAAACAGAATTCTTTCTCCATAGGCCATGCATGTTGTACAAGGCGACTAAAATGCTGGGAGCAAGTGGCTAGTAACCCCTTCTCTTGTATACAATACTAAAGTTAAAAAGAGAAACTGTTTTTCTATTTGGGCCACTCTGCTTTGGTGGGATATGCCGGTGCATCGAAAGATAGATATGAATTACATTCCAAATGGAAATTTAAAAAGTGCCAACTGTCAGTCACCCCTAACACTGCTGTGTTCATCTTATTGGCAATGTAGAATCCCTTTAAAGACCAGAAGAATGTTGAGCAGCAGCTCTAATAATGACTACAGACATTATTCCTCAGAACATAGGGGAGGACTTTAATTTAGCCTTGCCCTTTGCCTTTATTGTATTCAAGAAAAGGAACAAGCATCATCTCATGTGCTACCTTCCTCCCTATTATATACATATACATGAGCACGTCTGGTTTCCTAGAGTCACTTGAATAAGTTAATTATGAAAAGACTTCACATAACCTGGAAGTTAGGTTCGTGAAATAGGACTTTTATGCCACTTCACGTTATAAAATACCCTACATGGCATATTTCATGCCATGCACATCTCACTACACAATCTTCTCTAGACAAGGGAGTACAGTGGACCCACGACTTACGATATTAATCCTTTCCAGAGAGCACATCGTGAGACGAAATTATCACAAGTCGAATTAATTTTCCCCATAAGAAATAAGGGAAATCAAATTAATTTTTTTACCACATGAAATATACATTTTTCTACACACAAAAAGAAGGATACATGCACAATATATATTGTGCATGTACTAGTGTACTAAGTGAAGAATAAATGACACTTACCTTTATTGAAGATGTGGTGATGAGTGATGAGACACTGTGTCCTGGAAGTGCATTTTCCTCCTGAGTAATGTAGGTCCTGTTTGGCATTTTCTTCCAGAACAGGCCTTATCACACTGTGTATGCTACTACGATTCTTAAATATCTCAAACCAACCTTTGTTGGCCTTAAATTCACCTATATGAGCACTAGTTCCAAGTATTTTTTTCTGTTCACCTGGGTGTTAGTTGACTGGTGCAGGTCGCATCCTGGGGCACAAGATTAACCCCTTGACTGTCGCAACCCCCAATCCTGAGGTGTCTCCTGGTGCCGCAAATTTAAAAAAAAAAAATTATTTTTTCTTATGAAATGATAGAGAATCTTTTCCCAATTGTAATTACACCAAAAACCGAAATTTGATGCAAAACTGACGGAATTACGCTCTCGCAAAGTTAGCGACCTCGGCAATATTTACAAATCGGTGATATTGCAAACTTTGAGCCCTATTTTCGGCTAATTCCATTGTTCCAGTTGACCAAACTTACAGCTATTTCTTTAGAACTCCGTTTTTTTCTATCGATTGAGTACAAGAAACTGCCCATTTACCAATTTCAACTACTCAATAACGTGGTCAGAAATTTGCAATTTGGCCAATTTCACGAAAATTAAAAAATATGACAATTTCAAAATAAGGTCCAGAATGAACAATGCAGACATTCCTGGCTCTAAAATAACATTTTCTTTGTTCATCAGTCATGTCTCCAGGCCCCTCTGATATTACTCTTGCTTTCTATTTTGAATTTTTATTCAAACAAAAAGTAGAAGATTTACTGTTACGCAGACTACTGCAATACTGTAATAATTGTATAAATAACATCAACCCATTCATGACTGCATATTAGGATGGCTAGTTGGACATTTATTGGACAATGACATCATTTGTTTACTTTTGAACATCAGCAAAAATCAAACATTTCCCCTACTTTGAGCTCTATTTCCAGATTCTTTTTATAGTAAAATCAATCAAATTCACCTCTATTTCTATAATATGTTTTCCATTCTATCAAATGAAACCAAGAAAACGAGAATACAACCATAAATACTATACGAAAATAGACCACAAAGTCGGCATTTTAATTAAAAAAAAAACGGTCGGAGTTTTTTTTTTCTCATTGTGCACTGCGTACTCCAGGATTTTTTTATATGGTGCACACTGACCACACAGACCCATTCTCTCACATGTGGGCCTACCAGCTTTCTCCTGCTTGATTTGAAGCCGCTAGAGTTTATGAGTATATATATGTCAAACACGGTACCTCGTAAGACGTATATATACGGCCGAAACAGTCAAAGGGTTAAGGACCCAAATGGAAATAAGTCAGACAGTCCTCGATGACACACTGACTTTCTTGGGTTATCCTGGGTGGCTAACCCTCTGAGGTTAATTGTTTCTCGGTATTCTCGATAAGCCCATGGTGGCTTATATAGCAGTTACAAGCACTAAAAACACTGGAATAATACAAAATTTATCGAATGTATGTGTGCAACCATCCGCCCTGGCTTGTAAACAATGTCACACTAGCTCGGCTGAGGCGCTCAGGCCAGACAGACCAGACGGCCGCGTTCGGGACGAATGATGTAAGCAGAGTTTTTCAGTGTAGGTCGGGGTCAAATTTTTACGCTGACAAGCATTGTAAGTTGGTATTATCATAGGTTGAGGCCATCGTAAGTCGGGGGTTCACTGTACTTTATCATACCTTAAATGCCCTGTTTTTTCTCTTAGTCATGTAAATCTCTGAACAGAAAAGTTTTCATGCCTCAGTCACTACTTTAAAACTTTCAAGGTGAGTAAACTCAGGCAAGATCACATTCGAATATTTTTGAACACAAATATTAGTAGCATTCTATTAAAAAGGTACTTCATAAGCACGTGCTATGACAGTAAGTGTGAACAAAACACTGTGCACCTCTATAAAAGCTGTTTTCGTGAGTCTTTTTATCACTATTTAAAATTAATTTACTTTCTCAATTTCTGTTTTATCTTACCTTAAAGCTCATTGAATCCTCAGAGTAAGTGATGGCAGTTGGAACATCTGTGAGAGACTGATACCCAATACTGGCATGTTGAAGCTGCTCAAAAGGTGTAATATCTAGGTCAATATTCATGGTACTCATGAAGTCCAGATGCTCTGAAGAGGAAAAAATCTTATATAGAAGCAAGAACTATGCAACAATTAACATGTAACATGCACAGTAAGCAAAGAAAATATTTTTTTTTTCAACAAGTCGGCCGTCTCCCACCGAGGCAGGGTGACCCAAAAAGAAAGAAAATTCCTAAAAAGAAAATACTTTCATCATCATTCAACACTTTCACCTCACTCATATATAACCAGTGTCTTTGCAGAGGTGCCTAGATACAACATTTTAGAAGCATATATTAAGATATATAACATCCCTCCAAACTGCCAATATCCCAAACCCCTCCTTTAAAGTGCAGGCATTGTACTTCCCATTTCCAGTACTCAAGTCCAGCTATATAAAAAAAAACAGTTTCCCCAAATCCCTTCACTAAATATTGCCCTGCTCACACTCCAACAGCTTGTAATGTAAATCTTTGATTACCATGGAAACCCTAAAACAGAAATACAAAAAACTGACTTTCTCTAAATTTTAGTATGTATATTTTAATGAGCATAATTCATAGTGGATAATCTGAGAAATTGCATGTGTTTATTTCTTCCTATGATATGATGCACAAGAATATAGTTACCTATGCAAGAGGATGAAATGAGGTTTTGCAGTCTGCCGGTACGAATTTTGAGGCCGTCGCAGTATCCAGTCTTCAGCATTGCTAATAAATCCAGTAGCTCACGAAAGTGCACATCCCTAGAAAATAAGAATTTTTTTTTTCAACATACCAGCTGCCTCCCACCAAGGCAAGGTGACTCAAAAAAGTATTTTTTTATACAGCTTTTCTTCTTTTTATACAGAAAGGGGTTACTAGCTCCTTGCTCCCAGTATTTTAATTGGCTCTTACAACACGCATAGCTTACAGAGGAAGGATTCAAGAAAGAATACATATACAGTAACTAAAATAGCACAGTCTGAGCCAAGTACATCAAAACTCAAGAGAAAAGGCTTCATGACTGGAGAAATTTTGCAAACAGATCCAAGAAAGGCTATTATGAATTTAATTGTCATGGCAATTTTTTTCCCTTGCTCCCTCCCAGATTTTTTTTTACATGCTTGGTGTCTCCCACCAAGGTAGGGTGACCTGAAATAGAAACACTTTCATCATCATTCACACTATCACTCTTGCTAGAGGTGCATAGATATAACAAATCAGATATCCCTCTAAACAGCTAATATCCCAAACCCCTCCTTTAGAGTGCAGGCACTGTACTTCCCACCTCCAGGACTCAAGTCTGGCTAACCAGTTTTCCTGAATCTCCTCCCATATATCTGTAGGAAACCCATCTTTACATACCTCATATGCTCTTCCCTTATGAGAATGCAAACTGTTGGGCGACCTGATAACCTCCAATATTTTCCAACAAAGTGCAGTTCTGTTTTAATGTCGTCAATAAGAAGAGCCATATCATGAGAGAGGTAAAAGTCACTAACTTCGAACACCAGAGGATAGCACAGCACTGTCTGGCCACATACACGATATATCTGTCAAAAAAGCATGGTATTGTACTGCACTCTAATAGTACATAATAGATTTCAGTATTCTGATGCATATTTTACTATCATCATTAAGAAAATTATCTTTATAAAATAGCAGTTTTATAAAAGGATTATATCAGTGTCACAGTATGTCACATAACAATAATATTTAGGCTAAAATATTAAACTGAATTTCTTAGGGATCTGTAGACATCTTCTAGATACGTTCTGAAAAAAATATGATTACTCGGCTAGCTTACGTTAAACTTTTTAATTGTCAAACCGATTCATACCTAACAAAATTATTCACTAAATGTGAACAATAACTTACAAAATCCACAGTACATGCTTTCTCTGGGAAGTGTGAGCATTCATAATATTTTCTGGTTATGTATGGGCATGTGGTAAATACATATACTACTGACATATATACATATATATGTATTAGGAGTGGGCTGTATTATTTGTTGTTTCCATGCCAAAATGTGCAAGGATTACAAGGATATGCCAGTATGAAAAATCCATCTCCAAAACAATCACCCAGAAAAGGACACAATTTAGCATTCAAGGTTACTTTATAACACACTATCATATCAAAACATTTACAAAATCTGTTGGTAATTTTTCCTTAGATGTAATTCTTGTGTAACTAATACTGTAACTTGTTCACATGAGAGATGACGAAGTATCCCAAATTTTACTCATTTTTATAAACTACCATTCTACATACAGTAGTACATTACAGTCCAATATCATGGAGTAACATAAAGCATAGACATGTCATCTTGTTAGCAACAGCAAGTACAAACAAATTCATTTTAAAATTGAGTCTAGAGTCTAGAAAGGTTACTCTTCATTCTGTCATGATAAGGTTCCATTGGATGACCATCACAAGATTATCATGGCATTACCTTGCTTGTCCCTAACGCACCAATGGGTCGAGTTGGACGACCCTGGAGACCTAATTTTTCGCTGACGCCAAGATTCTGGTAAACTTTAACTAGTTCTCTAGGCGGCCAAATCTGCACTGGCTCTACCTCATGTGGTGTCTGAAAAATATTATAACAAAAAAAGTTAGTATTCTTGAAATCATAAAGATGACTAGGATAGGAAAAGGAATGGTTTAAAACTATAATACAGTACTGATAGAAGTGTGGCAAGAAAATAAAAGTATTTTAGAGGGGTGTTCTGAATGAAATAGTTTAATGGTAACTATTATGCTTTACAAGAAAATGTCAATCCAAATTTTCAATTTCTTGTCCTGTCCCATCATTTTGAATTGTGCACTTTTTCTCCAAATTTTTCATTTTCTTCCTTAATTTCCTACTCTCCTAAATCAGTACTAGCACTAATGTAATATTTCCACAAGCTCACTGGACAAAAATTATGCACACAGAAACAGCACCTAATTACTGTATATTACAAACAACCCATGTTATTTAAATTTATACAGCAGAATACATAAGCATCAGGTTTCTTCAACAAAAGGCAATTTCTTGGAAGACAAAATAAGAGGCCTCACATACTGTATTTACCACAGTGGTTAATTTTAATGCCTTCAATATCTCAAACCGGCAGGCCGGACTTGAGTCCTGGATGTGGGAAGTAGTGCTTGCACTCTGAAGAAGGGGTGTCAATGATGCAGTTTTATAACTGTAGTGTAAGAGCACCTCTGGCAAGACTGTGATGGAGTGAATGATGATGAAAGTTTTTCATTTTTTGGGGCCGCCCTGCCTTGGTGGGAAATGACTGATGTGTTACAGATGTACATCCCTTTAACCGAAACCCTTGAGGCCTGTGTTGTTTCGAATTTCAGAATGATTCTCAACGCCGCCACGTGGCGGCGTTGGTAATCTTTCATGAAGGGATTCAAGGAAACCGGTTAGCTGGACTGTGAGTCCTGGAGGTGGTAAGTACAATGCCTGCACTTTAAAGGAAAGGTTTGAGATATTGGCTGTTTGGAGTGACATTTAAACTGTCGTATTCAGGCATGTCTGCAAAGACAGTGATTATGTGTGAAAGATGGTGAAAGTGTTGAATGATAGTGAAAGTGTTTATTCCTTTTTTTGGGTCACCCTGCCTCGGTGGGAGATGGCTGATATGTTGAAAAAAAAAATATTACTCATATAACCCACATATGAATACATATAGCAAGCTCAATCCCTTATTTTTTACCACATCACTTTGTCTAACATTATGAAGAAAATACAAACCCACCTGGGTCTGGATACCGTATGTTGCCATCATTGCTTGCAATCGCATACTCTCTGCGATCAGGACAACTTGTACTACCAAGTCACTTGCTGTTCCCTGTAACAAAAATCATTTAAAATAACCTAAATCAATGCATATAACATTTGGAAATTTTAAGCCTATCCTTCTGGCACTGGTAATATTTTTCATGAATTGAAATACAGTTTTATATTGGAATCTTAACACACAGGAACAAAGCTTCATTAACAAAGCCTAATTGTTTAACATTTAATACCTTTAATGTAGTAATGTCACATACCTGTGGTGAGGTAGTACTACTAATGTAGAAACTAAACTATGATGTTGCTAATTCTGACATAAAGTTTAAGAATCTCAGTATTTCATATCTTACATTAACAGCAGTATACATTTACACATGCCACCTCTGTCTCTTTTAGTTTATCTGATTTTCAAGAAAATGCTAACCTGAATTATTTTTTAGTATACATATTTGAAGTACTTTCCTCTCCACCCTTTATAATGGTATAAAAGTAGATCATGCACATGATGCAAGTGACATACACAAATTTTACAGGTGTACACCAAATGTTTCTGTGATACTTCGTTTATTAGTTAAAATTGCCTTTGAAAAATAGTCTTCAACCGTACTAATCATTAGTGTATGTCCTTATATCCTCCTCTGCTAATTAACTTGACAAACTATTAAGATCATAAAAATGTTAGCAGAAAAATCCATAGGAATGATTCAAAAGTGACACACAATTTGGAGAGCAAGCTTTAGATGACATTTCAGGTCATCCTGGGTCATTGTCAAGTCGCAAATGGTCCATAATAGGGTATGGGACAATGGTCCAGGGAGAACCAAAACATTTCTGAATATATCCTTTTCCAAACTGTGAGTTGTTACAGCCACAGTACTGTGACTTCTACTCTTCAAAGGAATGACAAAAATAAATATCAAGGTCACATCAGTTTCATGTGAGGATAAGACAGTCTGGGGAAGTACAATACTATATCAGTACTATATCAGAAGTGAATGTAGGATATCATAAGCAATTCAAAACCTTGTGAAGATATACACACTAAGTATGAGATTAATTAAGTAGCATTTAACTAGTAACAATGAAATTCAGTAAGAGAGGTATTGTATATTACAAGCCATAAGTCGACCTAAGCCGTATGACTGGGAAAAAAGACAGGAGGGATGAAGGAAAGAAATGGGGAAGATAGGATGAAAGGATGGGATGGATGAGGGGAAAGGGATTTATTTCATTGTAATAATCAGATATGTATTTCTCTGTTGGGAAGCGGAAAAGAATTCTTCCTCCATAAGCCATGCGTGTTGTAAGAAGCAACTAAAATACTGGGAGCAAGGGGTTGGTAACCCCTTCTCTGTATAAATTACTAAATTTTAAAAGAAAAACTTTCGTTTTTCTTTTTAGATCACCCTGCCTTGGTGGGATATGGCTGGTTCATTAAAAAAAAATAAGATATTTGCATAACCCAAGGAATAAATTTGGGGTATACTTTCAGTCATCATGGATAGCAGCAAATTAGTTTTTTTCTGCATCAGCAGTCAACATATGCGGGAAACAGTGATAATGTTTACACGATATGAATTGTTTATTACCTTGGGAGTCACAGGTAGTAAGTGCTATAACTACTTGCTGTATTTTTGCTACATTAATTACACTGAAAACAGGACAAATGATACTTAGTTCTGCTCCTGTAGCTACAAATGGCAATTTACAGCAGCAATTTGTATTTTACATAAAATATTAAGATATGAATAAGTAAACACTGCTATTTAAAGTCATTCTGAGGGATGAGTTACCATTTATCAGGGAATATATTTTGTATGCATGTATATAAAACTGAGAAACAACTGTAATGCATAAAGGAAATCTTGCATGGGATAACTTGGTGCAAAACTAAAAAAGTTGTCTAAAAAAAACACAAAATATAAAAAAATAGTCACTGATGTATTTATTTTATTCATGAAAAGCCCTAAACTCACTGACTTCTTTATCAAAAGACTGTGCTGAGAGGAGGAGACTTCTCCCACCATACAAGTGACTCAGCTCAGGAAGAGGGAAGAGAATGAGAGGAGGAAATATGCCAAATTATCAACAAAGAAAATTTTATAAAAGATCATAGTCGGACTTGAGTCCTGGAAATGGGAAGTACAATGCCTGCACTTTAAAGGAGGGGTTTGGGATATTGGCAGTTTGGAGGGATATGTTGGGTATCTCTATACGTATATGCTTCTAAACTGTTGTATTCTGAGTACCTCTGCAAAAGCAATGATAATGTGTGAGTGTGGTGAAAGTGTTGAATGATGATGAAAGTATTTTCTTTTTGGGGATTTTCTTTCTTTTTTTTTTTTTTTTTGGTCACCCTGCCTCGGTGGGAGACGACCGACTTGTTGAAAAAAAAAAAAAAGAAAAAAGAGTAGGTTTATTCTCCATTGGGAAGTGGAACAGAATTCTTCCTCCATAAGCCATGCGTGTTGTAAGAGGCGACTAAAATGCCGGGAGCAAGGGGCTAGTAACCCCTTCTCCTGTATATATTACTAAATGTAAAAGGAGAAGCTTTCGTTTTTCCTTTTGGGCCACCCCGCCTCGGTGGGATACGGCCGGTGTGTTGAAAGAAAGAAAGAAGAGTAGGTTTATACTTTTTCTAAAGTTTAATTATTTTTTGTCTCCCATATGTTAGCTTGGGGTCAGTTAACAGCTCACTGAAGTTCTTATATCCTAGTTAACACGGTTGTTGTTATTTACCAGTCATCACCAAAATTATCGTTGTGGTATCCTTGTTACAAGTCCTTGTAGCTACTGTAGAAAACTTTTCTCATGCTATCATTATCTAATGAACAATTAAGGAAAAATGGCAATGGAAATCTAAAACGAAAACTAAAATATAATTATTTGACACTTGACTCGAGGAATGTCAATAATGCAAAAAGCGCTTGCGCGATTTGTTTTAATAAGCATTAAGCTATGCAAGCAAATTTTTGATATTAATGAAATAAATACATGCCTCTTCTCACTGTGTTCAATGCAAAGTACATTGTGTAATGTATGTATATGTAGTAGACTAAGCAAAGACACAGGTACATGTAATTTCTTAACTTTCACTAGGGTACAAAAATTGAAAATGCAAATTTCATAATTGCTGATTCATTATGGTACAGTAAGTCCAACACATTCACGAGATCATCATTTGCAAAATTCCATATCAGTATTCTAATTAGATGTTTATTAGTTGATTAATATAATTATGCATAAATAAGGTCTGGGAGGTGCTGTTTGTACCAGGATCAATACCTTTGATGAGTTCCAAGAGTTTTTCTAATCCAAGGTGAAGGCAAGAGCTTTGTAAATAAGCATTCTTGCAATAAAAGTTATTAAAAAAATGCTCAAAAGTAATAAACAGGAAATGGCCTCCATCCAACTAACCATGGCTTCCCTTTCTATTTGATGCAATACCTAAAATATAAAAATGGACTAGGACGTCTTCCAGTAAAATACATGCGTGCCACCAATGAGGCATGCCATAATAAAATGAGTTAAAGAATGCTAATAAATAAATGTGTGATAATGAAAATCGTTAACTACATCCATCCCTAGAAAGGACGATTGACATACAGGTGCTCCTCGACTTACAAAGGTTTGACTTATGATATTTCGACTTTATGATGGTGCAAAAGCAATTACTTGGGATATGAAACTTGGGATAATTACCCAGCATGAAGGTGGCAAGTCCCTAACTTGTATACAAGTTTTTACTTTTCAATACTGGTATTTAGTTAGTTACAGTAATTATTTGTTTATGGAGGGCAATCAGGTCTGATCTGAAGGAGAAGAGCAGATCCAATCCCTTGAATGAAGAGCCTTTCACAAGAGACAAGACACCCACCCAACATTGGTGCAGAAGATCACCAATGAGGAGAGTGGTGGGGGGCATATTAGTCTAGCTTGGTGCTATTTCTAACTAGTAACAAGAGGGGTTCCTCCACAGAAAACAATTTTACCTAGCTTACTAGCTAGTAGAACACTAATGCTGATCCATCTGTAACAGCAATTCTCTTAAAAAAAAAAAAAAAAAAAAAGTCATATTAGAAAAACGAGCAATCTTACAATAGCAAAAGTCATCTCAAAAAAGATAGGAGTCTTATAAACACAGCATTTGTTTTAGAAAAAAAAAAGCTCATAAAAAAAAAGAGCAGTGATACAACGCGTAATCTCACATACAAGCAGATTACAAAATTAGGCCCTTTCAAATATACTACTACAATTCACCACTCAATTCATAAAGAACATTTCATAATTAAAATAAAAATAATTTCCTGTCAAAAGCCTAAAGACCATCATGTTTCCCGGAGGGGCAAAACAGGCCGTAATTTCTCAGATTAACAGTCTTCACCTACTTCAAGAAGCCACTCTTGAAGGCAACAATTGACTGTATTACAAGAAAATTCAAGTTGTGAAGTGAAGAAATGAAGAACTCTAATCACTTCTATTGAAAAAAGGATACTGTATGTATATAAAGGCCTTTCTTAATCACTCTGATTAGTTTAATGACACCTAATGTTTTTTGTTGCAGTTTTTTCAATAAACTAATGGTATGTATAATGATGATATACAGTGGACCCCCGGTTAACAATATTTTTTCACTCCAGAAGTGTGTTCAGGTGCCAGTACTGACCGAATTTGTTCCCATAAGAAATATTGTGAAGTAGATTAGTCCATTTCAGACCCCCAAACATACATGTACAAACGCACTTACATAAATACACTTACATAATTGGTCGCATTCGGAGGTAATCGTTATGCGGGGGTCCACTGTATTGTGTATATTTAAGACATGGGGAAGTGGAAAAGAATCTTTCCTCTGTAAGCCATGCGTGTTGTAAGAGGCACCTAAAATACTGGAAGCAAGGGGCTAGTAACCCCTTCTGTATAAATTACTAAATGTATAAAAAAAAGATAAACTTTATTGCTTTCTTCTTTTCAGGTCACCCGGCCTTGGTGGAAAACGGCTGGTATGTTAAAAAAAAAAATTAAGCCAAGGCTGCACTACATAATATTTTTTTTTAACTTACCAAGCTTTTCCATTAAGGCATGGCAACTCAAAGAAGAAATGCATATTTTTTTTTTGTGTGTGTGGGTGGGGGGGGGCCACTGCCAAGTAGGAAATGGCCAGTGTTAACCCTTTGACTGTCGCGGCCGTATATATACGTCTTACGAGGTACCGTGTGTGACGTATATATACTCATAAATTCTAGCGGCTTCAAATCAAGCAGGAGAAAGCTGGTAGGCCCACATGTGAGAGAATGGGTCTGTGTGGTCAGTGTGCACCATATAAAAAAAATCCTGGAGCACGCAGTGCATAATGAGAAAAAAAAAAACTCCGATCGTTTTTTTTAATTAAAATGCCGAATTTGTGGTCTATTTTCATATAGTATTTATGGTTGTATTCTCGTTTTCTTGGTCTCATTTGATAGAATGGAAAATATATTATAGAAATAGAGGTGATTTTGATTGATTTTACTATAAAAAGAATCTAGAAATGGAGCTCAAAGTAGGGGAAATGTTTGATTTTTGCCAATGTTCAAAAGTAAACAAATGATGCCATTGTCCAATAAATGTCCAACTAGCCATTCTAATATGCAGTCATGAATGGGTTGATGTTATTTATACAATTATTACAGTATTGCAGTAGTCTGCATAATAGTAAGTCTTCTATTTTTTGTTTGAATAAAAATTCAAAATAGAAAGCAAGAGTAATATCAGAGGAGCCTGGAGACATGACTGATGAACAAAGAAAATGTTATTTTAGAGCCAGGAATGTCTGCATTGTTCATTCTGGACCATATTTTGAAATTGTCATATTTTTTAGTTTTCGTGAAATTGGCCAAATTGCAAATTTCTGACCACATTATTAGGTAGCTGAAATCGGTAAATGGGCAGTTTCTTGTACTCAATCGATAGAAAAAATGGAGTTCTAAAGAAATAGCTATGAGGTTGGGCGACTGGAACAATGAAATTAGCCGAAAATAGGGCTCAAAGTGGGCGAAATCGCCGATTTGTAAACAGTGCCGAGGTCGCTAACTTCGCGAGAGCATAATTCCGTCAGTTTTCCATCAAATTTCGTTTTTTTGGTGTCATTACAATCGGGAAAAGATTCTCTATCATTTCATAAGAAAAAATAATTTTTTTTTTTTAAATTTTGCAACACCAGGAGACACCTCAGGATTGGGGGTTGCGACAGTCAAAGGGTTAAAATATGACAATATTTGTACACCTATGTCACAGACAGGAAGTCTTTAGCTTTCAAAAGTCCTCTTAACTAAAGACAAAGCTAGTCTAGATAGTCATCTATCCAATTAATAGCCAGACCCAAGGTTTTAAACCTGACTGAGTGCCGCATACATCTTTCCCAGTGCCATATGTTCATTACATATTTATTATATTTAGACAAGATACATAAATTATTTTAATAGAGATATTATATAATAAACAATAATTATTATTAGTCATCATCAATGGAATTCTGATCATTAAAATTACAAACAAGGTGTTTATTTAATATTACTGCAGCTCAGACAAATACACAATACCCAGGTGAATTATCCTATACAATGTAGTAATTTATCATTCACAGTACAGTTTAATGTTGCATTTTACATGAAACAAACTATAAACTAGCTAAGAATACAATACAAATCCTTTCATGCTAATTATCAATGCAGTATTGTACAAGTACTTTTACTAGAGCAGTACAGAAAATCTACCCATGCACTACTTATCTAGTTCATAAACTTTCACAACTTCTAAAGTTTTTAGAAATTCAGCAGAGGCATTTTATATACAGCATATATTAACCGTGAGCATGATAAACAGTGATGGAAATGGGCTTTAAGAAGTAGGGACGCACTTGGGACAGTGGTGTAACTAGGCAAGGATGTGTGCACCGAGAGGTGTATGTCTCTCAGTGTGAATATGCACTGATTAAGTATTCTTGACTGGTGGTGAACTGTTTACAAACAGCCTTAATAACTCACTGCTTGGAGCTCAATTAACCAACCAACCACAGCTATATTTTTTTCTTTTTCTTTTTCTTTTGAAGAGGGGAGCAAGGCAAGCACAGTGAACCCTTACAGCTAGTAGTTCTGGGAAAAGGTAGCTCTTTAAACTCTTCCAATTGCTATTACAAATATTTTTTTCAAATCTGACCAATTGCTCTTCCAAACTTTTTAAAAGTCTGACTAATTCCAAGTTTTTTAAATCTGACTAATTTTAAAGACATTTTGTGAGCATACAAAATGGAAATTTGGACATCTAAGGTTAACATTGCTTCCTTTGCCATCCTTTCCCTAGTTACATAATACACAGTTTTTACATAGGGGAACAAAATAAAAGTTTTCAATTACTGTACTGCTCTTGTGGCTTTATTACTGACATCATAATTGACTGGTAGAAACTTGACATTAGTGCAGAAATCAAACATCAAAAAATGGATACATGGATACACATGTCATGTATCTCCCATTTCCATTACTGATGATAACCAATGCTAGAGAGAGAGAGAGAGAAACCACAGCCACTATTTACACTACACTACTATTACCATTTACAGAATCAACACTGGTGCGTACTTACTTTGCTGTTCTTGCTCTACAAAGGGATGAAAGAAAAGCAAGATTTTATGAAATTCTTGTAGATAATTCACATCGCATAGGGAAAATGTAGATAAAAGTAAGTACAGTAATGGTTTAGAAAGAAGTCAAAAAAAATCTGTCAATGAAAGGTACCCAAATATGAAGGAACTACACCACTCTTTACCAGCAAGAGTACGTAACAACACATGAGCTCATACCACTCAAAATAAATTCTGAGAACACACTCACAAAAGCACCATGCTCACATATCACAAGTGAAGACAGTATAAGTAAAATGATGCAGGCAGACCCCTATTAACTCCACTGAAGCACCTGGATGACTAGTGAACACCTGACCACCAAGAAAAAATAGCAATGGTGGATAGGAAATTTTTTTTTGACAATAGGGTTTCAAATAATTCCTTGCATAAATAATTATATAATTTGCAATTCACCAATAACCTGTAATTAGGAGAAGGTTTTTTGATGAACTGTTCCAGCCACGGTACTGTGACTTTTTAGTCTTTATAATTTGCAGTTCCTTTCATTATTACAATGAACATTATTCTATTACATGTATTACCATATTATAAATCCTGTGGCAGACTATAACTAAAACTCGCATGGATCATACAGCTGCGGGAGACTGTAAAACCAAGGCATATAAACAATGTTGATGGGGAAAGGGAATGAAACAACCTTGCATAGTAAAGTACAATATTTTAAATATTTTGTACGAACTTAAAATTTTTTTTCGTATATACCTGGGAGAAGGGCAGGGGAGGGGAGAAGCAGGGAAAATGGGAGAAGAGGGAGGGAGGTTTTAAAATGTTCCATATTTTATCTCATTTTTATTATAATGATTCATGTATTAGAAAGTGTAAGGTAACTTCTGTTTTTCTTTTATAATGATAATAATAAAAACATAATAATAAACCTAAGTAGTAAAAAAATAATTTCCTAATGTAATGGGATGGGGCTAATTTGTTTTATAAATGTTTAGAATTATTATTATAATCATAAAGTACTAAACCAATCATATGCTTAGAAAAGCCTATATTATGTACCATATTTTGGGCAAAAATAAACTGGAGTTAAACTACGTATTGCAGAGAGGGAGGCAGGACACAGACCACAGTGATTTCGTTTTTGTGATTAACTATTTGTAGTTACAGGAGCAGAGCTGAGCTCATGGTGTCCTGCCCTCAGTGTTTAATTTGTCATATAGCTGTCTAAAGCAGGTGGCCATTAACAGTGACTGTGGTGTATGAATATTGTTTTGCTATGATCGTAACAATAACGGACACTTCTATAACGATCAGCCTTTGTGACCCAGTGGATTTTGTCAGACAGTATTTCCAAAGTCTGTTAAATAGAGGGTTTACTGCACTACCACCTCCTGAATCCCATTCCAGCAGTCTACCACTACATGTTCCTGGGTTTTATGTGGGTTCACTTTATGGGAATTCACTACTATGCTATGTCTCATTTCCATTGGCAATTCCATATTTGTGATACACATTTCCAGTATGTCATCAGTGCAGTCTGCAAAGCACATTGACAATTCTTATTATACAGAATTAAGTGTTCACAGTCCGACTGAGCTAGTACAGCTGCCATGGACCTGGAATATATCAACTACATAAAACAACAGACACTTATACACTATTTGCAGATGCAGTATCTTTTAATATCTTTACGGAATCACTTGCTTCTAAGTTTACAATTGTGGCCTCTTTTTCTTTCTTTCGATGGTATTAAAAACCTTTCCTTTCTACCTACTCATATTATAATCACAGCTGTGGAGTAGGTTGGTAGACCTATCAAATGACCATGAAAAATGAAACCTCTCAGTTTATTTTTTGCACTATGGCAGTATTGTTTATCTTTAATTTCTATCTCATGAACACAAAGTAACACACTATTACTTACATTCAGTATACATACACACACCTTTACTTTCCTATGTGCTTCTTAATAGTTCTTAGTCCTGTAATACTTCTTTTTCAACCTATGAAGCCTGGTATGAGACTGGGCCTTAGGAAAGCCCAAGAATCACTTAATAGATAACGTAACGGATGGAAAGCACTAAACCTGTGTTAGTCATTCAGTGCATAGAGTGAAAGAGGCTTGATCCTCTTTCTGTTATTTTTGAGATAGAAACACTACTATTGCAATCAGGTTTTCCTTCCTTCTACCTTTTCATGACAAATTATTTCATTATCTTAAGTAGTTATTACACTTCCTCTTTTTTTCTAATCAACCAACAATGACATTTTCAATGTTGCAACCTATCTTTTTAATTCATATTTTGTATTGTAGCCTGTTCAAAGACAGGAAGACATAATAACCATAGATAACATCACAAAACTATACGAAAAATAGATAAAGAATATTTCTCAGTGCCCTCAAAAGAGAGAAGAAAAGGCACACTTTTAAATCAAGGAAAAAGTACTGCAAAAAAAAAAAAAAAGTATATTAGAAGGTTTATCTTCACAGATTTAGTGGCAGAACATGCAAGTGGGGCACATGTTTGGAGGATCATCTGAACCTTTGTTTCTTTTTTTTCGAGTCACCCTGCCTTGGTGAGAGATGGCCAGTGTATTAAAAAAAAAAATTTGAAAATCATAATGACAATGTAATCACTGAAGACAAGATACCATGAGCATAAATCTATTCCTACACCTAAGAAATAGGTAACTGTACACAATTAGTTTCAGATTACTCAAAATTGCATTGGATAACAAGTCTTTCTGATTAAAATGTTTATTTAAAGACACCCCAAATATAGAATTTTAATGAGTGAGGCTGAAATATTCTGATTTGGTCATCCAATAAGATTCAAGTGTAAGTGAAGAGCCTTTTTTTTCATTAGCAAAAGTTTTTGATGACTGGAAGCACTTATAGCAACGTTAATGTGCTGGGCATTGCATGGGTAGGATGAGGGTGCCACAATGTATAACACTAATGGAGGCAAAGACCAAACTAAAAATTAAATCTAAATGCACCCTCTCCTTACCTTTAAAAAGTACCTTGAACGCTGGGTAAAACAAGAAATTTTCAGCTTTAAGCAAGCAGATATTAATGAGAAAATATTAAAATCATGCTTAATATAAAAAAAAACTTAAATCATTCAAAAAATACTGTCGGGGGGGAAAATCACTTTAAATTATAAAAAAAAAAGTATCGGTAATCAATTCGACCAGTTAAGAATATAATTGATTATCAATACCTGCCAGATAAGAAAAATCAATATTATATAACCAGAGGTATACAAAATGTACACAAACCTACGGTAATATGAGAAAAAATTATATTATCACACAACTCTTACAAGGGTTCAAATATCAGCCAGTGCACGACTATCTCAGATGTTAGTAAAGTATGGAGCCATAGCAAGCTACCTGTTCCTAGTGCTAAACAAAAATAAAATCTAATTAAAAATATGATAGTAACCCACGTTTTAATATTTCAGGAGTAATATGGTAATATTAGCAACAGCTGTGTCACATTACTCTCCCAGAACTGTTATAATGGTCACTTTTATTAACTAATGATATAACAAGTGACACATCGGTATTAGATTACAGACTGCAAAGTATTTCGTGAAAAATAAAGGCAGCCACAATAAAAATGAGAAAAATCATGTCACGAGTCAAATGTCTCAAAGTGATGCACCCTAACTACCAATATTTTTATTTGGTTTTATAGAGAGCAAAGAGAACTCCATGGCTTTTATTGAGGATCTTGAGTAATGAGAGGAGGAAGAGGAGGACTGATGATGATTATTATGGAGGTGGTGGTGATTTTGATGGTGATTTTGATTTTGGTGGTGATGGTGGGTGGTGAGTGGTGGTGGTGGTGATGATTATGATGATGGTGATTATGATGGTAAAAGTGATATATTAAGAAATGAATATGATATGATGAGATGATCATATGATAGTGCTTCATTTACAGAATGGTAAAATTATTAAGGAGAGCACTTCAGCAAGTTTGTGTAGTGTTGCCACTAATTCTCACACACTTTTAGTTGTGGGGATTATAAACGTTCACACAAGATCTTGCAAGTGCAACCTTACTCTGAATGTGAGGGGAAAGGTATACAAGACAAGTTCTTCATAAAATGTCCTCAAGCTCCTCTTCTACTTCATTTAAAAAGTGTAGAGAATACAATAATTTATATCATAAGCTCAACTGACTACATCACTTCCAGATACCCTACATTACTCATTCCATTAAATATTAATAGCGTACCTCTTCCAAATGGATATATGAGTAAGGAGGATATACTTGTATGTTCTATAGATAACGTCAAGAACAGAAATACAATTTCAAACCAGTCTCATGAAATTCCCTTTCATAATTTTATCCCTTTTATTGTGGCTGTTTAAAAATAGCATTTACAATGTTATCTACATTTCATTTCATACAGTGAAAGCTACTTGCACCAGATGGTACTGTAGTTACCGAGTCCTGTGGAGAGGCAAGCAATAGGGTAGCATTCTTAAAATAATTACTGTCTTGACATCAAACTGTGTTCTCCTAAGGAATCAATAACCTAAATTACTGCTTATTAAAAATATCCATCAAGAATTCTAAATAAAGATAAATTAAATAAGCAATAAATATGCTATCATAACCCATTCACAGCAGTAGACTTTAAACTATGTCATGTCCTGTTCAATGCATTACACTGTTTTTTTTTTTTTTTTTACTTTTGCAGTACAGCAGTTCTTCAAAATATAAGTGTATAAACATAGAGAATTTGTTCTAAAGTTTTGGAGGACTTGAAAGAAGAGTACTTACCTATATGTATTTGCCTATAAGTGGCTGCTGGGGCCAAGTTCTTGGACCTGCCTCTCAACTTGCCAATTGCAAGATTCCTTCTCTCCTAGCCTCATGGGACCTATAGTACCTACTCTTAAAACTATGTATGGAGTCTGCTTCCACCACCTCTCTGTCAGGGTCATTCCACTTCCCGATCACTCTGAGATTGGAGAGAAACTTCCTGACGCACCTATGACTCATCTGTGTCTTTAACTACCAATTGTGTATCCCAAAGTACCTGTTTCCCACCTCTCAAACAGTCTGTCCCTGTCTTCCCTGTCAACTCCTCGGAGTATTTTATATGTTGGTTCTGTATCTCTCCTGGTCCTCTCCTCCAAGGATTCAATGCAAGATTCAATGCTTGCATTTTGTAGGATGAGTAGAGATGTTGCAGTTCAAAGCATCATTTGAATTGTGACTTTCATGCATGTCTGGCCAGGTGGACAGAGAATGAGTGATGGTGAATTTGTTTCATTCTTTGGGTCACCCTACCTTGGTGAGATACAGCTAATAAGCTGGAAAAATATACTGCTGACTGCATACCCTCCCTAGTAGCCACATTTTTAAAAGGGCTAGGCTCAATTCAACACTACCACAGGAAGAAAAATGACTACAGTGTATATGGGTTACCTGCAGTGAATGGATTAATACAGCTCAAAGTTTGCATTTTGTGTGAAGAAAAAAATATGCACTAATTTTTTAATTTATGAAGGAAATAAATCTCTGTAAACTTAGAAGCTCTTGTTCTCAAATTAAAAATAAAACTGAGCTGCTTAATGATTCAATACTATCTGCTACAGTTGAAATAAACAACACCTACCACTTCACAATTTAAATCACACTGAAAACAGTGTTACTATCAACATGCAGAATTTATCAAACTTAATCTTCAAGACCTAACTGGCATAGGAATGAATGGACCCAAATTTAAAAGAAAGGGAACATATTTGATAATATAATTAGGGCAAATAAATTCAACTGCTTCCAAGTACAGTATTGTTATCTATTCAAAACATGTGAGATACATATCTTGATCAGTGGGATTTTTCTTTAAAGAAATTTAAGTCACAGGGCATTATGTAAGCAAAACAGCCTTGGACTCACTAATGCTAGCTATTTTTAGGGACAGAAGAGCCTAGGCAGTCTGGTTAGCTCTATGTATAAAACTAAAAGCAATAAAGTATGAATGATGAAATTACCATTCCATGAAGCAGGGAATTTGTCTACAACATAGGCATAGTCCCACCATGACAGCCAGGACACTCTTAACTCTAAGGTTTATATATACATATATATATATATATATATATATATATATATATATATATATATATATATATATATACATATATATATATATATATTTTTTTTTGTTTTTCAACAAACCGGCCGTACTGCTGTCCTGCCAAGTGAGTGTAAAACGAAAGCCTGTGATTGTTTTACTTGATGGTAGGATTGCTGGTGCCCTTTTTTCTGTCTCATGAACATGCAAGATTTCAGGTACGTCTTGCTACTTCTACTTACACTTAGGTCACACTACACATACATGTACAAGCACATATATACACACCCCTCTGGGTTTTCTTCTATTTTCTTTCTAGTTCTTATTCTTGTTTATTTCCTCTTATCTCCATGGGGAAGTGGAACAGAATTCTTCCTCCGTAAGCCATGCGTGTTGTAAGAGGCGACTAAAATGCCGGGAGCAAGGGGCTAGTAACCTCTTCTCCTGTATATATTACTAAATGTAAAAGGAGAAACTTTCGTTTTTCCTTTTGGGCCACCCCGCCTCGGTGGGATACGGCCGGTGTGTTGAAAGAAAGAAGAAAGATACACATCCCTCTGGGTTTTCTTCTATTTTCTTTCTAGTTCTTGATCTTGTTTATTTCCTCTTATCTCCATGGGGAAGTGGAACAGAATTCTTCCTCCGTAAGCCATGCGTGCTGTAAGAGGCGACTAAAATGCCGGGAGCAAGGGGCTAGTAACCCCTTCTCCTATATATATTACCAAATGTAAAAGGAGAAATTTTCGTTTTTTCTTTTGGGTCACCCCGCCTCGGTGAGATACAGCCGGTGTGTTGAAAGAAAGAAAGAAAAGGATTGCTGGTGTCCATTTTTCTGTCTCATAAACATGCAAGATTACAGGTACGTCTTGCTACTACTTCTTACACATAGGTCACAGTACACATACATGTACAAGCATATACAGTGGACCCCGCATAACGATCACCTCCGAATGCGACCAATTATGTAAGTGCGTTTGTACGTGTATGTTTGGGGGTCTGAAATGGACTAATCTACTTCACAATATTCCTTATGGGAACAAATTCGGTCAGTACTGGCACCTGAACATACAGTACTTCTGGAGTGAAAAAATATCGTTAACTGGGGGTCCACTGTACATGTATACATGTATATATATATATACACACCCCTCTGGGTTTTCTTCTATTTTCTTTCTAGCTCTTGTTCTTGTTTATTTCCTCTTATCTCCATGGGGAAGTGGAACAGAATTCTTCCTCCGTAAGCTATATGTGTTGTAAGAGGCGACTAAAATACCAAGAGCAAGGGGCTAGTAACCCCTTCTCCTGTATAAATTACTAAATTTAAAAAGAGAAACTTTTGTTTTTCTTTTTGGGCCACCCTGCCTTGGTGGGATACGGCTGGTTTGTTGAAAAAAAAATATATATATATATATATATCCACAGCTGCATAACTTAAAAGTTTCTATGGTGATCCTAATTTTATATAATGCATGCAATTATAAAACTTCCAAAAGTTTTCTGTACCATGTACAGCACTACACTGCACTAAAAACTATATTGAATAAATTAAAAAAAATGGTCATTTTTAATGCAATTAATATATTGTAGAAAGTGTTCAAATTTTTGATGACTTCACTATTATTTGTATTATTATTACACTCTTGGTGTAAACTTACTTGGAAGGCAGAGTATCGGCCACCCTTTCGGGGGCGGTTATACGAAGGTAGATGACGACGAATGAGGTCCAGTTCATTGATGTGAAGCAGGTTGTCCATCAGTAAGGATGTGATGATCCACATGCTCTGACCCCATAAGAAGAGATTCTTTGGTGTTCCTTCAACACTTGGCTGACAGTACTGAAAACCATATTCATGAAGATCATTCTCATATCCAAGACCAACTGTATCATTCCTATATCTGTGACCAACTGATTAATATTACATGCAGCTTGCTCCATTAGACTGCTTCCAAGAAATAAACAATAAAACAAAAAAAAAATACCTATGAAAATTATATTCATCATTTTTTTTTTTAACAAGTTAGCCGTCTCTCACCGAGACAGGGTGACCCAAAAAAGAAAGAAAATCCCCAAAAAGAAAATACATGTACTTTCATCATTCAACACTGTCACCTCTCTCACACATAATCACTGTTTTTGCAGAGGTGCTCAGAATACAACAGTTTAGAAGCATATAGTATAAAGATACACAACATATCCCTCCAAACTGCCAATATCGCAAACCCCTCCTTTAAAGTGCATTGTACTTCCCATTTCCAGGACTCAGGTCCGGCTATATAAAAATAACCGGTTTCCCTGAATCCCTTCACTAAATATTACCCTGCTCACACTCCAACAGCTTGTCAGCAGGGCCGGATTACCGCATAGGCAAACTAGGCATTTGCCTAGGGCCCCGTGCATTTGGGGGCCCCACGGTCCAAGGGGTTCAGGGGCTCATTCAAGACTGCGCACATGGTGCAAGTGCAAAGGGGTCCCTAGCTAAAAACTTTAAGTGTTTGGAGAGTAAAATTTATTTTTAAAAATTAATCAAAACAAAAATAAATAATGAAATAAAATAAAATAAAAATAAATAAACCTAACCATAGATGGCAACACTCAACACGCCTTTGTTTACATCAGAACAGCTGTGTTTTCCCGCTAATGGGTGAGTATGGGAGATTCCTCTCCAATTTTCTGTAGTAATTACACGTTATCTAGACTTGTACTGTGACAAATTAACTGAAGTGTTGTTGATAGACATTGATGTGTATGGATAAATGTTTGTTTTCGCCTCTAAATGTTAAGGGAGGTACCTGATAGGGTTACTTGACCAGTAAAGACGCATGGACCAGTAAAGACGCATTTTTGGTAAAAATACTATAAAGAAAAACCTAAAAACGAAACTGACTTCCGTTTATAGGTTTTAAAAGCACTTTGTCCTG
This sequence comes from Cherax quadricarinatus, assembly GCF_038502225.1. Classification (NCBI taxonomy): domain Eukaryota; kingdom Metazoa; phylum Arthropoda; class Malacostraca; order Decapoda; family Parastacidae; genus Cherax; species Cherax quadricarinatus. The sequence continues at coordinate 10,080,107 of NC_091329.1, read as the reverse complement.
TCTTTAAGTCTTTATCATTTCAATAACAGATCTCAATTGACTGATGTTCTACATCACTTCCGTCGCAAATGCTTAGTTTTCAAGTTGCGACGGAAGTGATGTAGAACATCAATTAATTTACTACATATTTCCCCAGAAACACATAAGCCACATCAGAAAATCGTTGGTTGGGTGAAACTGAAAATTGTCCCTGCATTCTTTAATTCTCATGTCTTTATCTATGGTGGTAGGCCATATATCATGCAAAACATAATGATTAGTTTAGTTATGAAAATGGTAATATAAATACCATTGTGCATTGTTCTTGGACTCAGTATGATTTCTGTTTCAGTAAATTGGAGATCAAGGAGGATGAATTAGTAAAATATTCATAGCCCAAATCACTAACCTAATCTATGGTAAAAGTTCTGTATATGACTCCTTTCTGGTAACGTTTTGAATTTTTAGATGCGCAGCCAGAGGAAAGGGGGCTAAAAGGGCCCTATCCCCCCAATTGACAGAAAAAAAAATTAATAATAATTAAAAAATTAATAATAATTGATAATGAAAAATTTGTATTTGCATGATTACAGACAGTGATACATCCTTATTATGGCATCTCGTGAACGTGATGTTGGACGTTCTTATGCGAGTGGGTCACAGAAAAGAAAGAAGAAAATTCAAGAAGAACAACAGAAAAAGAAAGATGTAGGAAGCTGCAGAAAGATCACAGACATGCTCACAAAAACAGTTTCTGATGTTACCAGTACAGATGAATCTGTAGATACGTCAGATCATACAGGAAGCCCTCCCTCCATTATTTCTCAGCCAGCATCTACTTCTTTTGTGTCTCCTCTCAATGTCTCAACGGACATTTCATCCACAGGATTTGTCTTAAAAGATCCTGCCTCATGGCCAAATGTAATCCCAGATTCTCTACGTAATGCTTTCATTGCAGAAAACTTCAGTCAAACTCTGAACATTGACTTTAGGAAATCAGCAAGGATTTATGATGATGGAAGTCGTCGTTGTTTAAAGTCATCTATGTTTTATAGGAAGCTTGCAAATTCAGAAACTGTGAAAAGATCATGGATAGTATACTCTGAAAGCTCAGGAAAAGTGTACTGTTCAGCATGCAAGTTATTTTCTACCAAAGAAAATACCTTCACACAGGGGTTCAATGACTGGAAAAATTCCAAGCGTTTCGAGGAACATGAAAACAGCACCACTCGTAGGAGCTGCATTTTAGCCAGTGTATTTCGTGCACAGAAAAAAGGCTTATTGGATTCTCATTTGGAAAATCAAACTGAAAAAGAGCGCACTTATTGGAGAAAAGTTCTAGAAAAGTTGTTGCTGTTGTAAAATTCTTAGCTCTAAGAGGACTTGCTTTCCGTGGAGAAAATGAGGTTTTTGGTTCGGAAAACAATGTCAATTTCCTAGGGATCATAGAACTGTTAGCACAATTCGATCCATTCTTAGCAAATCATGTGTCACGCCTTGGGAATGCAGGAAGAGGCACTGTCTCTTACATGTCATCTACTATATGCAATGAATTTATTGAACTGATGACTAAGAAGGTCCTCAATAACATCATAGCAGCTGTGAAAACTGCAAAATACTTTGCAATAAGTGTAGATTCAACACCAGATATTTCACATACAGATCAATTGACATTCATTGTTCACTTTGTCGACTCCAGTGGTAAGCCTGTAGAGTGCTTTATAAAATTCATTCCTCTTTCAGGCCATGATGAAGAAACAATGATGAATGTAGTACTGGATACTCTGCTTGAACATGATCTCTCTATTATGGATTGCCGTGGCCAGAGCTACGACAATGCAAGTAACATGTCGGGTAAATATAATGGATTGCAAGCCCGTATCAAGCAAATCAACCCACTTGCTGAATATGTGCCCTGCTCAGCACATTCTCTTAATCTTGTTAGGTCATGTGCTGCGGAGTGTTGTGTCGCTGCAGTTTCATTTTTTGGGCTTTTACAAGCACTCTTTAATTTTTTCTCTGCTTCAACGCATCGGTGGAGTGTACTCAAGTCAACCATTCATGGAGATGTCATCAAATCATTATCAACAACAAGGTGGTCAGCACAGCATGATGCAACACATGCTTTGAAAGACAGCTTTGCTGAAATACGTTCTGCTTTGATCCAAATAGCAGAGGATGAAGACCAGACAGCAACTACAAGAAGCAAAGCAGCCAGTTTAGCATCAAAATTGGAAGATTTTGAATTGGCCTTACTCTGTGTGCTTTGGGACTGTATACTGGAACGGTTAAATGCCACGAACAAGACACTTCAGAAAATTGAAATTGAAATGGCTACTTGTGCTAACCTCTATGCAGGCTTAGTGGAATGTGTAAGCTCACTTCGCCATGATGAAGCTTTTGAAATGTTTGAAGAGAAAGCTGGTGAAAGACTACAGTTACCGGGCTGATCATCAGCGGTCAAGGAAGAGGAAACGCAATTTTGAAGAGCCAGACAATGAAATTGTGTTGCTACCAAGGCAGAAATGTAAGACAGCTACATACTTCGTCATTCTGGATTCACTGATTACAGAATTGGTGAAAAGAAAAGAAATCTACCAGAATCTCAATGACAAGTTTGGATTTCTGTTCAAAATTACTACTATGCCAGATGCAGAATTGAGAAAAGCTGCATTAAAGTTGCAACAACACCTTTCAGCAGATGTTCAGGACACATTTGTTGAAGAAATAGTTCATTTTTCTGGGTATATGAATCAGATTAAAGCTCCACCTGAAAAATGTGTGCCCTCAGCTGCTTTGAAACATTTAAGAAATGCAGGTATCTCAGAAACCTTCCCTAATGTTGACATAGTGTATCGCCTTTACCTAACACTTCCAGCTAACTGTGAAGGAGAACGTTCATTTTCTGTTTTGAAAAGAGTGAAAAACCAGCTCCATTCAACAATGAGCCAAGACAAATTGTGTAACCTAGCCTTGTTGACCATTGAGTCTGATCTAACAAGAAATATTGATTTTCAGAATATAATTGATGATTTTGCCAATATAAAATCCAGAAAAAAGTTTATTTAAGAAGTGCCTGTGAATATAAAAAATTCTTTACTTTCTTGAGTTTATATGATTTGATAGTCTTATGCATGATGCAATGATAACAATACTGGTCAGTGATTTATAAAGGGAATAATAGTGCTGTAGTGGTTATGCCGAATATAATAGGTACATGATGTCACTACTTCAATAGCCTAATCTAGTAATACTATGCTGTCTTGAGTTTATTCTCTTTAAAATGCATGATTTAACAAGATAGTTATAATGGCTGTTGGTAAATGGTTTTGGTTGTCTTGATGTACTTTCCCTATTAAATTTAATCTAAATAGCCAGAATGTATTTAATTAGACCTTAATCAGGCTCACACCGACCCCCCCCGCACCCCCAAGCTGGAAGGGGTCGCTTCGCTTACCCGTAACTCAAAGGGGCCCCGCCAATCTGAATAGCCTAGGGCCCGGAGACTTCTTAATCCGGCCCTGCTTGTCAGGTCCCAAATACCATTCGTCTCCATTTACTCCTATCTAACATGCTCACGCACGCTTGCTGGAAGTCCAAGCCCCTCGCCCACAAAACCTCCTTTACCCCCTCCCTCCAACATTTTTGAGGATGGCCCCTATCCCGCCTTCCTTTCCCTACAGATTTATACGCTCTCCATGTCATTCTACCTTGATCCATTCTCTCTAAATGACCAAACCACCTCAACAATTCCTCTTCAGCCCTCTGAGTAATACTTTTATCAACTCCACACCTCCTAATTTCCACACTCCGAATTTTCTGCATAATATTTAAACCACACATTGCCCTTAGACAGGACATCTCCACCGCCTCCTCGCTGCAGCATTTACAACCCAAGCTTCACACCCATATAAGAGCGTTGGTACTACTATTCATACATTCCCTTCTTTGCCTCCATAGATAACATTTTTTGTCTCCACGTATACCTCAATGCACCACTCACCTTTTTTCCTTCATCAATTCTATGATTAACCTCATCCTTCATAAATCCATCTGCTGAGACGTCAACTCCCAAATATCTGAAAACATTCACTTCTTCCCTACTCCTCCTCCCCAATTTGATATCCAATTTTTCTTTATCTAAATCACTTGTTGTTAAGGTGGTTTGGTCATTTAGAGAGAATGGATCAAATTAGAATGATAATGGAGAGCGTATGAATCTGTAGGGGAAGGAAGGCGGGGTAGAGGTCGTCCTCGAAAAGGTTGGAGGGAGGGGGTAAAGGTGGTGTTGTGGGCGAGGGGTTTGGACTTCCAGCAAGCGTGCGCGAGCGTGTTAGATAGGAGTGAATGAAGACGAATGGTATTTGGGACCTGACAAGCTGTTGGAGTGTGAGCAGGGTAATATTCAGTGAAGGGATTCAGGGAAACCGGTTATTTTACATAACCGGACTTGAGTCCTGAAAATGGGAAGTACAATGCCTGCACTCTAAAGGAGGGGTTTGGGATATTGGCAGTTTGGAGGGATATATTGTGTGTATTTTTATACGTATATACTTCTAAACTGTTGTATTCTGGGCACCTCTGCAAAAACAGTGATTATGTGTGAGTGAGGTGAAAGTGTTGAATGATGTTGAAAGTATTTTCTTTTTGGGGATTTTCTTTCTTTTTGGGTCACCCTGCCTCGGTGGGAGGCGGCCGACTTGTTGAAAAAAAAAAAAAAAAAGTCAAGAACAAAAATTGTAAGCTAACATTTTTGTCTTGCAGCAAAACATTTTGTAGCATTTTGCTGACTTATATTCATTGCACTACTACTACTACAGTAATTATGTTACTGTATCTGTCTATATACACCACAGTCATATACATCATGAATTGTCTTCATGTAATGGCACCCACCTGAGAGCCTGGCTCTGCTCTCTCCTCCTCAATATTATCCTTGTGAAAGTAGTAGTACATTGGTATGACTGGATCTATCAGGAAAATAAAGAATAAATACATAAATCACCTGTTTACACAAACTAGTATTTTTATCCGTATACGTATTTGAATAAATACATACATAAATCACCTGTTTACACAAACTCGTATTTTTGTCTATATTTCAATATTTGGAAAGCTCTGGAGAGCTATTATATACTAAAAACAATAGGATCCTGTTTTTGGATTTTGTTAAAAGGGATTATACTTTAATTATCTGAGGAGCAATATATGAATCACTATTATATATGCCGAATATATTTACATAGCTTATAGGTAGTAGGTTGGTAGACAGCAACTGCCCAGGGAGGTACTACCGTCCTACCAAGCGAGTGTAAAACGAAAGCCTGTGATTGTTTTACATGATGGTAGGATTGCTGGTGTCCATTTTTCTGTCTCATGAACGTGCAAGATTTCAGGTACGTCTTGCTACTTCTACTTACACTTAGGTCACACTACACATACATGTACAAGCACATATAAACACACACCCCTCTGGGTTTTCTTCTATTTTCTTTCTAGTTCTTATTCTTGTTTATTTCCTCTTATCTCCATGGGGAAGTGGAACAGAATTCTTCCTCCGTAAGCCATGCGTGTTGCAAGAGGTGAGTAAAATGCCGGGAGCAAGGGGCTAGTAACCCCTTCTCCTGTATATATTACTAAATGTAAAAGGAGAAACTCTCATTTTTCCTTTTGGGCCACCCCACCTCGGTGGGATACGGCCGGTGTGTTGAAAGAAAGAAAGAAAAGATTTACATAGCTGTTAGGGGGAAATAAAATTGAAGTTTTTGATATATCTTATAACACTTGAAAGTGTTTACACTTCATTTAAGACTATTTATAATATTAATATAAGCCATAATTTCTTTGAATAAAGGATACATGTATTAAAGAAGACAAACAAACTAGTATGTCTACAAGCTTTTTTAAATAATTTAATTCACTTTAATTACTTTCCTTAATAATGCATCTATAGTTCTATAACACTGAATTCTTGAAGTGCATGTAGTTTGATAATGACTACTTCTCGAATTGCATGTAATTATAAAACGATGACTTAGTATATGATCTACAATAACTTCTTAATTATGCTGAAGCCAAAATATTTAAATAAGGCTTATTCCTTGTGAAAACTAACACAACAGAAACATTAAAGTATTTAACTCAGCAGCTATCTCCCACTGAGGAGGGTGACATGAAAAAGAAGAATATTGTTAAATTTACATGATCAAGGAAGAGATTCTTTGAAAACAGCCATTATTACATTTTTTTTTTTTTTTTTTTCAACAAGTCGGCCGTCTCCCACCGAGGCAGGGTGACAAGACGGCCGAATTATTACAGATTAAATAAAAGAAGTACCTCCCCACTTATCTCTCTTCAGAAGAGGTTTTAGTTTGTTTTTGTACTCTTCCACCTGTTCTTCTTTACTCTTGAACATGCCTTCTAAAATCATGTACAAGTAGAATAAGGGCCACTGGCATTCTATCTTCTCAAATTCCTGTGATAAAATAAAATACAATATAATAAGGAATCCACTGTTTAAACTATAATTATAACTATTACTCTAGATGCAACTTAAGCTGACAGTTTGATTTTTGACCAGCTGTTGGCCTGAAGTCAGAGGTGGTTGGCTGACTCACAAATAGCCAACCCCTCTTAACCACTGCCCATGCTCAGGAACCGGCCATGTTCAAGCCAATTATTCACAATCAGATTATCAAGTATTATTCACCCTTAAAGGATAACGATTCCTGAACATAAAGCCAATGTCTGAACCATGTAAACAAGCTCCTAAGTAGCTAAGATGAAATTTAAATAAAGTAACATAAAAAGTGAGATACTGATTGCGCAGAAAATGAAACAGGGTAAAATAATGCGTGTATTTTGGCCTCAGAGACTCTCTTCAGGTTGAAGTAAACAGCCCCTCCATTAAAAATATCACTGTTGTTTTTTTCAGGAGTTTTACCTTTGTTTCTGCACTGTGATAAAACCTCCTTTTCTTGTCTTCCATAACCGTTCCATAACCATCTCGGTGAAATCTCTTGAACCCGTACTTGCCTTCCAAGGAGTTAATGATCTGTTAAAGATTATTTAACATCTTTTAAATTTTTACAATAAATTATATCTTTCAATATTTTATAATAAATTGCCAAGTTATAATAATTTTATAATAAACCTCTGACATATTATCTTTTCCATCCTTACTCACAAACATTCTATATCTGTATACTGTATATAATAATTATCTGTGACCAAAAGAATTATTTATTAGCATTTATAATTATCACTTCCCTTTAATGAGCATTTATAATGATCTCTCATCTATAATGAGAAATTATAATTATCTGTTATCTATAATAAGCATTTATCTTTTATCTATAATGAGCATTTATAATTACAGATTATGGAAAAAGTGGGGTTTGAACTCATGGCAACTGAATGCTAAAACTCACAGGCCAGATTCATCCAACTAGGTATATCTCTGTACACCATAGCAAAGTTTTCTATGATGTCCCCAGAAATAAGCTGCATGACAATCATGAGAATGATGGTAAAAGGAGAGGTAGGAGTATTCTGGGTTAGTTCCACATTTTACAGCGAACAAATGCTCTGCTGTCGAGAACAACACCCTTCCACCCCCCACCCCCAATTCTGATTGGCTAAATATGAGGAAAAAAAATCATCAATGGTACTTCAGCCTCCAAGACACTGGGTAAATTTTCAAAACTTATTTAAGGCAAAAATAACATAATCAATGCTGTAAAATATGGTATATCAAATACTCCTTAAAGGTGGGCTTATACAGTAAGCACATCAGCAATGAAGCAAAATTCGAAAATGAAGGTGGTATGCTCTGTGACAAATAGGACAATCAATGAAAAGATGGACTGTCATCATAACCTGATAATTTTTGCAGTTGTATTAGGCACTTCTCCATTGGATCAGCATGTGATGAACACACAAGCTCAAAAGTGCTATTTTCCACAATTAATAGTGAAGAAAAGATGAAGGCCAGAATGACTATTGTGATTCAATGTAACAAACCTTGATGATAACTACTGCACATCAATAATGCTACCAGCAATCTCACAAATTTTGAGACCAAAGCAGAAAATAATTGGAAAATGGTAACTGCTTGCAGGAGAATAAGAAGCTCTGAACTGAGGAATGCAGAGAGGAATCTGCAAGTTCATTAAATGCCCTTAACCTACCATGACCTTCCGCACCTGAACATTCCACTGAATGTATTTAAAATTTGAGACAATACACTAAAATATAACATACACTTCTAAGGCAACTAACCTGTGATCTAGTTTTTGAGTACAACATCTGGTCATGAGTTGCAAAAGCAGGGAATGATATGGTGGGCAGTAGACTTGCATCCACATTCTAGAAAAAAAAAAATGTTTCAAATATAAACAGGCAAAGTATTTATATAGATGGTTTCTAGGTAGAAACACGTTGCAGATATTCAGCAGTATAGCCAGGAATCTTGAAAGTAAAATTCCTTATACAAGTTTAACAACAAAATGAAAGGCTCTCACTGCTGATTTTCTTATATTCTCATGATTAATATAAAATAATAGTTTACATATACAGGTTAATCTTATTTGGTGCATCAAGAATCAATGAGTATGACAAATGAAGTGCAAATACAAAGATGCATTAAATAGGATGTTGCCAAATAAAGATGTTTATGAAAAAGGATAAGTGTAAATAAATAAGGTGACTTTACCTAGTGTTTGATATTAGTAGTAACAGGGCACAGTGGGGAAAAACACACAAAATAACAAAAATACAGGTGATCAAATACCTTTGAGCTAGATTCTCTTGGTAATAATGTTTCGAAGATACTACGGTTTCGGTTGTGTGCATCAATATCAACAAAGATGACGGACCATGATGCACCTTTCTCTCCAAAAAGGTTACAACCATTGATAGCTTCGAGTGCTGCTTTGGCCATTCCAATGGAACTGTTACCCAAATGAAAAGAATAAATGTTATGCACCTTTCAAGCAATTTTCTACATATCTTGATAAACACGAGATTTTTTTTACCAAGTTAGAATCTTGGAAAAACAGGACAAACTAAGGTCACCTATGAATATACTACTAATTTACAAACCACAGTTTGAACCCCTCCTCCACCCGTCTGTTTATTCACTGACAGTTGTTTATTACAACTTAGAGTTCACACTAATAATTGTATAAGAATTTCTTGATGATTCCCCATTTCACTATTTTATTATGACTCATTAACCCTTTGAGGGTCGACAGGCCCTCTCCGAGACTCGTTCTCAGGGTCAGCCAAATTTCGAAAAAATAAAACTAATAATTTTTTCTTATGAAAAGATAGAGAATGTTTTCCCGATCATAATGACACCAAAAGTATGAAATTTGATGGAAAACTTACGGAATTATGCTCTCGCGAAGTAAGCGGTCTCGGCGATGTTTACGCATCGGCGATTTAGCCCACTTTGAGCCCTATTTTCGGCCAATTCCAATGTACTAGTCGACAAAAAACATGAATATTTCGCTAGAACTCCATTTTTTCTATCGAATGAGTGCAAGAAACCACCCATTTACCAATTTCAACTATCCAGTACAGTGGTCAGAATTTAGCAATTTTGCCAATTTCACACAAATTTCAAAAGATGCCAATTTCCGAATAGGGTCCAGAATAAACAAGAAAGACATTCCTGGCACTAAAATGACATTTCCTCTCTTCATTAGTCAGGTCTCAAGGCCCCTCTTACTTTCTTTTGCTTTCCACTTTGAATTTTTATTCTCACAAAAAATAGAAGATTTACTGTTATGCAGACTACTGCATTAGTGTAAAAAATGGTATAAATAATATTGGCGCACTTGCGAAAGAATATTAGACTCACCAGTTGACGTGTATTGGATGCTTGGCATGATTTGTTTACTTTCGAACTTTGGTAAAAATCGAACATTTCTGCTACTTTGAGCTCAATTTCAAGGTACTTTTCATTGTAAAACCAGTCAAAATCATCTCAATTTCTGTAACATGTCCTCCATTCTATAAAATGAGACCAAGAAAACCAGAATACAACAATAAATACCATACGAAAATACAGTGCAAAGTCGCTGTTTTATTCCAAAAAATCGGTCAAAGTTTTTTTTTTTCTCATTATGCACTGTGTGCTGCAGGATTTTTTTTATACTGTGCACACTGACCACATAGACCCATTCTTTCATATGTAGGCCTACCAGCTTTCTCCCACTAGATTTGAGGGCGCTAGAATTTAGGCGTACTAGTATGTCAAAAACCCTGGGTCGTAAGCCGTACTAGTACGGCCAAAACCCTCTAAGGGTTAATCATTTTTTCCTGTATTTCCTATTCACCTTTCTGTGAGCCTTCACAAAGGCATTACAACCTCTCCTCATTTAGTGATGTACTCATTTACGGACAGGCTCTCTGACCAGTATACACACCTAAATAATGTATATTAGAGTTGATTTCCTCTATTCTGTTTATTACAATATACAGTACACTACTGTATAAACGTTTAAAAATATACCAGAAATGTTATAAATTGTGCAAAGGTGACATTAAAACAATATCAAAGATGGTTGGCACAAACCCACTACCATTAGAGTATGCTCCTCACTAAGTGACGAATTTGTTTACTGATGTGGTATTAGGAACAGAACTCAGTCATTAAGTGAAGAGAGGCTGTATTTCTTTCCACACATAATGAGGAATCTCCTAATTCACAGAACTAAATGGAAAACAATATCCTTCGGTAATCTTCTTTCTTTCAACACACCGGCCGTATCCCACCGAAGCGGGGTGGCCCAAAAGGAAAAACGAAAGTTTCTCCTTTTACATTTAGTAATATGTATACTATACAGTAGAAGAGGTTACTAGCCCCTTGCTCCTGGCATTTTAGTCGCCTCTTACAACATGCATGGCTTACGAAGGAAGAATTCTGTTCCACTTCCCCATGGAGGTAAGAGGAAATAAACAAGAACAAGAACTAGAAAGAAAATAGAAGAAAACCCAGAGGGGTGTGTTTATATATGTTTGTACATGTATGTGTAGTGTGACCTAAGTGTAAGCAGAAGTAGCAAGACATACCTGAAATCTTGCATGTGTACGAGACAGAATAAAAAGACACCAGCAATCCTACCATCATGTAAAACAATTACAGGCTTCCATTTTACACTCACTTGGCAGGACGGTAGTACCTCCCTGGGCGGTTGCTGTCTACCAACCTATTACTTAGAATCCTTCGGTAATATCTTTACAATTTGGTTTTCGAAGACCAGATGTCAGCAAGAGAGAGACAGCAAAGCATGGGAAAGAGCAAGATTACATTGCCTTCCACTACACAGATCAGTGTATCTCAAAACGTGGACCTTGATCCATGTAGGGGATCAAGGCCTTCACCTGCTGGGTTGTCCGATAAATTGGCTGAGAAAAGCTGACAGATTTATATAGGAAATAGAATACGAAACATCATAAACATGTTTGTACACGTCTTTTACACAAAAATGACAGACAAACTGACAAGAAAATTCATTGCAAGTCATTCTCTCACTGATGTGGGCACATTTAGAAAAGAATGAAGACCATGACTACATTACCTTGCATGCAGCTCAGGGGTACCATTGTTGTACTTGCTGCCACGTTCCCACATCCCAAAGTCTGGGGTACGGTATGCTCTCTCCACATAGTATACTAAATTCTGAACAAATGTCACTTCATCCATTGTGTATATGATTTGTAGTCCAGAATTGATCATCTGTACCAGAAACAGCAGGTAGAGGGATACTACATCAATCTGAAATACAAGAGCAACAAAATTAAAAAGAATTTTAAAATGCCATTATGAAATATTTCTTTACCCTGTATAGCTGACTTGTATTTACATAACAAATTAGTGTCTGGAAATTAAAGGGAGAAAATTCATAGCAGGGAAGAGAATGCAGGGCAAGGGGTAGAGTAGTGAGGTGCATGCATGTGTGAGAGCCTAGCAGATATGAACTGTTAATTTTACTAAATATTGGAGATTCAAAGGACTAATCACTAAATGAAGAGCTCAATTCATAATAGGAAAGGAAGAGAGGTTTTAAGTGAAATGGGAACAGAATAAGAAAAAAATTATAGCATTTATTATACCTGAAGGGATCTTTTTTTCTTCTTCCTAGCTTGTACATTTAACTCTTGCTAATCACAGCTTCAATGGATTGTGGTTAAATTTTTGTGACCTATTTTGACATTCAAGATGCAGGACCTTGAACCAATGATGTCAAAAATTTACACAATTCATTCAATGCAACAATAAATCAATACAAATCGAAGTGGTAGAGCACTCAATTCACAACCAATAAAGACCAGAGTTCAATTTCCAGGCATATCAAGATGTCTGGACCTGTCTCCTTACACCTGCTGCCCATGCTTACCTAGCAGTAAATTGGTCAGTGGATGTTAGTAAACTGTTGTGGGTGGTATCCTGGGAAAGTTGGTAGTATAACATAGATATGGCTGGGATAATGGTTCTTACCTTGTAAACTGATTTGTAAAAAAAAAAAAAAAAAGGATATAGATGGTTCCAACTTACTTGAAGATGACCATAGTTATCAGATGATATAACTTCCTCTCCAGTTATCAGATGAAACTTGGAGTGTAATGCATATTTAGGGTTTTGGCCCTTCTTGAAGTTTTCTACAAGATTAGTCTGGCGCATCCAGCATGTGAGTATCCCACGCATGCACTTGACACATGACTGGCCTAGCTCATATGCCTTCCCACGATCATCATCTATACGCCTACAAAGGAAAGAAGTAAAGCTGCATACATCTTAACACATTAATATACAGCTGATTGTTGATTATCCGGCTCCTCAAGAAAAAGGAAAAACAAAAACAAACTTTAAATAAGTGCATCATCTCTTCAGAACCACTCACTGTTGTGCATTCCTTTTCTACCTATCTGCAGTTATCAGCACTACTAAATAATGTTGGATGCCAAATATCCAACTGTTAGAAAACTGATGATCTACCGTATACAAGTTTATGAGTAAAAAGTGATAAACATGAATCCGCACTGAAAACTGAAGCAATGAAGTAATCCACAGTACAGTGAGTAACTATATCATGCTCTGATTTCCAAAATGAGCTTTCAAATTCTCAGAAAAATAAAATTCTAAAGTTTGTGTTCTCTTGTACCTTGCAGGCAGTTTAAAATCTGCCTGCCCCCCCCCCCCCCCCCCCCCAAAAAAAAAAAAAAAAAATTACGTAAAATTGACTTTTGCAAAAGACTTTCTATAGCTGCACTTTTAAATGGGACCATCCAAGACATAATCCAGTATTAAAAGTATGTACAGTAGTGATTTTTGGCAAAGTTCCACTTACTTTTCACTCAGCATGCAAATGAATAGCTTCAAATAAATTAAAGACTGTTTCTAAAAATTGCTACAAAGGAGGCTCACTGCAAAATTTCAATAGGAAGTTTCATTTTATGAAAGTTTACAAAAAAGGGATGCAAACTGTCAAATCAATGTGTAAAGGCCCTGTTGACAATTTATGAAAGTTGGGAAAAATTACGAGATACAGTACACTCTCTAACCGGGATAATAAATACAATACTAAAATAAAAATATTTAACATAAGCTTTCTTTGATCTCTTGCAAATTTTCTATTAGAAGAGGGAAGGGGAAGAAAGTAAGCCTAAAAAAAAAAAAAAAAAAAAAAAAAAAAAAAAAAAAAAAAAAGAGGACTAGATTTCACTTGTTTTTAATTTCAAACAAACTGAAGAACATTTTTAAGAGCCTTATTTACTGCCAGCACAGACACTAACATATGAATTAATGAAATTGCAAATGATATGATAAGCATTTATGATAATCAAAAATACCTTAATAATAAGAGAAAAATATGTGATTTAGTCTGCAATGCACTGAAATATTGCAAAAGACTGGGAGATACAGCAAGAAGTGAAATACCTCATGAAAAGTGAATATGACATACAGAGTCAGAGAATACAGGTTTTGTAGTGTATTAATATTCAAGTGCTCAATGTTATCATTCTACAGCATAACAGTATAGTATATAGAAAATATAAGAATTAGGGACACTGTTTAGCTGGACTTGAGTTCTGGAAGTAGGAAGTACAGTGCCTATACTCTAAAGTATAGGAGGGGATGTTGCTGTTTAGAAGTCAGTCAAATTGTGACGTCCATGAACTTTTGGAAAGAGTGATGGTAACGTATTTCATTTTCTGGGTCACCCTACCTTTTGGGAATGGGCCAATATATTGAAAGAACTACAGTATACATATTTTATTACCTATTATTCTATGTTTTCCGTATATCACTCTTTGGGATAACGTGCATGGACATAAACATGAAATTAAAGTCCTCTTAATATTAAGTACTATTAAATTGTACAAGAGGTTAATATATCACCTGTAGGCCTGGAAGAGACTCCAAATACATGCCGAGCAATAAATAGAAGTGCGCATATCAGCTACTTCAGTCTCCTGGCTGACCAGCGGGAAGATTCCAAGAGTGATGCTCTGGTTCTGTAGTAGTTGTCGCTTGACTAAAGAGGAAAATATTTAACTTATCTTCCTTTATTTCCTGCATAATGCTAATGATTTCATTGAAACACCAGTGAAACTTATCACTATAAATGCTTCAGATGATCCTATCATTAATTTTAAGGCTTAACTCTGCTAACATAATAAATTATTTATAATTTCTGCTTATCCTTTGTATATTTAACCTATAATGTCTATTATATTCATAATTACTTTTTCCCAATGCCAAATGCACCACAGTAGTAAGTCCAGATGCCTAAATACCTTCAGTGAAGTCTAATTTTATAAATAAATTTACATCCACTATGTGTAGAGGAATCCCTATTCTATAGCACTGCACTGCCAAAAACTTTTTAAAAAATTAAAAGTACAATTAAAACTTATACTAAACAAAATATTATCCACACTGAAGAAATTGCAGTTAAAATATATTTCAGTACTGATTCAAGTACAGTAATAAAAATGTTTGATAGGTCGAATTTTACATAGCGATAAATATGCCTTATACAGTTCTACACATTCACATTTTACACATTCAGTTCTATACATTCTACACAATCACATTGCTAAATAACTTTAAGATTAGGAGAGAGAAGCAGCTAGTGATAGTAGTGAAATTATATTCTTATCATGAATAAAATGAACTCATCCACCCACTTTACTTTTTATATCCTGTATCTTCTGTAAACTATGTGCTGGTGCAAGAGCAGTATTTCCTAAACAATTTGTTGGTATGTACTTGAAAAACTGCACGTATTGGCCAAAATTCAAAGAATGCATTTCAAATTATGTACAGTGGACCCCCGGTTAACGATCTTTTTTCATTCCAGAAGTATGTTCAGGTGCCAGTACTGACCGAATTTGTTCCCATAAGGAATATTGTGAAGTAGATTAGTCCATTTCAGACCCTCAAACATACACGTACAAACGCACTTACATAAATACACTTACATAATTGGTCGCATTGGGAGGTGATCGTTATGCGGGGGTCCACTGTACTAGTTATCTAGGGGAAAATGGTTTTCACTAAATGTACTTTTACTTAAGGATGGGTTATCATGGAATGCATACTATGTCATTAAATGAGGGATGCCTATACAAGTACTTGAATTATTAACTAAACCACAGAAAGGGTGGGGTTTGAACCTTCAGCAAGTGAGTCCTAAAACTCCAGTTCAGTGTGTAAGTCATTCCACCAGCTGGCTTATGCACGGGCCTGGAGTTTCAGGACTCACTTGCCATGGGTTCAAACCCCACCCATTTCGTGGTTTGTTTGCAGTTGTGTTATGATTTTGAGTCATATTTGAACTATTTACAGGATGTAAGTATGTAAGTTTATTCAGGTACGACACATATGCAACAGTTAGGTATCTTTATTTTGAAACGTTTCGCCTACTCAGTAGGCTTCTTCAGTCAAGTACAGAAAAGTTGATAGAAGCAGAAGAGACTTGAAGACGATGTAATCAGTCCATCACCCTTGAAGTTGTCAGTCTCTCAGTCTGGAGAAGAGTATTGTTCCATAGTCTGAAACAATATGGAGTTGAAGTGACAGGATGGAGCCTTATATGCTGCCAGGTGAGATGTAGGCCACTAGTAGAGGTAAGAATGTAGTCATTGGGAGGTCAAGTCCCTCTCAAGCCCAGTCATCCTCACTAGTAGAAGGGGTGATTGACTGATTACATCGTCTTCAAGTCTCTTCTGCTTCTATCAACTTTTCTGTACTCGACTGAAGAAGCTTACCGAGTAAGCGAAACGTTTCAAAATAAAGATACCTAACTGTTGCATATGTGTCTTACCTAAAAACCTGTCGGTATTTTATACCATTTTAATTTTTTTTTTTTCAACAAGTCGGCCGTCTCCCACCGAGGCAGGGTGACCCAAAAAAGAAAGAAAATCGCCAAAAAGAAAATACTTTCATCATCATTCAACACACTCACACATTATCACTGTTTTTGCAGAGGTGCTCAGAATACAACAGTTTAGAAGCATATACATATAAAGATACACAACATATCCCTCCAAACTGCCAATATCCCAAACCCCTCCTTTAAAGTGCAGGCATTGTACTTCCCATTTCCAGGACTCACGTCCGACTATATGAAAATAACCGGTTTCCCTGAATCCCTTCACTAAATATTACCCTGCTCACACTCCAACAGATCATCAGGTTCCAAGTACCATTCGTCTCCATTCACTCCTATCTAACACGCTCACGCACGCTTGCTGGAAGTCCAAGCCCCTCACCCACAAAACCTCCTTTACCCCCTCTCTCCAACCCTTTCAAGGGCGACCCCTACCCTGCCTTCCTTCCCCTATAAATTTATATGCTTTCCATGCCATTCTACTTTGATCCATTCTCTCTAAATGACCAAACCACCTCAACAACCCCTCTTCTGCCCTCTGACTAATACTTTTATTAACTCCACACCTTTTCCTGATTTCCACACTCCAAATTTTCTGCATAATATTTACACCACACATTGCCCTTAAACAGGACATCTCAACTGCCTCCAACCGTCTCCTCGCTGCTGCATTTACCACCCAAGCTTCACACCCATATAAGAGTGTTGGTACTACTATACTTTCATACATTCCCTTCTTTGCCTCCATAGATAACGTTTTTTGACTCCACATATACCTCAATGCACCACTCACCTTTTTTCCCTCATCAATTCTATGATTAACCTCATCCTTCATAAATCCATCCATTTTAATATTCAAGTTTATTCAGGTAGAGGTACATATAAGTACAGTTACATAAATTATCGTACATAGCAGCATATGTGTAGATTACCTAGGAAAACCCAAAAAGTCAGACAAAGTGACTTATTTCCATTGGGGTCCTTGAGGATAGAAGAGATGGAAAAACATAAGCAGTCAAAGTATTAGTATGTTTGAACAGAATTATATTCATGGGAAAGCATTAAATCTGTAGGAGCTGAAAAGTGCCGATAAGTGCTCAGATTATATATTTTTTAATACAATCATGACGAACAGCTAAACTCCAAAGGATAATACAGCACCTGTAAAATGGGAGATACTGTATTTAGATATGATTCAAGGGAAGAGAAGCTTCAATTCCTTCAATCAAGAGCCCTTCACCAGCATCAAAGCATTTATCTTTAAGGGTGAAACCTAAAAAAAAAAATGTATAATTCAAGGAGATTTACTAAAACAAGTCAAATACAGCTAGAGTAATAATAATTGAAAAAAAAAAAAAACTTCCAAAAAGTAGAGAGATTTACCAATGCCATAGTAGTGATCGAGCTTGCGAACAGTGTCTTCATAACTGATGACTCTAATATTTAAATCTATGTCTGAATCACAGACACTGGAAGCACGTTCTCTAGCCCGTGGATGTCTGAAAAAAACATTTCCGTATTATTACAGCTTTATTGGTCACACATCATATGTTGCAATGGAAGGCAATCAGGTCTGATTCAAGGAAGGGGAGGTCATATCCAATTCCTTGGATCACTGATCCTTCAGCATAAGTAAATAAATAAGTTTATTTAGGCACAGGAACACATAAGTACAATTATCATACAGAGTGTAAATTACCCAGGATAACTAATAAAAAGCCAGTGACTTATTTCCATTGGAGTCCTCCCTTAAAGGGTAAGAAAAGGAAATAATGACGTATGAGTTTCCAAATTGATTGATCCAGCAGATTCTGAATTGTATTTCCGAGGTCTGTTATATAGAGGGTTTACTTTAAGTATTTCTTGTGTAAATTTTTATTTTGGAAGATTAGGATAATTAAGGTAACATTTGGTAGGCTATGTAATTTAACCTGAAAATGCCACTAGTCTCTCTCTCTCTCTACATTAGGCCTGGCGGCGAGACACGCCTTGGTGCCCTGCACCATCTAAACAAATTTATTTTCCATTATCTCCATAAATAACAATTTGCACAAAAAATGGTTGCTTATTCCATTACATATATAGGTTGTATGTACTGAAAAGCGCAAAATATTGACTGAATTCCAACGAGTAGTTATTAACAACTATTACCATTTCTCGCTATCTCCTAAAATGAAAATCCCCAGAAATAGTTGTTAATTCGGTGGTATAGAGAGCTTGTACATATCTAATTTCCCAAGAAGAGCATCTTTTAATAATAACTAATATAGTTCAAGAGAAAAAATGGCCATTGACATTCCATTGGAAACAGCGATGACTGCACAAGTTTTTTTAAGTTGCAATGACTAGTGTAGAAATGGAGTGTAACGTGAACTTGTGAGACAGAAGTATCTTATGGCATGACACTGGAAGGTTGACTCACTGTGAGGGTACTGCCAAGGACGCCATAATATTACAGTTCTGTCCTTCTTCACGGTCCTCGTCCTTGTCTGCTTCAATGTCAATAGTCATGTTAAATATCTATTTCATAACAGATAAGATTGTCAAAAATTGCAATAATGCCAGACTTTTCTTCATGAACTTCTCCCGGATAATAGAATAGTTTATCACTAATTCTACACTTATATTACTTAATTAAAGTCTTTTCAATATAATTAAAAATATTTACTGTATAACCTGTATATATATTTATTTATTATAGAAGATGGAATTTTTAAATGCATAACTAAAATAGAATTTCGTCAATTCGCCCTAAGTAACTAAGTTTATTCAGGTATACACAAATAGTTAAATAAATTATCATCCATAGCAGCAAATGTGTAGAGAACCTAGGATAACCCCAAAAAAGTCACATTATTATTATTATTATCAAAAACAAAAAAGTCACAGAGTGACTTATTTCCATTGGGGTCCCTTACATTATTGGGGTCACTTACATTATTACTGTTAATGATGTGAATTTATAGTGACAGAAATGTAGTTAAATACACTAAAAATATTTATATACGGGAAGCGCTAAACCCGTAAGGGTCACATAGCCACAGGGACCGGGAGTTAACGCGGTTCGATATAAGGAAGGGAAGGTTAAGTTCAATTCCTTATATACAGACTGGTTATAAATGACCATAATTTTTAAAGGGGTGGACCGGTAAGCCAGCGGAAGGCCTCGGTCAGGTGACCAAAAGCTCCAAAGGCGGGTCATCATCTGACTAAGACCCGCGTCAGGAAACATTTGTCCTGTTTCCTGACGAACCTTACCTAACCTAACCTTCAATTCCTTGAATCAAGAGCCCCTCGCCAGCATCAAGGATTATAATCATGGGGAGCGCTAAACCCGTAGGACTATACAGCGCATGTGGGGGGGATGGGAGGTATTCAGACTCAATTCAGGGAACCGGAGCACAAATCCAATTCCCGAGGTCAAGAGCCCCTCGCCAGCATCAAGGAACCTCCCTTGAGGGGCCAGCTTCAAGGAACCTCCCTTGAGGGAAGAGTTTTATGGGAAAAAATACTGAGCTCCATCCGAATTAGCATCAGGAACCCTAAAATAAAATTTGAGCGTGTCACCCTGCACATAGTATGGGGGTTTTAATTCTTTGCACAATTTCTTTTTGCATATTTTGAAAATAAAAATTTTGATTTTGATCTGGATTCTGGAAACTGCTTTTGGTTTATTAAATTTACTTATTTTTATCAGGAAAGGGGAGAAAAGGTAAATCCAAAGGGGTGACAGGCCTGGGGTGTGTGAATTATTATTATAATCAAGGGGGAAGCGCTAAACCCGGAGGATTATACAGCGCCTGGGGGGGGGATGTGGAAGGCATTCAGGCTTAATTCGGGGAACTGGAGCACAGATCCAATTCCCTAAATCAAGAGCCCCTCACCAACATCAAGGAACCTTCCTTGAGGGGTGGGGTGTGTGAATTATTATTATAATCAAGGGGGAAGCACTAAACCCGTATTATTATTATAATCAAAAAGAAGCGCTAAGCCACAAGGGCTATACATTATTATTATTATAATCCAGGGGGAAGCGCTAAACCTGGAGGATTATACAGCGCCTGGGGGGGGGGATGTGGAAGGCATTCAGGCTTAATTCGGGGAACTGGAGCACAGATCCAATTCCCTAAATCAAGAGCCCCTCACCAACATCAAGGAACCTTCCTTGAGGGGAAACAAGGGCTATACAGCGCTGCACTAAACCCGTAGGATTATACAGCGCCTATGGGGGGATGGAAGGCATTCAGGCTTAATTCAGGGAACTGGAGCACAGATCCAATTCCCTAGATCAAGAGCCCCTCACCAGCGTCAAGGAGCCTTCCTTGAGGGGTGGGGTGAGTGAAGCATTATTCCCCAGGCGCTATGAAATATACATGGTTGGATTCAAGGAAGAGGAAGATAAGCTCAGTTCTTTTGGGTAAAAGGCCTTCAACATCATAATTTAATTTCATATCTTTATTATGCACCCCAAACACAGACTGCGGGGGTAGTAAAAAAAAAAAAAAAAAAAAAAAAAAAAAAAAAAAAAAAAAAAAAAAAAAAAAAAAAAAAAAAAAAAAAAAAAAAAAAAAAAAAAAAATTGTGTAGAGAATGCTCTGGCACTCTGGCTGCTCCCAGAGTGCCAGGAACGACTCAGATGGAGCAGAGCTTTTGAGAATTGAAAACCTCATACCAGCCCTGATACCTTCCAGCTGGTGAAGACCCTTGGGCTCCAGCCTCTGAATTATAATCAAGGGAGAAGCGCTAAACCCGTAGGATTATACAGCACCTGTGGGGAGGATGTGGAAGGTATGCAGGTTTAATTCGGGGAATTGGAGCACAGACCCAATTCCCTAGATCAAGAACCCCTCACCAGCATCAAGGAACCTTCCTTGAGGGAACTGCAGCCTCTAAAGCCCATACCTTATTCTGGCACTGGCTACACCACTTGTGCTGAAGACTCACTGTACCCATGTCAGAGCTGCCCTCACCACAGGGCTGCAAAGGGCACATATCACTTGTACAAACTCCAACTCCTTTCCTTTGGAAGTCACTGCTGGGTCACCACATAGAGAAGAACCGGGCCAGAACCTGTCCAGGCAAACCTACCTGATAATAGTACATGATGGATCCAGGGACTGAACTGCAACACATTATGGTGCCTGTCTCCAAGCAGTGAGTGCACATCACTCTGGGGATTTCCTCCTAATCTCTCTCATTTCAGCAATGGGTACATGCTTCAACCCACAGAACCTCTGTATTGCAGTGACTCCCTGCCTCACTGCCCCAGTTCATACAGAATATACATGTATTTGCAGCAATGTGCAAGCCGATCAATATGGTCTACATTGCTTCAAAAAACCAAGGGATGGCATGCAAAACACAGCGAGATATGTGACATCAAGAGAAGCCTTCAGCTGGGTGCCCAGCTGAGAGAGCCCAGACTCCTAACATCCAGCATTACCAATAATCCCATAAACTACCCCAGTGAGAATACCATCTATCCCTGGAAGAATGGCAGGCTTTTAGCATTAGACTATACCTGCATGTTGACTGACACCTATATCCACCTCTTTCAGCAACAGAGGTGCTGTAGATCACAGGGAAGAGTACATAATCAACAAGTATAGAGACTTGGCCATCAGTGCCAATTATTCATTCCATCACTACCTTGCCAGAGGCAAGTTGATACCACAGTTCAGATGCCCCTCCAAACTGCAAATATCACCACCCTTCCTTCAGAGTGTAGGCACTGTACTTCCCACCTCCAGGATTCAATTCCGGTTAACCAGCTTCCCTGGATCCCTGCACAAAACGTTACTGTGGCCACACTCCAACAGTTTGTCAAGTCCTAATAACCATTTGCCTCCACTCACTAACATGCCCACAGCATACATTATATACACGTATTATGCATGCATACTTTTTATGTGAAGATGTTAATAATGAAAATAAAACCCAGAACAAGTACTGCATTTTCTTTGTCAATAGAACCATTTTTTTTTTTTTAACTAGAGAGAAGTGCTAAACCCACAGGTCACATAGTACCTAGGAAATGGGACATAATCAAATTTGATCCAGAGGAAAAGTAGAATAAGCCCAGTTCCTTGAATCTTGAATGAGATAATGGCAATGGTGGTGATGATAATCAAACTAAACAATAAACCTAAAAGGGTCATGCAGTGCTTTTGAATATTGAAGAACTTCTCCTAAAAAAATAGATCTATTGATTTTGGAAATAACCAGTTCAGAGCCATCATAGTCAATCTGGACTCGCATAAATGTCAGACTTAGATAACAATACATGTACCCACCTGTGCATTACCAATTTTTGGCTTACACAAGTTTCATAAAAATTTCAAAATACTGCAGAGCACAAGGCATAACACTGCTATCTTGGCAAGACTATTATATTTACTGGAAAGTGCTAGGGGTTATATTATTATTAAAATCATAACTAAGTGCTAAACCCATAAGGGTCATACAGCACAGGGGTCATATAGCACCTGAGAAATGGGAGGCAATCAGGTATAATTCCATGAAGTAGAAGGTAGTTCCATTTCCTTGGATCAGGCATGCAACCGTCCTTCTTGAAGGGTTGGTAAAATTATCATTTTAATATGTATTAGAATAATAAAAAAAATTGTAAGTAGAGAATAAAAGAAGTGCCTAAACTGAGTGTCAGATAAGAAATGCAGCAACTTCAGCTGAGAATATCTGGCATGATAAGGGTAATATCCAGAATAATGTACACTTTTTCCA
The DNA here is from genome assembly GCF_038502225.1 of Cherax quadricarinatus. Taxonomy (NCBI): domain Eukaryota; kingdom Metazoa; phylum Arthropoda; class Malacostraca; order Decapoda; family Parastacidae; genus Cherax; species Cherax quadricarinatus. The sequence goes on along the minus strand of NC_091329.1, from coordinate 10,056,981 downwards.
TGTAAAAGATATCCATTACCCTTCCAGTGATATCAAAAAGGTTTGTGCTTTTGGTGGCTGGTGGGAGAAATTATGTACCACAGATAATTAATTTATTGATTAAAAAAATATAATATGTATCTATTTGCTTAAGACTGTGTCCATTTATTAGCATTCACAATACACGATCACACCATAAATAACCAATTAATAAATCTACAATAAATATCATGCAGGGGTAAACTTGGCTTTATTTAAAAATACATTCAAAATAAATAATTTAAAAGTTTAGATAAAAAAATAACAATAATTACAGTATATTCCATTTACCTGAGTACTTTCCTTTACAAACAAATAGTATATTTAAAAATAAAACTCCCCAATCTTTCAAAGAGGCTGTAAAAATTTCTTAAACTCTTGAAATGTATATTAAAGTAATTAATGCCAGGTAACTTTTTTATACTAGTGCAGCTCCAGCATGTACATGTGTGATATTACTACCAACTACATGTATTTTGGTTCTACTAATTTTTATCCATTAAAATTATTAGACCTTACAAAAAGAGCCAACAGCAGCACTGTGGTAGCCTAGTTTGTACTACATAAAAGACTAGTACAGTGGAACCCCGGTTATAGGCTGTTATGGAAATCGGCCATTTCGGAAATGAAGCACTTTTATCAGCGAAATTTTGCTCCGGATATCAGCCATACGAGACATGTAACCACCGACCTGCGACACTCTTCCTCATGCTTATCACACTCAGTCTGCGTTTCTCTCTCGTTGGATTAGGAATACCTTGTGGCTTCATCCACTGTTGGTGTTTTTTTTTTGTTGATTGCAACTGCGAAATAAGCAACCATGGGCCCAAAGAAAGTTCCTAGTAAAGTTCCTTTGGTAAAGAAAGTGAGAAACACGATGAAATTTAAGAAAGAAGTTGTCGAAAAGTATGAGAGTGATTTTCGAGTGCTAGAACTTGCCACGATGTATGGGAAATCCAAAATAATAATCACTTCCATCCTGGGAAAGAAAGTAGAAATCAAGGAAGCTAATGTTGCAAAAGAGAGTTTAGCATGGAGGGGGGAGTGTAGTAGGGAGGGAGGGAGTGTAGCAGGGAGGCAAGGAGTGTAGCAGGGAGGCAAGGAGTGTAGCAGGGAGGCAAGGAGTGTAGCAGGGAAACAGGGTGTGGAGAAGGGAGGCAGGGAGTGTAGTATGGAAGGAGTGTAGCAGGGAGGCAGGGAGTGTAGTAGGGAGGCAGGGTGTAGCAGGGAGTGTAGCAGGCAGGCAGACAGGAAGTGTAGGAGGAAAGCAAGGGTGTAGCAGGCAGGGAGGGAAGTAACCCCAGAGAGGGCTTTGATACCTGATGGCCTTATGGAGGGGGATGCCCCTTCCAAACAAAAATCAGTCCTCCCTGAATTCCATAAGCCAACAAAAGTCTTCAATAAAGGTATGTAACAGTGATTTAAATGTTCATTTATTTATTTTATTTAGTTCTCATTGTTTTGTGTATGTAAAACTATAATTAATCTTTAAAAAATGTATTTTTAGTTAATATTTTTGGGTGTCTGGAACAGATTAATTGTACTTACATTATTTCTTATGGGAAATATTGATTAGGTTTTAGGCCAACCTTCTGGAATGGATTATGGCCTATAACTGGGGTTCCACTGTATATGCTTTGTATATAAAATAGTCAAAGTAATAATGTACTGGTACATAAATAAAAAACAAATGAAATGTTTAAGCTAAACAGTAGAAATAAACCTTCCTCTTTTCCTTGTCATATTTATCATTTACCTAATTTTTTATACGTAATATGTATGAACTAAAGACCGTAACTCAACCAAGAAACAAATTCATCCTTACCATTGCCCACTTGTCTGCTTATTAAATGCATTATGTTAGAAATAAAATCTAAATGTTATATTACACCTTAACTGAGGACCACAAAAATCGTCACAATAAGAATACAGCATTGTGATGGACAAGCTTCATCACCACTACACTGAGATGACTAGAAAAGTGAGGGTGCATCTTACAACATATACCAGAGCTGACGATCAAAATAGACTACTTTCGATATTTACCATCTATATTTTCTTAACAATGTGGAATGGGGTGAATGAATCACAATATAGTGCAATAAAATGATGAAAGTTTTTCAACAATGCTGAATCAATTTGGTGCATAATTTTTCATTGTACAGTACAAAGTAAAATAATGTCAGTCAGGGGTCTATACCTTTAATCTCTTAGCTCATTTCCAACAAACTACACTGCATATAATGAATAAGCATTACCTTAACTGATATTTGTAACACACTTTAAAGTTAAAAGCTGAACACATCTCTCCATCATTTCAATGATCTACCTCTCCACCTTGTACCCTACCAACCAACATACTCATAGCTATGCTCTCCTATATTGTTACATCTAGTTATCGAGCTAAACTTTTTTTCATTTCTTACAAAAATCAACATTCATTTCCTGACCCACACTACTGGAGGCCTCTTGATGAAGCTACCAGGGATGCTGAGTCCTCATCCAGGTCTTTCTGTCCATCCTTCGAGTGTTCCATACCAGCAGAGAATTCATTACTCAACAGATAAGCAGCAGAATCACTACATGAAGATTCATCTTTGCCTCCAGATCTACTACCTTCCTGATCTGAAATGAAATGAAATCGATTATCATTGCATTACAAAAAAAAAAAAAAGGAAAAATTTATATTTGCCACCTAAATTGTACATTATTATACCACTATGTACTTATTAGGTAATAATAATAATAAAAATATCTGTTTCTACCAGTACATGATACAACTTACACAATAAGAATCAATTAGCTATTCTAGATACAACACAGAATCTTGTGCAGAATTGCAAAAAAGCAGTCACAACCATTTATACAACTGGGTATATTACAGTTTTCTTCGTTAGCATTTAACTCGTGTACCAATACAACTAGTCACAGATTAATCTTAATCATCTCATTTCACAGGTGAATGGAGATACAGATAAAACTTCTGCATTTTTGATTCCCCACGTGAGCAGCAAGTCAAGGAACACAGTACTACATCCACACAGGATGTTCCAGAGAGGGGACACAGAACAAAGTTGAAGACTCATCTGAGTCAAAGGGATGTTAGGAAGTATTTCTTCAGTCATAGAGTTGTCAGGAAGTGGAATAGTCTGGCAAGTAATGTAGTGGAGGCAGGAACCATACATGGTTTTAAGATGAGGTATGATAAAGCTCATGGAGTGGGGAGAGAGAGGACCTGGTAGTGACCAGTGAAGAGGCAGAACCAGGAGCCGAGTCTCGACCCCTGCAACCACAATTAGGTGAGTACACAATGCTACTAGATCCCGCATAACTGCTGGTGTCCAGTAAAGACTAAACTAGTCTGTACTAAAGGAGTAATGAAGGAAGAAGAAATGAAGAGAGTAAAACAAATGAAGAATAAGGCATGAAGGGAAGAAGGAATGAAGAAAAAGAATGAAGGGAAGAAAAAATGAAGGGAGGATAAAGGCACTGAGGTAGAAAGAAGGAATAAAAGATGGAAATATATCTTAGCAACAACCTTAGATAAAACTCACTTGGTGTGGAAGTGCCAACCTCACTGGTTATGACAGTATCAATAAACAAAGCTGCAAAAAAGAATAAATGAGGTGAAAGGGAGAAAAAAAAAGTGGAAAAGAACAGAAAGTTGGTCAGGAGCAATTTTCATCAAAGCGAGACAATGGCAAGTCTCCTGGCCCTTAGTGCCTCTGCCTATCTGGCAGTCAATAGGTACCTGGATGTAAGCTGACTGGTGTGGGTGGCATCCTCAGGAGGGTGGTATATCACTGCCAGGACTCTGAAATGAGACTGTAAAGATGAAGGGTGTGCAAAAAATGTGATATTAATATCAATATTTTCTTTTTGGGTCACCCTGCCTAGGTGGGAGATGACTGATGTGTTGAAAAAAAAAATATTTACCTTTTCATTTTGATATGGATGAAATGGAATGAGCATTAACTGAAGGCTTTATTTCACCCACTTAAGTCTTCTGTATGTTGTTCCTCTCAGTCTGTCTTCTTATTATTTTGTATTACCCCATGTGCTATTCATCTTATGGGCATTTAAATTAAACTGGAGTCTGCATAATTTTAAAATAAAAATAACTTCTTTATATCTGATTTCGCCTAGTTTGCTTTCTTGCAGAAGTTGTGCTTCTTCTTAGGCAGTGAGTGTTTTACAACACAAGGATGAAAACCTTTATCATCTTCCTCTGTTTTTTTCTGATCCAAGGTTTCTTTATGTTGTTTTTGTTTCTCTAATGCTTCTGCACGTAATTTTTGTTTCTCTAGAAACAATTTCTTGTTCTTTTTCTTGGCCAAACAGCCATCACCATACCTGAACCAGTCCTTCACCTCCCAGTCTTCTTTACCATCATCATCAAACTTCTGAGTCTTCCTCGGCTTGGATCGGGGTCTTTTGGTTACTGCTTTTTTGGGTCTGCCCCGCCTAGCTGGATGCAAGGTCGTGAAGGTCCCGGAATAGTTGATAAATTTCAGACCACAAAAGCAGTATTGCTGGTGGCTGGTGGCACCCCTCCTGCGGGTGACCAGCCTGGCCAGGTGAAGACCAATGTTATTTATGGATGGCACTGGGCCTAGATTTTCCTCAATGCAGAACTTTGCACAGGCGTTATGTACGTCGCTTTTGGCAACCATATCATTTAAGTCGTCAGTTAATACAAGGTGCTTTTCGAAGAACTGGATGAATCCCTCCTTACCATAATAGGGTTTAGCAAAGGCTTTTATGTCTTCCAGAGACATCATTCTCTTCTCTGTTGGGTTAACTCTCATCCTTTATGTTCAGTCGTGTTTGTTGTTGTTTGTAAGGGCCAGTGACAGCTTCCTGGTGGACGGGGGGAGATATTGCCCTGAGCTGGGCCATCAAGAATTAATAAAATAAGAAATGATAACCATTATTTCTGTAAAGAATGGTTTATAGTTGGTACGAAAATGGGAATATCATCAACATATTTCACAGAAGGACCACAATGGAAATAAATCACTGATTTTTTTGTGGGGGGGGGGGAGTTATAAATATGTCCGGATTATTAATCCCGGAGGAGGAATTAACCCAAGAAAGGGATTGCGTCATCGAGGGAGTGTCTGTCTTATTTCCATCGGGGTCCTCAGTTTTGTCCCCCAGGATGCGACCCACACCAGTCAACTAACACCCAGGTGCCTACTTACTAGGTGAACAGGACAACAGGTGTAAGGAAACGCGTCCAATGTTTTTACCCTACCGGGAATCGAACCCGGATACTCAGCGTGTGAAGCAAGAGCTTTGTGAGCCAGGCTTGGAAGCCCCACCAGCCAGGTACAAGTTGTGTTTGTACCTAAATGCTTATTAAAGTTCCTGGTTATGCAGATCATTTCGAGCAGCCTTAAAATAACTTATAACTAGTAGTGGAATTTTGACTAAAGTAGGACAGTTTGCTATAGCATTTGTGGAGGTTATTGCGAATGTTGGTCAAATACAAATGCAAACAACAATACAATGCAATTTTACACAAATAACCCGCACATAAAAGAGAGAAGCTTACGACGACGTTTCGGTCCGACTTGGACCATTGACAAAGTCACTTTGTCAATGGTCCAAGTTGGACCGAAACGTCGTCGTAAGCTTCTCTCTTTTATGTGCGGGTTATTTGTGTATTGTTCCAGTCACGGTATTGTGCCTTTTTGTTATTAATGCAATTTTCATTTCTTTTATGTAGGCACAAAAGTCAGTAATATGCAAAGCATTTCTTGCAAACTAGTCCAAGTATCAGCATTATTGTACAAGACATACAATAAACTGAAGGCCCAAAGAAAATGAAATTGAACAATTTTTTTTTTGGTATATAGAAACAAATAATAAAAGTTCCCAAACAGGCCAGATGCACCTTTGCTGTCAAGCCTGCCAGGGAGGGACACCTACACCCCAACCTGAATTTAGTACCGGATTCCCACCAAAACCGTCAAGACAGTATCCTCTGAGTGGAAGAATGGAACAGATAAGATAACAAATGAAAGACTCTCCTCATGTAACGTGTCTAGCGGGCAGAAAAAGATGAGGACAAGCGTCCAGAGACAACGGGTAAAAACTTGTCACCGATGCTCAGGCGAGGGGGAGACGTTCACACTCGACGAAGGCTGGTGAATGAGTCTGTGATGTCTATGGTGTCACGTACCTCGATCGCTAGCGAATCCTCGGTACGGGTGGATTATTATTACAATCAAGGGGAAGCGCTAAACCCGGAGGATTATACAGCGCCTTGGGGGGGGGGGGGATGTGGAAGGCATTCAGGCTTAATTCGGGGAACTGGAGCACAGATCCAATTCCCTAAATCAAGAGCCGCTCACCAACATCAAGGAACCTTCCTTGAGGGGTCGGTACGGGTGGAAAACATTAGGACCCATTAGCAAAACAGGTGCCTGGATGTCAGTCGACTGGTGTGGGTCGCACCCTGGGACAAAATTGACCTAATTTGCCCTAAATTCTCTGCATAACAAGCGAGTTTCTATACAGCAGTATGTCATTGATGTCAGGCCTGTATACCTTGTACGTGTACTTATAAAAAATGAAGATATTATTATATTGCCCTGCCGCTGACTGCACCAGTTGTTGTTGTAGTTAGGGTTATTCAGGGCCGCCAAAGCTGACGCTTTATTGAATCCTACGTCCCGGTGTCCGGGGAAAAAAAGATATTGCCCAGGTATGCGCAGGAATAAAAAAAAATATTTCTTCCGGAAGGAGAAACGGAAACATTAAATTCCCAACTTAGATCAGGTGGACCACAGACCTAAACCGCCTTACTTCTTAAGCAACATGTCTGCACTGCACCACCGCCGTCCCTAAAGTTCACTGCCCCAGCTGTTAATTTTGCCGGGGGGTTGAGGGCTTCCACAACTGTGACAAGGTATGATCAGCCGGACTATGGTTCGTACGTTTGTTTACGTGCGGCCAGCAGTAACAGCCTGGTTGATCAGACCCTGATGTACCACAAGGCCTGGTCTCAGACGAGGCTGCAGGAGCGTTGACCCCCGAAACCCTCTTCATGTATACTCCAGGAATCTTTTCCCTCGTCCTATCTTCTGCAAGTCTTGTAAGATGGCATAGCTCCTGACAAAGCACGAAAGTTTTCCATTCCCTTGTGGGAGATTATATATATATGTCGTGCCGAACAGGCAGAACTTGCGATCTTGGCTTAAATAGCAACGTTCATCTTGCCATATAGGACAAGTGAAAATTTGTGTATGCAATTATTTCGCCAAAATCATTCTGAACCTAACGAAAAAAATATATTTCACTGTGTTTGTTTAGTATTAAATTATTGTAAACAAATCTAAAATATGTATAGTTGGGTTAGGCTAAAATAAATTGTTCTTGCTATAATAAGGTTAGGTAAGTTTTCTAAGATTCTTTTGGTGCAAAATTAAATTTTTTTACATTAACATTAATGAAAAAATATATCTTTAAACGTATAAGAGAAATTTTTAGGAAGGACTTAATTTTAAATGAGTTCTTGCTAATTGACGAGATTTACATATTCGGCACGACATATATATATATATATATATATATATATATATATATATATATATATATATATATATATATATATATATATATATATATATATATATATACATAATCAATAACAACACTGACTAACCGAGGATTCGAACCCATGTCGTTTTGGCCCGCCCCATGGTGAGCGAAAATCACACATGACGCTCTAACCCACAGGACAATGTAATTCTACAAGAATACACCCAGCAGAGCTAGGTGTTTTACTATGATCAGAGGACATACTACTCGTTCAGGGTTACAGTAATATACACACACACACATATATATATATATATATATATATATATATATATATATATATATATATATATATATATATATATATATATACTATATATATATATATATATATATATATATATATATATATATATATATATATATATATATATATATATTATATATGGTGGGGATATACTTTTGGAGTGGTTGGTGCAATTATTTAATAAATGTATGGAAGAGGGTAAGGTACCTAGGGATTGGCAGAGAGCATGCATAGTTCCTTTGTATAAAGGCAAAGGGGATAAAAGAGAGTGCAAAAATTATAGGGGGATAAGTCTGTTGAGTATACCTGGTAAAGTGTATGGTAGAGTTATTATTGAAAGAATTGAGTAAGACGGAGAATAGGATAGCAGATTAACAAGGAGGCTTTAGGAAAGGTAGGGGGTGTGTGGACCAGGTGTTTACAGTGAAACATATAAGTGAACAGTATTTAGATAAGGCTAAAGAGGTCTTTGTGGCATTTATGGATTTGGAAAAGGCGTATGACAGGGTGGATAGGGGGGCAATGTGGCAGATGTTGCAGGTATATGGTATAGGAGGTAGGTTACTGAAAGCAGTGAAGAGTTTTTACGAGGATAGTGAGGCTCAAGTTAGAGTATGTAGGAAAGAGGGAAATTATTTCCCAGTAAAAGTAGGCCTTAGACAAGGATGTGTGATGTCACCGTGGTTGTTTAATATATTTATAGATGGGGTTGTAAGAGAAGTAAATGCGAGGGCCTTGGCAAGAGGCGTGGAGTTAAATGATAAAGAATCACACAAAGTGGGAGTTGTCACAGTTGCTCTTTGCTGATGACACTGTGCTCTTGGGAGATTCTGAAGAGAAGTTGCAGAGATTGGTGGATGAATTTGGTAGGGTATGCAAAAGAAGAAAATTAAAAGTGAATACAGGAAAGAGTAAGGTTATGAGGATAACAAAAAGATTAGGTGATGAAAGATTGGATATCAGATTGGAGGGAGAGAGTATGGAGGAGGTGAATGTATTCAGATATTTGGGAGTGGACGTGTCAGCGGATGGGTCTATGAAAGATGAGGTGAATCAGAATTGATGAGGGGAAAAGAGTGAGTGGTGCACTTAGGAGTCTGTGGAGACAAAGAACTTTGTCCTTGGAGGCAGAGAGAGGAATGTATGAGTGTATAGTTTTACCAATGCTCTTATATGGGTGTGAAGCATGGGTGATGAATGTTGCAGCGAAGAGAAGGCTGGAGGCAGTGGAGATGTCATGTCTGAGGGTAATGTGTGGTGTGAATATAATGCAGAGAATTCGTAGTTTGGAAGTTAGGAGGAGGTGCGGGATTACCAAAACTGTTGTCCAGAGGGCTGAGGAAGGGTTGTTGACGTGGTTCGGACATGTAGAGAATGGAGCGAAACAGAATGACTTCAACAGACATAGCCCCACTCCACAAAGGGGGCAGTAAAGCAACAGCAAAGAACTACAGACCAATAGCACTAACATCCCATATCATAAAAATCTTTGAAAGGGTCCTAAGAAGCAAGATCACCACCCATCTAGAAACCCATCAGTTACACAACCCAGGGCAACATGGGTTTAGAACAGGTCGCTCCTGTCTGTCTCAACTACTGGATCACTACGACAAGGTCCTAAATGCACTAGAAGACAAAAAGAATGCAGATGTAATATATACAGACTTTGCAAAAGCCTTCGACAAGTGTGACCATGGCGTAATAGCGCACAAAATGCGCGCTAAAGGAATAACAGGAAAAGTCGGTCGATGGATCTATAATTTCCTCACTAACAGAACACAGAGAGTAGTCGTCAACAGAGTAAAGTCCGAGGCAGCTACGGTGAAAAGCTCTGTTCCACAAGGCACAGTACTAGCTCCCATCTTGTTCCTCATCCTCATATTCGACATAGACAAGGATGTCAGCCACAGCACCGTGTCTTCCTTTGCGGATGACACCCGAATCTGCATTACAGTGTCTTCCATTGCAGACACTGCAAGGCTCCAGGCGGACATCAACCAAATCTTTCAGTGGGCTGCAGAAAACAATATGAAGTTCAACGATGAGAAATTTCAATTACTCAGATATGGTAAACATGAGGAAATTAAATCTTCATCAGAGTACAAAACAAATTCTGGCCACAAAATAGAGCGAAACACCAACGTCAAAGACCTGGGAGTGATTATGTCGGAGGATCTCACCCTCAAGGACCATAACATTGTATCAATCGCATCTGCTAGAAAAATGACAGGATGGATAATGAGAACCTTCAAAACTAGGGAGGCCAAGCCCATGATGACACTCTTCAGGTCACTTGTTCTATCTAGGCTGGAATATTGCTGCACTCTAACAGCACCTTTCAAGGCAGGTGAAATTGCCGACCTAGAAAATGTACAGAGAACTTTCACGGCGCGCATAACGGAGATAAAACACCTCAATTACTGGGAGCGCTTGAGGTTTCTAAACCTGTATTCCCTGGAACGCAGGAGGGAGAGATACATGATTATATACACCTGGAAAATCCTAGAGGGACTAGTACCGAACTTGCACACGAAAATCACTCACTACGAAAGCAAAAGACTTGGCAGACGATGCACCATCCCCCCAATGAAAAGCAGGGGTGTCACTAGCACGTTAAGAGACCATACAATAAGTGTCAGGGGCCCGAGACTGTTCAACTGCCTCCCAGCACACATAAGGGGGATTACCAACAGACCCCTGGCAGTCTTCAAGCTGGCACTGGACAAGCACCTAAAGTCAGTTCCTGATCAGCCGGGCTGTGGCTCGTACGTTGGTTTGCGTGCAGCCAGCAGCAACAGCCTGGTTGATCAGGCGCTGATCCACCAGGAGGCCTGGTCACAGACCGGGCCGCGGGGGCGTTGACCCCCGAAACTCTCTCCAGGTAAACTCCAGGTAAGACATGACTTCTACACATATGCTGCTATGTATGATAATTCTATGTAACTGTATTTGTGTATACCTGAATAAACTTACTTACTAAGAGTGTATCAGTCTGTAGTGGAAGGAAGGCGGGGTAGGGGTCGGCCTAGGAAAGGTTGGAGGGAGGGGGTAAAGGAGGTTTTGTGTGCGAGGGGCTTGGACTTCCAGCAGGCATGCATGAGCGTGTTTGATAGGAGTGAATGGAGACAAATGGTTTTTAATACTTGACGTGCTGCTGGAGTGTGAGCAAAGTAACATTTATGAAGGGGTTCAGGGAAACCGGCAGGCCGGATTTGAGTCCTGGAGATGGGAAGTACAGTGCCTGCACTCTGAAGGAGGGGTGTTAATGTTGCAGTTTAAAAACTGTAGTGTAAAGCACCCTTCTGGCAAGACAGTGATGGAGTGAATGATGGTGAAAGTTTTTCTTTTTCGGGCCACCCTGCCTTGGTGGGAATCGGCCAGTGTGATAATAAAAATAATATATATATATATATATATATATATATATATATATATATATATATATATATATATAAAATACACACACACACCAAGAAATACTGCGGCTTCTAGCTCTGAGCAAAGATAAGGAACCAGAAGCCTGACAGCTCGTCCACTATACCATGTTACATAGCATTCGATGACCATCAGAATCGCTGTTGCCACAGTTCCCTGCTGATGATACTTGTGTTGCTGTTGCTGGTTTTGTTGCTATTGCTGGTGTTGTTGCTATTGCTGGTGTTGTTGCTATTGCTGGTGTTGTTGCTATTGCTGGTGTTGTTGTTGGTGTTGTTGCTATTGCTGTTGTTGCTATTGCTGGTTTTGTTACTGTTGCTACATTCCCTGCTGTTGATGTTGCTGTTGGCAGTTGCCGGCTATTCTGAACAAAAACAAAACACTCCAAGTGTGATGTTCACCCTGACATTTGTTCACGAGAAGCTGGCGAAATGTTGTTTGTCATTGCTAAGTCATTGCAAATCCTGCCTAGTATGACTGGGATGATCTTGTGTACGTGTGTGTGTGGGGGGGGGGGGAGTGCCTGAGGCTTGAGTGGGCAAGTCTGAGAGAGAGAAAAAAGGGTCTGAAGTGGCAAGCGTCTCGTGTATAAAGAGTAATGTTGCGTCAGGGAGTCTATGTCAAAGGGTCTATGGTGAGGAAGGTGGGGTCTGTATTAGGTATGATGTAAGGAAGAAGGCGCGTTAGGGGTAAAGTGGTGATGGGGGTTAAGAGGTGGTGGTGGTGAATTAGTGGTGGTGGTGGTGGTGAATTAGTGGTGGTGGTGGTGGTGAATTAGTGGTGGTGGTGGTGAATTAGTGGTGGCGGTGAGAGGTAAGTGAGAAGTTACACAAGGGTATCACAGCCATTACCAGCTTCCGCTGAAGCTGTGAATCACTGTCAAGGACGTGAGAATTGTTGCAGTATTTATTCTTGTGAGAATCCTACCCAACCTGCGCCTCTGACTTACCCGTGTCTGATATCGCGAGTTTTTCAACACCCGCAGCCCTGCTTGTGGTCAGATCATAAGATGTTCACGTTGACTGCCTGACCAACGAGGCTATGTCTAAGTACAGCCCTATGATCTGCACAGCCATCACAACCTGGTTACTCAGGTATCGTCAGTAGAATCTGTTTTATGGTTCTGGGAAGAAGAGTGAAGTCTTGGACAAAGGATGTTGACATGAGGGTCTTCAACTGTGCTTATAACGACCTCTGCTTTTTCTATGGGTTCAATCAGAATATTCTCTCATCTCTCTCATCCTAGTAATTTTCTGTGTATGCGTTGTGATATCTTCTCTAAACAGTCCCCATCCCCCATCCCCAGAGTGATTGAGGCAGTCCTAATATTTTTAATATTTAACTAAACCTATGACAACAGTAAATGATCTCTGTATATTTAAAATCCCTTTTGCTGTGAGATGTTATAAACATGAGAGTATTATAAACGAGAGAACACAAGTGTTTTGAAGAGTATCATCATCACGGGCGTAGCTTATCTGAAGAGTTCCCATAATTCACCTATAATTTTCCTGGCCTTGACTACATTGGCTTTGTTGTGGTCCTTAAAGGTTAGGTCGTTTCTCGTTAATATTCCCATATTTTTCTTGATATCTTTCTTATATTCTGTGATTAGAATTGACTGCGTTTTGTATCGTTGGCTTTTTCCATTTTCTGTCTTTTATCACCTAGAAGCAGTCGGAAAATGATGTGGGTAAATGTACAACTTTACGTTGTCTAAGATTTTGTTGATTTCAATTATCGTCTTCTACTGAGGTAATGTTTGGGTTACTTTTGATGTCTCCAGAAAAAGATGACGCCAAGCAGAAGTCTGCATTTTTAACTGTGTCTGCTATAAAGAAATGTAATGGTGTCTGGGTATGGCCCCGTGGAACTGTTTACGAGAACCGGAACAGGCGCCAGAGATGGCCCTGCGGAACTTGCTTCCCTGACTCTACTGACACCTGCTCCACCCCTTTATCTACCGACTCCTGGCTACCCCCTCCCTCTACCCAAACGCACAGCCCCGCACATCGCCCTTTACAATAACTTTCACTTTCACCATCATAGGTTGAGCGTCTTGCAAGAACCTGTCAGGAAACATCTGTATACCTTGTTTCCACACCGAGTTGCCATCCAGCCTACCCTCCATAACATTATTATTAATACGAAAACACTAAACCCGTATTTGAGAACCCTTAATATTGCTAAGTCCGCGTCGGGTTTGCATTAAGAAGCCACCAAAGAAATCCAACGCTACTAAAGGAATAACAGAACACAACTAAGGGGATCGAACACCACCAAAAGAAATCAAGTATCACTAAAGTGACCGAATTCTAAAGAGATCAAACATCTCTCTAAAAGGAATCGAACGCCTACAATGGATTGAAATTCGATAAATGTCGATTTAGAAAGGATATTGCTTAGCGTTGATTTAGCAACAGAGTTGTAAATAACTGGCGAATATGATTAACCAAATTCTTTGGAACGTCGACAAAAAATAGGCGAGATACATGAACAGAGGTAATTAGCTGCTGGAATGAGCCACAGGACCTAATAAAGTGTTCCTTTTATTCTTAAGTAAGCAGGTTTTCATGGATTTTTTATACACAAGTTAAAATGGTTATCAGTGCGCTAGCGTCTAGAGGGCCAGACAGTGTTACAGGCGCACGTATCGCAGAACTGGTGTCCCGTGGCTTGGTTGGCAACGCTATTGCCTCACACACACTGTCTGGCTGCAGGACAGACACTCACTTCAGCTGGTCTAGACCACTCATACTGTGTGTGTGATGAATGGTTTGAAAAACCGACAAGTTGAAGACTGAGACACTTATGCAGCATATGGGAATCTTTATTCAGGAAACGTTTCGCCACACAGTGGCTTCATCAGTCCAATACAAAGAGGAAGGCGTAAGGAGAGGAGGAGTATGAGGTAATCAGTCCCTCAGCCTGGAGTCGATGTGACTGAACACATCGACTCCAGGGTGAGGGACTGATTACCTCATACTCCTCCTCTCCTTACGCCTTCCTCTTTGTATTGGACTGATGAAGCCACTGTGTGGCGAAACGTTTCCTGAATAAAGATTCCCATATGCTGCATAAGTGTCTCAGTCTTCACTCATACTCTCTTGTATTCTGAAATATAACCCGCTGCTATGACTGATTATTTCCTCTGTCTCATCGTTATACTGCTGGTTTAACTTTGTAAATATTGCCAGGTTGTTCTTTAACTCCTGACTTCAGTTACAACCAGGTGTAACAGACTTGGAATTTGCTACCTCCGTTAATAATAATACATAAGAACATAAGAAAGGAGCACTGCAGCAGGCCTACTGACCCATGCGAAGCAGGTCCATGTCCCCCCTCGGATTAGCCCAATGACCCACCTAGTCAGGTCACTTCCACTTAAGGAGCACGGCATCATACCTAGCAGCACAAGCTAATCAAGTCCAACTCACACCCACTCATGCATTTATCTAACCTATTTTTAAAACTACACAAGGTTTTAGCTTCTATAACTGTACTCGGGAGTTTGTTCCACTCATCCACAACTCTATTACCAAACCAGTGCTTTCCTATATCCTTCCTGAATCTATATTTTTCCAACTTGAAACCATTGCTGTGAGTCCTGTCTTGGCCGGAAATTTTCAGCACGCTATTTACATCCTCTTTATTTATTCCCGTTTTCCATTTATACGCCTCGATCATATCCCCCGTAATCCTACGCCTGTCGAGAGTACAGATTCAGGGCCTCAGTCTATCCTCGTAGGGAAGATTTCTGATAGATGGGATCGTCTTTGTCATCCTCCTCTGTACATTTTCCAGTGCATTTATATCCATTCTGTAATACGGTGACCAAAACTGTGCAGCATAATCTAATATATAATAATAATAACTTATTTCATCATGATACAATGTTTATATGGAGATAGGTGACATTTAGTTGTGCCTACAGAAAGCCCAATAGTTATGCAGAGCATTTCGGGCTTAAGATTACAACGGCAATAAGTAATTAATTGCTTATATATAAGGACATTAAGGGTATATAATAAACATATCAAAACGCGCATGTTGTGCCTTATTTACATATTTTGAGTACATTATGCCAGTGTGTTGCCAGGACCAGTAAAGGTGTCTGGGAGGGAGGTAACGTTTGGTGGACACAGCAGTCGTGGTGACTCTCCACTCAATGGTAAAGTCGGCTCTTCCCTCAAGGAGCTGTGTGTACTCGCTTATTTGTGGTTGTAGTGGTTGAGTCTTAGCTCCTGGCCCCCGCCTCTTCACTGATCGCTACCAGGCCCTCTCTCCCTGCTCCATGAACTTTATCAAACCTCGTCTTAAAACTATGCATGGTTCCTGGCTCCACTACGTCACTTTCCAAACTATTCCACTTCCTGACAACTCTGAAGAAATGTGTTTACTAATCTATTTGTGGATGCAGGGGATCGAGCGTCTTAGCTCCTGGCCCCACGCCTCTTCGTTAGTTGCTATGTCCACTCTCTCCTTGCTTCAAGAGCTTTATCGTAATCCAAAGCTACGTATGGATCCTGCCTCCACTACTTCACTCTCTAGTGTACTCACCTAACTGCGGTTGCAGGGGTCGTTCGTGTGTGTGTGTGTGTGTGTGTGTGTGTGTGTGTGTGTGTGTGTGTGTGTGTGTGTGTGTGTGTGTGTGTGTGTGTGTGTGTGTGTGTGTGTGTGTGTGTGTGTGTTAGTTACCATTTTGTCCTAGGCACATGTCGATTAGACACTAGGCCTGTTATATATGGGTGCGTGTACGTGTGTGTACTCGCCTAGTTGTTGCAGGGGCCGAGTCATAGCTTCTGGCCCCGCCTCTTCACTGGTCGCTACTGGGTCACTCCCTGCACTATGAGCTTTATCGTATCTCTGCTTTAAGCTATGAATGGATCCTGCCTCCACTACATCGCTTCCCAAACTGACTACCCTGTGACTGAAGAAATACTTCCTAACATCCCTGTGATCCATCTGAGTCTTCAACTTCCAATTGTGTCCCCTTGTTGCTGTGTCCCATCTCTGGAACATTGTCTCTGTCCACCTTGCCAATTCCTCTCAGCATTTTATATGTCGTTATCATGTCCCCCATATCTCTTCTGTCCTCCACTGTCGTCAGGTTTCCCTTTACCTCTCCTCGTAGGACATAACCTTAGTTTTGTTGCAAACCTTTGCACTTTCTCTAGTTTCTTTACATGTGTGTGTGTGTGTGTGTGTATCAAGGTACACAGTGAACACAAACACGGCGGCAAGTTACAAAGGGCCAGGAGCCTGGCGGAGGCCTCGAAGGACAGTCAAGTCATCCCATCTGTCCTTTTTTTTAATCTCAGTGGCTGGAGGAAGGACGGGGAGATGGGAGGGGCGGGGGGCACTGCAGTGGCAGTTCCAAAACCACCGGGGCGACGACCCGAGGTATCAAGGACAGTGGAGTGATGACCTGGTATTACCAATCACAGCAGTGATGACCTGGTATTACCAAGCACAGTAGTGATGACCTGGTATTACCAAGCACAGCAGTGATGACCTGGTATTACCAAGCACAGCAGTGATGACCTGGTATTACCAAGCACAGCAGTGATGACCTGGTATTACCAAGCACAGCAGTGATGACCTGGTATTAACAAGCACAGAAGTGATGACCTGGTATTAACAAGCACAGAAGTGATCACCTGGTATTACCAAGCACAGCAGTGATCACCTGGTATTACCAAGCACAGCAGTGATGACCTGGTATTACCAAGCACAGCAGTGATGACCTGGTATTACCAAGCACAACAGTGATGACCTGGTATTACCAAGCACAGCAGTGATGACCTGGTATTACCAAGCACAGCAGTGATGACCTGGCATTACCAAGCACAGCAGTGATGACCTGGCATTACCAAGCACAGCAGTGATGACCTGGCATTACCAAGCACAGCAGTGATGACCTGGCATTACCAAGCACAGTAGTGATGACCTGGTATTACCAAGCACACCAGTGATGACCTGGTATTACCAAGCACTGGAAATATAAACACACATGCCGTATAATGTGATCCTTTATTGACTACGTTTCGCCCACACAGTGGGCTTTTTCAAGTCACAAACAGAACTACCTGGGGCGGAAGGAACGCGAGTATTTATAGTCAGGTTCAGAATGCTGAGGTCAGGTGGAGAATGCTGCATCTGATGATGTACCGAGTGGGGTTATAGAGTCTAAAATCTTGGGTAGCTTGGAAAGGAGATTGAATAAGTTTGTGAGCAGACCCCCCACAGTGTTCTCATGTGGGATAGCGATGAAGAAGTTTCTTGGCAAGTGGTTCAGCTATGTTGTAGAAGCCACTATTCTGGTTGAAATTGTCGGATATAGAAATAAGTGATGATTCCAGGATTCTTCGGTATTGAGTGTTGTCTTCTGTGGCGATAAGTCTTGAGTTTCTGTAGTTTATCAAGTGGTTGTGTGAATTACGGTGTTGTACGCAGGCATACCTTGTGTCGTCAGACCTGCTTGCGTATTGGTGTTCTGAAATACGTGTTTGGAGGTCCCTTGATGTTTCGCCCACGTATAACTTGTTGCAGTCATTACAAGGGATTATGTATACCCCTGCAGAGGGTGGAAGCTTGACCTGTCTATCACTGGTAATGTCCTTGATGGTCGTGGTTGTGGAGGTAGATACTTGAAATGAGGTATTGGAAAAGATGTTGGAAATGTGTTTGGCAATGGAGTTGGTGGGGAGGACTATGTATCTCTTCTCGGCAGTGTCTTCTCTGGGTGTGTTGAAGATGTTTAATGCCCGCCGTCTGCAGTCTCTGATGAAGTGACGAGGATAGTGGAGTTTAGAAAATACTTGTTCAATCATTGTGCATTCTTCATCAAGAAACTCATTGCTGCAGATTCTGAGTGCACGCAGGAAGAAGCCAATAATTACACCACGTTTGGTTTTGGTGTCGTGGTGAGAGTAAAAGTGGAGAAGATCGTTTTGGTTGGTGGGTTTTCGATAGACTTTAAAACGAAGTTCGTGGTCAGCTTTGCAAAGTAGAACATCAGTGGTCTTTCCTTTTAATCAGCAGTGACAAGTCGACTAGATTTTCAAGGTAAAGTTATACAACATGTTTCTTCTTTATCTTACATTATTGCTTCTTCTTCAATTGTGAACTGGATTGAAGGCTCGACCTGGTTGAGCTTGTCTTGGAGAGCTTGAACATTGAAGCGTTTAGGAGTTATGAGGAGAACGTCGTCAACATAACGGAGCCAGGTGACAGACGAAGGAATAATGGTGGAGAAACGTTCGGCTTTTAGATGTTCCATGTATAGGTTCGCCAGGACCGCACTGAGTGGCGAACCCATGGGTAGTCCAAAAGTCTGCTGAAAGAGGTGATTTTCGATTACCAAGCACACCAGTGATGACCTGGTATTACCAAGCACAGCAGTAATGACCTGGTATTAACAAGCACAGCAGTGATGACCTGGTATTACCAAGCACAGCAGTGATGACCTGGTATTACCAAGCACAGCAGTGATGACCTGGTATTAACAAGCACAGCAGTGATGACCTGGTATTAACAAGCACAGCAGTGATGACCTGGTATTAACAAGCACAGCAGTGATGACCTGGTATTAACAAGCACAGCAGTGATGACCTGGTATTACCAAGCACAGCAGTGATGACCTGGTATTACCAAGCACAGCAGTGATGACCTGGTATTACCAAGCACAGCAGTGATGACCTGGTATTACCAAGCACAGCAGTGATGACCTGGTATTACCAAGCACAGCAGTGATGACCTGGTATTACCAAGCACAGCAGTAATGACCTGGTATTACCAAGCACAGCAGTAATGACCTGGTATTAACAAGCACAACAGTGATGACCTGGTATTAACAAGCACAACAGTGATGACCTAGTATTACCAAGCACATAGGGGCGATAACAGAAATACCACGGGTCTGAAAGCCATAACGAGCACTACCAAGGGACACCGTGGGACACCAAGACGAGAGACGAGCTGTGGTGGGCAGCATCGTGGTCATCAGAGGGACGGTATCATCCAGCTTACCACGGTCTGAAAACTTAAGTTTCCCCTCGCGAGCACTTCTTACCACCATCTCTCTTATACAATTCTTGTTTTATTAAAAACTAGAGGTATTTCGGTTGCTGCGTAATGCAAGAAAGGTATCCCCATGTTGCAGAATGTGGTGCTTGTGCAACACTTGGGTATATTGCACAAGCGTCACATTCTTCAGTGCCCCGTGGCCTGGTGGCAAAAGTTCTCGCTTCACAAGGTGGGTCCGGGTTCGATTCCCGGCGAGGGTGAAAACATTGGGCGTGTTTCCTTACACCGGTTGTCTGTGTTCACCCATCAGTAAAATGGGTACCTGGGTGTTAGTCGACTGGTGTGGGTCGCATCCTGGGATAAAATGACCTAATTTGCCCGAAATGTTCTGCATAACAGACCCCTGGCAGTCTTCAAGCTGGCACTGGACAAGCACCTAAAGTCAGTTCCTGATCAGCCGGGCTGTGGCTCGTACGTTGGTTTGCGTGCAGCCAGCAGCAACAGCCTGGTTGATCAGGCGCTGATCCACCAGGAGGCCTGGTCACAGACCGGGCCGCGGGGGCGTTGACCCCCGAAACTCTCTCCAGGTAAACTCCAGGTCCAGGTAACAAGCGACTTTCTATACAGTAGTATATCATTGATGTCAGCTAGGACTGTATACCTTGTACGTGTACTTGTAGAAATAAAGATATTATTATTAACCTATTTTCTAAACCAATAAATTAATAATAATAATAATAATAATAATAATAATAATAATAATAATAATAATAATAATAATAATAATAATAATAATATTTATTTCCACAAGTACATGTACAAGGTATACAGGTCATAGCTGACATCAGTGACATACTACTATATAGAAAGTCCTTTGTCATACACAGCAGTTCGGGCAAATTAGGTTAATTTTGTCCCCAGGATGCGACTCACACCAGTCGATTAACACCCAGGTACCTACTTTACTGCTAGGTGAACATGAACAGCAGGTGTCTCAAGGAAACAGGTCTTAATGTTGTCACCCGTACCGGGGATCGAGTCACGAACCTCAGTGTCTAAGTTGAGTGCGCTACCTTCCCAGCTACAAGACACCATGTTGCATAACCCCTGGCTCCTGTACGTCAAGGCACGCTAAAGGATTAGTGCCGAGTGAGACAAAAGTTTCTCCTGCATTTAAGTATTAGCGTTGAAGGTTTGAAGTGAATGGGATTTGGTGTCCACAAGTTATCACATGGAGACAACATAAAACAATAGACGATCGAATGACAACATAAAATAGACGATCGAATGACAACATAACAATAGACGATCGAATGTCATAAAACAATAGACGATCGAATGACAACATAAAACAATAGACGATCGAATGACAACATAAAACAATCGACGATCGAATGGCAACATAAAACAATAGACGATCGAATGACAACATAAAACAATAGACGATCGAATGACAACATAAAACAATAGACGATCGAATGACAACATAAAACAATAGACGATCGAACAACATAACGCAGGATTTAATTCTCTCACTGCTACCAACACCTAACACCAGTCTTTGATGCTTAAATAAAGAGGAATTCTTTTATGTCAGAGGAATCAGTATCCTGCACTACTCCGCTCGGAATTTTCATTGTCAAGTTACCAAAGATATGGAACACTGGGAAGAATAAGAAGACACAATACCATGACTGGAACAATACACAAATAACCCGCACACAGGAGAGAGAAGCTTACCACGACGTTTCAGTCCGACTTGTAAATAGTCCAAGTCGGACCGAAACGTCCGTGTGCGGGTTATTGTCTAGGGAAAATCGGAAATTATCACGTTAATTTTTTTTTTTAAATTTCTTGGTTTCTTCCACAAAAAAAGAAACTGGGACCAATATAAGTTACAAAATATAAAATTACCTCTAAGTAAGATTTACCAGTCTAAGTTTTAAGTAAGTTAAGATTTTGTTCGGATTTTTAACCCTCCCAACCCAGGATAACCCAGGGTAGGGAGGGTTAGCCACCCAGGATAACCCAGGGTAGGGAGGGTTAGCCACCCAGGATAACCCAGGGTAGGGAGGGTTAGCCACCCAGGATAACCCAGGGTAGGGAGGGTTAGCTACCCAGGATAACTCAGGGTTGGGAGGGTTAGCCACCCAGGATAACCCAGGGTTGGGAGGGTTAGCTACCCAGGATAACTCAGGGTTGGGAGGGTTAGCCACCCAGGATAACCAAGGGTTGGGAGGGTTAGCCACTCAGGATAACCCAAGGTAGGGAGGGTTAGCCACCCAGGATAACCCAGGGTTGGGAGGGTTAGCTACCCAGGATAACCCAGGGTTGGGAGGGTTAGCCACCCAGGATAACCCAGGGTTGGGAGGGTTAGCCACTCAGGATAACCCAAGGTAGGGAGGGTTAGCTACCCAGGATAACCCAGGGTTGGGAGGGTTAGCCACCCAGGATAACCCAGAGTTGGGAGGGTTAGAGGGTTGGGAGGGTTAGCCAGGATAACCCAGGGTTGGGAGGGTTAGCCACCCAGGATAACCCAGAGTTGGGAGGGTTAGCCACCCAGGGTAGGGAGGGTTAGCCACCCAGGATAACCCAGGGTTGGGAGGGTTAGCCACCCAGGGTAGGGAGGGTTAGCCACCCAGGGTTGCTAGGGTTAGCCACCCAGGGTTGCTAGGGTTAGCCTCCCAGGATATCCCAGGGTTGCTAGGGTTAGCCTCCCAGGATATCCCAGGGTTGGGAGGGTTAGCTACCCAGGATAACCCAGGGTTGGGAGGGTTAGCTACCCAGGATAACCCAGGGTTGGGAGGGTTAACTACCCAGGATAACCCAGGGTTGGGAGGGTTAGCCACCCAGGATAACCCAGGGTTGGGAGGGTTAGCCACCCAGGATAACCCAGGGTTGAGGGGGTTAGCCACCCAGGATAACCCAGGGTTGAGAGGGTTAGCCACCCAGGATAACCCAGGGTTGGGAGGGTTAGCCACCCAGGATAACCCAAGAAAGTCGGTGCGTCATCAAGGACTGTCCGTCTTATTTCCATTGTCGTCCTTCAATCTTGTCCCCCAGGATGCCACCCACACCAGTCCACAAACACCCAGGTACCTAATACTTGCTAGGTAAACGGGAACAACAGGTGTAAGGAAACACGTCCAGTGTTTCCACCCGGGGAACGGCAGGGGAACGAACCACAGTGTGTGAGGCGAAAGCGTTGCCAACCAGGCCACGGGCCTGTTAAGAAATTTAGTTTCCTTGAATGAACATTATGTGATTTAATTAATCACTTGTGCAACACTTGGGTACCTTTACTGTGGAAACACTTCGCCAACCAGTGGCTTCCTCAGTCCAATACAGAGTGGTTGAAGATCAGGAGTGAGGTAATCAGTCCCGTCTCTGCCTATTACACTCAAAGAAAATATCGGGGAATGACCTATGTAACACCGCACAAAGGTCACCCACACCTGCAACTAGCTTCATGACTATTGTCCTTGACACACCTGCTGGCCACGCCCCTGCCTTGACACACCTGCTGGCCACGCCCCTGCCTTGACACACCTGCTGGCCACGCCCCTGCCTTGACACACCTGCTGGCCACGCCCCTGCCTTGACACACCTGCTGGCCACGCCCCTGCCTTGACACCTGCTGGCCACGTACCTTCCTGCTGGTGTGTCTTTACCTGTACACACCTGTCCTCAACCACACATCATGGTAACCAACCACTCGCCTATCAACCAAAACTGAAATTCAGGCATGTTTGTTTGTTTCATTTTAATCAACCCAATTTTACACACCAGCGATGCATTTTATGTCGATTCTGGTAGATGTGGGTGAGGGAGGGGATGGGAGGGGGAATGGGAGGGGGATATAAGAGGGGAGGGACCATGTGATTGAAAGTTGTCCAGCCCTTTCCCACCACCATAACCACCACCACCACGTCACCACAACCACCACTAACCCCCACTCACCGTCTCCAGCACCACCAACACCCACGTCAAGCCATCATCCCCTTGCGGTGCTTCTCTCCTAGACAGATCTGCGGCACCTTGAGTGCCGCAGGGGGTCAGTTTTATCGCAGTCTGTGAGGAAGCTGCGGCCACAGCAGCCAGGCACACAGCAAGCACACTCAGGGTGACATGGGGTGCACAGGTGCGAGTGCTCCAACACACAGGTGCGAGTGTGTGCTCCAGCACTCTGCCAGGATGATGCAAGGACCTTGACCAACCATGTTTGGGGTGAGAGAAGGGGGGGGAGGGAGGGAGGGGAGGTCTGAGGGAGGGAGGGAGGGAGGATGGAGGGAGGAAGACAGAGGGAAGGGGAGAGAGGGAGGGAGGATGGAGGAAGACAGAGGGAAGGGGAGAGAGGGAGGAAGACAGAGGGAAGGGGAGAGAGAGAGGAAGATAGAAGGAAGGGGAGAGAGGGAGGAAGATAGAAGGAAGGGGAGAGAGGGAGGAAGATAGAAGGAAGGGGAGAGAGGAAGGAAGATACCATGAAGAACCATGTTGTAAATCTTGCAAACAAAGCAGCCAGGAAGCTTACAGCACTTCGCCGTATCTCGCATCTGCTTGACAGTAGGGGTTGCAAGATCCTGTACGAGGCACAAGTACGCTCACACCTTGAGTATGCTCCACTTTCTTGGTTTGCCTGCCCCCCCTCTCATCTGCGACTGCTTGACAGAGTAGAGAACGGAGCAAGACGTCTCATCTCTCGCCTGGACCCATCCTGGATAGATCTGTCATTTCAGCAGAGCCTCCAACATAGGAGGGATGTGGGTGGCCTTACTGTTATGTACAAGGCCAATATTGTCAAAATACCACACTTGGATCCACTTCGAGGACAGCGTGAAACAAGCTTTTATGCCACAAGACGGGCAGAAAGCAGCAACTTCACTCTGGCTGTACCCTTCTCCAGAACATCACTCCATCTGAGATCATACATACCCAGGATGACTCGAGTATGGAACACATTCGTACAGCATAATGATGTCAACGAGATAAAGTCAGTTGATCAAATGAAAATGCTGGCCCACAGATGGCTCCAACTTCATCCTGTCCCGTACTTGTATGTCTCATAACAATAAAAATGCTTTCAAATGAGCTGATGTAGGTAACAGCTCTTAGCTTGCCAATAAAGCTAGGGATCCTTGACCTTTTCAAACCCTGTGTAAAAAAAAAAAAAAAAAAAAAAAAAAAAAGGAAGGGGAGAGAGGGAGGAAGATAGAAGGAAGGGGAGAGAGGGAGGAAGATAGAAGGAAGGGGAGAGAGGGAGGAAGATAGAAGGAAGGGGAGAGAGGGAGGAAGATAGAAGGAAGGGGAGAGAGGGAGGAAGATAGAAGGAAGGGGAGAGAGGGAGGAAGGTATAAGGAAGGGCAGAGAATGGAGAGATGGTGGATGAAAAGGACAGATATGGAGAGTGGAGGGAAGAAATGGAGGACAGAAGAAAGGGAGGGAGGAAGGGAGTGTGGCACAACCTCAGGTCTACAACATCCTCAATGATGATGATGTTCTTCCTCACAACACCAAACATCAAAGAATAATATTATCAATCATCCAATTATCACAGTCTTGAATTACGAATTAACACCAGAGGAACTCCACGTGTGTGTGTGTGTGTGTGTGTGTGTGTGTGTGTGTGTGTGTGTAAGAGAGTGAGAGAGAGAGAGAGAGAGAGAGAGAGAGAGAGAGAGAGAGAGAGAGAGAGAGAGAGTGAGAGTGAGACTGACTATGACATTCCATGGGCTGGCACGAACTGCAGTCGTCATAGTTATTTCCTTTTAAAACCGTACTCACCTAATTGTGGTTGCTGGGGTCGATCCACAGCTCCTGGCCCCGCCTCTTCACTGAGGAGTCGTCTGGTACTTTATCATTCCTCAGATCAATTCATATCTGTACCACTCATGCCGAAAGATTTTTTTTTGTATCCCTGTGGCTCATCTGGGCTTGGGTAATTTCCGTCCACGTTATTCTGTTCTAACAACTCCTCTTGTAAAGACCCTACCGTAAGGGGTATTTTTTATGTCGTGACCGTATTTCCTCTTGTTCTTTCTACCTGAGATAAGATCTAGCCATCTCATTCTTCCAGATATATGAGCCTAGTTATCACATTCTCCTCAACGTTGGATCCAGTCTGGATATACTGCACTTTTTAATACGAGATATGATAAGAATTTGTTCAGATTTTTAACCCAGGAGGGTTGATCATCCAGGGCAACCCGGGGTAGGGAGGGTTAGCTACCCAGAATAACCCGGGGTAATACATTTCCTCTTACTCTAGTTTCCTTCTCCAGTCTGCGAATCCTCGTCTCGGTGTTGGGGTGTATAGGGCCACTGACAACTTACGCCGTATCGAACCCGAACATGCAGTCCACAACATACATCATCTCTTCTCTTCCTGACGTTTCGCCTATGTACGAGAAACGTTTCGCCTACATAGTAGGCTTCTTCAGTCTAGTACAGAAAAGTTGGCAGGAGCAGTAGAGAAGTGAAGACGATGTAATCAGTCCATCACCATCGAAGACAGTTTTGAGGTGGTCAGTCCCTCAGCCTGGAGAAGAGTTTTGTTCCATAGTGTGGAACAAAACTATGGAACAAAACTTCTCCAGGCTGAGGGACTGACCACCTCAGGTACCAATCCAACCCAGCCCCTTTCTCTCATATATCTATTCAGTCTCTTACTAAAGCAACACATTGTCACATACGAAGCTCATTCTGAAACCTGTGTTTTCCCTTCATTGTGAATATGCCACTGGTATACGGTACTGACAGGTTGGTCAGTAAGACACATGTGCAGCAGTTGGGCATCTTCATTCCGAAACGTTTCGTCTACACAGTAGGCTTCTTCATAATATAGCAACAATAAACCAATATAACCAATACAGCAGAGTATTGCTGACAGTACGCTGGCCCGTGGCCTGGTGGCAAAAGCTCTCGCTTCGCACGCTGAGGGTCTGGGATCGATTCCCGGCGAGGGTGGAAACATTGGGCGTGTTTCTTTACACTGGTTGTCTATGTTCACCCATCAGTAAAATGAGTACCTGGGTGTTAGTCGGCTGGTGCGGGTCGCATCCTGGGAGAAAACTGACCTAATGTGCCCGAAATGCTCTGCATAACAAGAGGCTTTCTATATAATACAGTAGTGTGTCACTGATGTCAGCTAGGACTGTATACCTTGTACATGTACTTGTAGAAATAAAGATATATTATTTTTGGTACGGTGCTCCCGCTTTCATTACTAAAGGTGATACTTTAATAGGTCCCAGTGCTTTTGTCGTGTGAAGTTTCAACGGGAGTATACACACTTCCTTACTTGTCTTACTGTTGTTGTCCTTGGCTCCACTAGATTACCATTCCTACCTCACTAACGTCACAGAGGCGGCTGTCCCTGCCTCCCCAACACCACTGGTGGTGTACTGGGGACTGGTGTACTGGAGACTGATGGTGGTGGTGTACTGGGCACTGGTGGTGCTATGTTTGGGACACAGCCACTTCCTCATTCCTCCAAAATCTCTCAGTATTCTCATCCATCTTTAACATTCTTCGACCTTGAAGATTATCACTGAAAATATTCTGCCGACGTGATACAATGGGTGTTTATTCCCAGGTATTGTTGAATACCCCCGCCGCCTCCTGCCGAAGTAAGGTAATCAAAATAAGGAAGCACATTCACCATCACTCTTTCAACAGCTGTCTTGCCAGAAGTGGGCTGACATTACAGTTCAAATGATTCTCTGAACTGCAACAGTCTCTTACTCCTCCTTCAGAGTGCAGGCACTGTACTTCCCACCTCCAGGACTCGAATCCGACTAACTAGTTTCCCCGAGTCCCCTCAAAAGGTTCATGACACTCCAACAGCACGTCAGGCCCTAAAACCGATTATGCCTTATTAACTCCGATTCTAACATGCTCACACATTCCTGTTTAATGCTTAAGCCCCTAGGACTCAAAACCTTCTTTACTTCCTACCTTTAACTCCTGAGACATCCCTTCCTCTCCATTCTTCAACTCTAGACTAATACAACCTCTGGTTTAACCTGTTTTGTTTCCATCTAAATGCCCAGACTACTTTAACCCCCACCCCCTCAACCCTCATAACCTCACACCATCTTCTAATTTCTACGCCCGAATTATCTGCGTAACATTCGCCTTGTTATGTTGATAATGGTATAAAATACCGACAAGTGGATAAAATACCGACAAGTGGATAAAATACCGACAAGTGTCTTAATCATCAACATTCACCCTACACATTGCTCTTACTGCAACATTTAAATCCCATGACTCACACCCATATAAACATGTTGGTAACACTACTCCTGGTGCATTACATATTTTTTTTCTGCCTCCAAAGATAAATTTCTTCCTTTCCACAGATGCCTGGACCCACCACCTTCATTTTTTCTCCTCGTCTTCAATAATTCCGTCTGTCGACACGGCCGCCCACTCCCATATATCTTAAACCTTCTAGCCTAACACTTTCTAACCTCTCACCTAAAACTATCCGCTACCTGACTCACCTCCGTAATATAGCTTAGGGAATATTCAAGGAATGGATAATGAAAGATCGTACATCAGGCTGGAGGAAGTGTTGAAAAACTGAATGTATTAAGGTTAGAAGGCTATTAAACCTTACTCAGACTAATGAATGACTGTTGATTTAGATGAGGTTGTTAGACTGTACAATGAGATTAAACATTACGTAGTCTCTGAGGCAAGACTTAGGTAAACACTGCTACACGGAGGGTTGTGTGTGTGTGTGTGTGTGTGTGTGTGTGTGTGTGTGTGTGTGTGTGTGTGTGTGTGTGTGTGTGTGTGTGTGTGTGTGTGAGAGAGAGAGAGAGAGAGAGAGAGAGAGAGAGAGAGAGAGATAGAGAGAGAGAGAGAGAGAATGTGTGTGTATTTGCTCCACATACAATACATAAACACAAAATGCGTAAGCATAAGGAACTAAAACACCCCAGCACAAGTCTCGTCCTAAAACACTACACAATAACACAAACGTACAACACAGTATTACGATAACACAACAACGACACGCACACGCACACGCACTCACACACACACACACACACACACACACACACACACACACACACACACACACACACACACACACACACACACACACACACACACACACACCCCACAAATGCGGATTCCCTTCTGCCTCGCCACACGAACAAAAATTGATGTAACTTCAGATCCCGTGTTCACGAACGCTCTCACAACAGAGGAAGAGGCTTCCATACCTCTGAATCTCATTTTTTTTGTCTGTTGTCCGTAGGCTTCTGTAAGCTTATTGAGTGATGGTGGTGGTGATTGTGAGGATGACAACAACGGATTGTGATGGTGGCAGTGTGGCAGCAGAGACTGTGGTAGCTCTTAAGTCGGTCTGGATCTCATACTTGCGTAGGTTCAGATCCTAAATTAGTAGGTGGGAGCCTTGAGAGGTGTCGGGTCGGATCGTATGCATGAGTGTGTTCAGTTTTTTTTTTTTATGTGGAAGGATGGTGAGGGGGTTGGGGTAGAGTGGGGAAGATAGAAGGTATCCAACCCTACAACCGTCGAGACTGACTATCTTCCCCGTTTCAGATTCACTTCTTGGTGACGGCCGATCCATTTAACGCAAGCTAATCCTGTCTCCCAATCCCCGTGTTCCTTATTCCAGTCCCCCGTGTTCCTTACTTCCAGCAGGGAAGGCTACTTGATCCCACTTGTCCGTGCAAGTCAGAGTTGTGACCATCATGGAAAGGATTCCGACTCTTTTATTTACACAAGCTAAGATATAACCAGACAGAGTTCAGGTTGTGACATGTTATTGTGAAGCTGTTTCGCCCACCAGGGGCTTGCTGGACGAAACGTTGCCTTGTTGACATAGTGGCTGTGTAATAGTGTATCATTCTGCTAGCTGCTTGTGTGGTTTATAACGAGTTCTGCTTTGAAAAACAAGAGTGCTGCTGGGAATGCTGCTCAGTAGGTTCTAGTGCTGCTGTGAGAGGAGTGAATGTTATCCTGGATGCTGTGAGGAGGGAATGTTATCCTGGATGCTGTGAGGAGGGAATATTATCCTGGATGCTGTGAGGAGGAGGGAATGTTATCCTGGATGCTGTGAGGAGGAGGGAATGTTATCCTGGATGCTGTGAGGAGGAGGGAATGTTATCCTGGATGCTGTGAGGAGGAGGGAATGTTATCCTGGATGCTGTGAGGAGAAGGGAAATGTTATCCTGGATGCTGTGAGGAGGGAATGTTATCCTGGATGCTGTGAGGAGGAGGGAATGTTATCCTGGATGCTGTGGAAGGAGGGGATGTTATCCTGGATGCTGTGAGGAGGAGGGAATGTTATCCTGGATGCTGTGGAAGGAGGGGATGTTATCCTGGATGCTGTGGAAGGAGGGGATGTTATCCTGGATGCTGTGGAAGGAGGGGATGTTATCCTGGATGCTGTGAGGAGGGAATGTTATCCTGGATGCTGTGGAAGGAGGGGATGTTATCCTGGATGCTGTGGAAGGAGGGGATGTTATCCTGGATGCTGTGGAAGGAGGAGATGTTATCCTGGATGCTGTGAGGAGGGAATGTTATCCTGGATGCTGTGGAAGGAGGGGATGTTATCCTGGATGCTGTGGAAGGAGGGGATGTTATCCTGGATGCTGTGAGGAGGGAATGTTATCATGGATGCTGTGAGGAGGGAATGTTATCATGGATGCTGTGAGGAGAGAATGTTATCCTGGATGCTGTGAGAGGGAATGTCTGGATGCTGTGAGAGGAGTGAATGTTATCCTGGATGCTGTGAGAGGGAATGTTGTCTGGTTGCTGTGGGAGGAGTGAATGTTATCCTGGATGCTGTGGAAGGAGGGGATGTTATCCTGGATGCTGTGGGAGGAGTGAATGTTATCCTGGATGCTGTGAGGGGATGTTTTCCTGGATGCTGTGGAAGAAGGGAATATTATCCTGGATGCTGTGAGAGGAGGGGATGTTTTCCTGGATGCTGTGGGACTGTCACTAAGTCTTGGGTCAACAGTCTGGCTACCTCAAGGACATTCTTTTTTTTTCTCGGGGGGGGGGGAGATTACGAGAAGATGAACGAGACTAGTTTTTATGTTATGACACACACACACACACACACACACACACACACACACACACACACACACACACACACACACACACACACAGTGAAGAGGCGTGGCCAGGAGCTGTGAATCGACCCCTGCAACCACAACTAGGCGAGTACACATTTGGAAGGGTGTACAGTATAGGGTGTACGTGTATAGTATGCAAAGTCATGGAGAAGATTATCAGGAGGAGAATGGTGGAGCACCTGGAACGGAACAAGAGTATAAACGCCAACGAGCATGGATTCATGGAAGGCAAATCCTGTGTCACAAACCTACTGGAATTTTATGATAAAGTAACAGAAGTAAGACACGAGAGAGAGGGGCGAGTAGATTGCATCTTCTTGGACTGCAAGAAGGCCTTCGACACAGTTCCTCACAGGAGACTGGTGCAGTAGCTAGAAGATCAGGCGCGTATAACAGGAAGGGCGCTGCAAAGAAGACCGCAGACGGAGTATAGGCTAGGTGGCCAAAGACTGCAAACCTCGCTCAAGGAGAAAGATCTTGGGGCGAGTATAACACCGAACACGTCTCCAGAAATACACATCAACCAGATAACTGCTGCAGCATATGGGCGCCTGGCAAACCTGAGAATAGCGTTCCGATACCTTAGTAAGGAATCGTTCAAGACACTGTACACTGTGTACGTCAGGCCCATACTGGAGTATGCAGCACCTGTTTAGAACCCACATTTGATGAAGCACGTCAAGAAATTAGAGAAAGTGCAAAGATTTGCGAGAAGGTTAGTTCCAGAGCTAAGGGGAATGTTCTGCGAAGAAAGGTTAAGGGAAATCGGCCTGACGACACTGGAGGACAGGAGGGTCAGGGAAGACATAACGACATACAAAATACTGCGTGGAATAGACAAGGTGGACAGAGACAGGATGTTCCAGAGATGGGACAGAAACAAGAGGTCACAATTGGAAACTGAAGACCCAGATGAGTCAAAGGGATGTTAGGAAGTATTTCTTCAGTCAGAGCTGTCAGAAAGTGGAATAGCCTAGCAAGTGAGGTAGCAGAGGCAGGAACCATACATAGCTTCAAGATGAGGTATGATAAAGCTCATGGAGCAGGGAGAGAGAGGACCTAGTAGCACTCAGTGAAGAGGCGGGGCCAGGAGCTGAGTCTCGATCCCTGCAACCACAATTAGGCGAGTACAGTAACATGGAGACGCTCCCGTATTATTTTACTCCTGACCAGCACCACACAGCACCATGGTCTGTGTATGTGTACTTACCTGTTTGTGGTTGCAGGGGTCGATTCACAGCTCCTGGCCCCGCTTCTTCGCTGGTCGGTACTAGATCCACTCTCTCACTGCTCTATGAGCTTTATCGTATCTCTTCTTAAAGCTGTGTGTGGATCCTGCCTCCACTACATCACTCTCCAGGTTGTTCCACTTCCTGACAACTCTGCTGCTGAAGAAAAACTTCCTAACATCCCTGTGACTCATCTGAGTCTTCAGCTTCCTACTCTGAACCCTTGTTTCTGTGTCCCAACTCTGAAACATCCTGTCTCTACCCACCATGTCAATTCCTGCAGTATTTTATGTTATTATCGTGTGTGTGTGTGTGTACTCACCTATTTGTGGTTGCAGGGGTCGAGTCTTAGCTCCTGGCCCCGCCTCTTCACCGGTTGCTACTGGGCCCTCTCTCTCCCAGCTCCATGAGCTTTATCAAACCTCGTCTTAAAACTGTGTATGGTTCCTGCCTCCACTACGTCATTTTCTAGGCTATTCCACTGCCTTACAACTCTATGACTGAAGAAATACTTCCTACTATCTCTCTGACTCATTTGTGTCTTCAACTTCCAATTGTGGCCTCTTGTTTCTGTGTCCCCTCCCTGGGTGTGTGTGTGTACTCACCTAGTTGAGGTTGCGGGGGTCGAGTCCGAGCTCCTGGCCCCGCCTCTTCACTGATCGCTACTAGGTCACTCTCCCTGAGCCGTGAGCTTTATCATACCTCTGCTTAAAGCTATGTATGGATCCTGCCTCCACTACATCGCTTCCCAAACTATTCCACTTACTGACTACTCTGTGGCTGAAGAAATACTTCCTAACATCCCTGTGATTCATCTGTGTCTTCAGCTTCCAACTGTGTCCCCTTGTTACTGTGTCCAATCTCTGGAACATCCTGTCTTTGTCCACCTTGTCAATTCCTCTCAGTATTTTGTATGTCGTTATCATGTCCCCCCTATCTCTCCTGTCCTCCAGTGTCGTCAGGTTGATTTCCCTTAACCTCTCCTCGTAGGACATACCTCTTAGCTCTGGGGCTAGTCTTGTTGCAAACCTTTGCACTTTCTCTAGTTTCTTCACGTGCTTGGCTAGGTGTGTGTGTGTGTGTGTGTGTGTGAGAGAGTGAGAGTGAGAGTGAGAGTGAGAGTGAGAGTGAGTGAGAGAGAGAGAGAGAGAGAGAGAGAGAGAGAGAGAGAGAGAGAGAGAGAGAGAGAGAGAGATGGGTATTCCTAACTGCACTCACCTATTTGTATTTGCAGGTGGTCGAGTCTCGGCTCCTGGCAGAGATCACCCTCTACTAGCCAAGAGAACTCGATCCCATCTCTTCCTAGTGCCATAAGAGAGCCTGCCTTCACCACTTCTTTTTCACCCCGAGGCTGAAAAAGCACTTCTTGCAACATCCTGATTGACCAGGCAAGCATCAGATGAGCCTGGACTAACACCGGGGTCTGTGAGTAGGAAAAACTCTGGGAACTCATCAGAGGTATACCTGCGTCTCGTGGATGTGTGACTTGCACCTCTGTCCTCATGTAAACAACACGAGTACACGGGTCGAGACGTTCCGGGGGTCAACATGTGGTGATTCTGTCAATATTTGTATTGTGTGAAGCCATGGTTCCCAAGGCGGGGGTCGCGGACCCCTTAAAGGTCACTGTGTTATTCCTATAGTTTTCACTGATTCTCTCTCTCTCTTACTTTCCCTGGCCTGGTGACCTTGTAGGGACCACCGCTGTCACTGCCGCCCACGGCGCCCACCCAACATGGGCGTGGGCAGACCGCTTCTATTCCTGGTGAGAGCGGTTGGGGGACCCTGTTCTGTGCAAGACTGGCAGAAAGACCACTTAACCGGTCCCTTACACCACCCCTCCATTAGTCCCCTGAACGACTCCTCGACCGGTGGACGACCCCATGCTAGGTCCCTTCGACTGCCACCCAGAACGACCCGTACAACAATCTCAAATGACCCTGTGACCGGCTTCTAAGAACGACCCTTTACATTCCGCTGGTCTCTTTCTGAGCAAACAGACTACATGCAAGGCTGCACACGCTGCCAAAGTTGCTAGTTGATTATGCACCTCCATATCCAACCTGTGGATGGTATCACAAGAACATATCCATCCTGTGGATGGTAGTACAAGAACATATGGATACACAAAAGAGCTAGGAACTAGGCTTTAAAAGTGTTAACTGCATTGCATCTGCATATATGCAGCATCTATCTGCAGTTTATATTTCATCTGTTACAAGCAAATTTAAGATATTTTCTTACAATGTCTGGTATCTTATTTTCATTTAATAAGGTATCTTGACGTATTACTTATGTTATTGTAATGTCTATCCCTATATTCCTCGGTAAGTGGATAATTAAGCACGAAGTGTTCAACAAAGTGAACACAGGGGTGACCATATACTTTGCATTTACACAAATAACCCGCACATAAAAGAGAGAAGCTTACGACGACGTTTCGGTCCGACTTGGACCATTTACAAAGTCACACTAACCAGAAGTGGCGCAGGACGGCTATATATAGGCAGGAAGAGGTGGTGGTAGTAGTAGTAGTAGTAGTAGTACAAGAATGGTATATAATACCGACAAGATGAAATTAAGACACATGCGCAACACCCGGGCATCACTATCGTAGACGCTTCGCCATCCAGCCAGCCACTGGATGGCGAAACGTCCACAACAAAGACACCCAGACGCCGCACACGTGTCTTAATTTCATCAGTAGTAGTAGTAGTAGAAGAGGTAGTAGTAGTGGTAGTGGTAGAAGTGGGGAATAAGGAGGACGAGCCAGTCAAATACAAAGGAAGGGGAGCACTGCAAGAGAGCTAGGTGCCCACAGAGGGAGAGCAAGCGCACCGAGGTGCGTGAAAGGGGAAGTGGTGAAATAAATGAAGAAGGAACAGAAACACGAGACAGAAGAGAGAAAGACAACCCAGAGGAGAAAAACGAAAGAGGAAAGGGGAAGAGGGAGAAGAAGAAAAAGAAAAAGAAAAAATGAGGAGTTAGGTTAAGTCACGGGTGTTCTGAAGTTTGGAGCATTTTACAATGTAGTGGGAGAGGAAGGCATCTACAGAGACGAAGCCAGGGCTAAGATTCATACAAGGAAAGTTGTGTATTAGAGAGGATTCAACTAGACGGCGACTGTTCGAGTTGGAAGTAGGGAAGACAGTTTTAGCAGAAGACCAGTCAATAGGATGGCTATGATCTCTGACGTGACAGAAAAGAGCATTGCCAGTGTCGGCAAGCTTAACACTACTTTTGTGCTCCCTGAGTCTGTCAGAAAGAGATCTCGTTCATACCTCTCCTCCCTCTACAGATGTTCCTGGTGTCTACTCTTATTTCTTGCTCCTCCTGTCCTCTTTAATACTTCGGAGGAACTGGTCGATCTCTTTCTGACAGACGTAGGTTCGTCATGGTCACTCCACACTCCTGGTCCGTCGTGCTCTGCCCGATCACACAGTTGCTCTACACTCAAGAAGCCTCCCTTCGACCCCGCCGGGGTGGGGAATTTGTATTCTACAAACGCCACATCCTTTTCACAATGCTGTCGCATCGTGTGAAAATCAAGCCTGTGGACGGTGCAATTAATGACTCCTCGAAGTTAGCTTTAGCTACCGTCGTTAGGACCTGCCTGCAGGTCAAATTTACGGCAATCCACTCTGAAGGACTCCTTCATTGTCGTCTGCACAGATGACACGGAAGCATCAAAACTAATGGACGACTCTTCAATCAGGACCCTACAAACACAACAATTCACTCTATCCCCGTCTCCATTCTTGAAGTCGAAACGTTCGGTCTTTGTGAAAAGACTGGACAATATCGTCACCTCTCTCTCTACTGAAGCACTGAAGACATCTATTGAGGAACAAAACACCTGGGCCTCGGTAGACAGCATCTCAAAGATCCCTAGCGCCTCATCTATGCTAAATTATTATTATTATAATCAAGGGGGAAGCGCTAAACCCGGAGGATTATACAGCGCCTGGGGGGGGGGGGATGTGGAAGGCATTCAGGCTTAATTCGGGGAACTGGAACACAGATACAATTCCCTAAATCAAGAGCCCCTCACCAACATCAAGGAACTTTCCTTGAGGGGTCATCTATGCTAAAAATTACATTCTCAGACATCTCCATGGCTGCCCAAGCTCTCTCTGACGGTCTGGCCATCTCATATTACCACATTCACCCTAGTCATATAGAACAAGAACGTTTCACATACATCTCCCACTGCTGGACCTGCTACTCCTATAACAACACCACCAAGGACTGCCCCATCAAGATTAAGAAGTTTTGTTCAAAATGTGGGAATGATGGACACGATTTCAGATCCTGCACCATTACTATAGCACCAACATGTCTTAACTGCAAGGGTAATCATCATACCCTTGCAGCTAAGTGCCCACTCAGGAAAGAAATCACATTGAAGAAAACTAAAGTTCTGAAGAACACCTCCAATTCACCGACATACGCTGCAATAACCAAACCACAAACCGACACCACCAAGACTCTACACGCTAATCTACAGCCACCATCGCCCAGCAACTCCCTCTGTCCACTCCCCGACGGTGATTCCTCGAAGGTGCTGTGCTGCATGGTGTATGCACACCTTGCAAATGCAGCAAACCCCGGCACTTTCAACACCACTATTAACGAACTATTCCGTCTGAACAACATGCCTGCCTTTAATTTTCCGGACTCCACACCTTCAGCAGACATCCTCAAGATCCTTCCCAACGCCCTGAACTTTATTGCACCAGCAGACCTGTCTCCTGCACAAGCAACTCCTCCTGTAACTTCTATAACCACTTCCACCGCTGACAACGTTGATCATGCTGCCTCAACCACTGTCTCTTACCTTGTAACTTGGTCATGATTATGACCAGATCTAGTTCATTACCTTTGTAACTTGCTCAGCTATCAAAACTTTGGAGTCCAGTCCCTGGACCAATTATGTACCTCTGTAATCTTTTGACTACCGCCCACAGGATGGGTATGGGGTGCATAATAAACATATTAAACTAACTCCCACCTCTCCCAGCCTGCTGTTACTCAACCGTTACACCTCTCCACTGCTCCTGTCGACCCTCAGTCACCTGCTACCACCATTGTAAATTCGCCCAATGAGTCCACTCCAGAAGAGGAAGATAGCGACGACTCCAGTAAACTCTCATGGGAAAACCTCACCTTCTACACTTCTTCAAATACTGACACCATAACCTGTACTGAAATCTACAAAAGCCTCGGTGCTGGAACAGTCAAGTATACATGTAAATCACCGCTTCACTTCACACTCACCCAAGTTCTTGAGTTCATCAAGCCTCTATGTTTCACCTTCAGTAACAAGGCTAAATTATACCACCTATCTAGGAGCAGCTTCAAAAAGTTCGAAAATGGCTCCATTGCTAACTTGCCTCCTCAGTTACTCCTATAACTCCCACATGTGTTCTACCCTCTGATGTGACCTAGCCTACTGCCAGCTACTCAAGATTCAAGACTTCAACTACCATAAGTTCGATACAACAGTCCCTTCTATTCCTGTTCTCAAGTCTGCCCCACAATCGCCTTAGCTGCTGGGTTAAGCCCTGGCTCTATTTCTCTGACTAAGAACACTCCTCTCCAGAGCTATTCTTCATCTGTCCCGTCTTCCCCGCTCATCCCATTGGGATCTTACCTGAACTTATTTGCTTTTGTTTTTTTTTTTACTTCTGGCTAGTGTGACTTTGTAAATGGTCCAAGTCGGACCGAAACGTCGTCGTAAGCTTCTCTCTTATGTGCGGGTTATTTGTGTATCGTTCCAGTCACGGTATTGTGCTTATTTTTTTGTTACTTTGCATTTAGTTTGAAGTTAGTCTGTGAGTTTACTAAACTGTCAATAGTACTTGTAATCAAGCCTAACCCTGGCTACATCATCAGACTGCCAGAAGTACTTGTCGAGGCACTTTAGGTTTGGGAGGCCCTCAACATGAAAATTAAATTGAATTACAAATAAGATATGAACTAAAATGAATAATAAACAGTTCTCAAAAAAAAGTGTGTTAGGTTTCGAAGAATTCGTCTGATTCTGTTTTTCTCAAAATTTTTGACTAAGAGCAACGGACCGTAATTTTCAGTTTGTAATATATTCCAGCTACACTATATAATAATTACCGATGTGTATTTATTTATATCTTTGGTGTCACACTTTCAGTATCTATATTGTAGCAATTGACCACAAGGACATGATTTTCTCTAACAGGAAACCACATGGTTGGGTCTGAATCACATGGCGACGCTTCACTGTCCATGTCCACACAAGTATCTGTAGAATGTGGTTGTGGTGTTTCATCACCTCTACTATCTTGATTTGGTATGTTCTTTTTATTTTCTGCACATGTACTTGGGAATGCTGGTGGGTCCTCTGGAGTTTTATGACTTTGATCGCGGGTTCTATCCCCGCCCTTGGTATGGCCTGGTAGTGGTACTGGTTCTTCATTAGTAGCTTCTACATTTTCCACTGCGGAAAATGCTGCTAGGCGTTTTGTCTTTGTCAAGACCGCAGCATTTCTTTAGCTTGATTCTTTGGAAATCTTTCTTTTCTGAGCTCCTGACCAGGGCCGGATTTATTAGGGGGGAACTGCCCCGGGTCCCCCTGCCAGAGGGGCCCCGGGCCCCTCTGGCAAGGGGGTCTTCTTCGAAACCTAACTTTTTTTTCGAAAACTGCTGCTTATCATTCACTTTAGTTCATTTCTTATTTGTAATTCATTTTAATTTCCATGTTGAGGGGCCCCCAAAAATAAAGTGCCTCCCCCCCCAGGTCTAAATCCGGCCCTGATCGAAACTAAGCACTAAACCCACAAGAGATGTCAAATACGTGAGCCCAACATCAAGAAGACTGTTTTCAACACGAGTCCATGGAGACTGTTCATTAGAATTACGAGTATGTGGCAAACGAGTATCTTTGGGCTAGTGTCCAGGGCGTTTCAAATATCAAGGTTCCAGCCACGTTAACAGTAACAAGACTGTGTTAGTACCTTGGTAATTACCAAGTGACAGCCATCCCCCCTACCCCCCAAACCCCTCCCACCAGTAACCAACCCCCGATCCTTCTCCTAACGACCCTCCCTCCCCCACAAACAATCACTGACGTCATCACCCCCCCTCCTCCAGGTCAATGGCGCCATTTAGCCATGGAGGTCAAGAATAGTGGCGCCACTAGTCACTCCTCTGCCATCCACCACACCATCAACACCTCCAGTTCCATCAACCAGTGGTAATTTAAAAAACTTATTTCTCCAGTTTCACTAATTTTGGATAGATCAGCTTTGAAAATATTTTAGCTATTTTTCTCTCTACAAACCGTTGAAGGAAGCATTCTTAAATACATAGCAAGACTTCAAAGTATTGGTTACTGCAGTTCACGAATAATCTAGTAATGTCCATACCTTTATCTTTGCAGACATTGTTTTGGGGTGTTGCTGCTGGTAATGACATCTCTGAAGACTTGCAGCTGCCCACAACACGGCCTTCACCACACAGCAGCAGCAGCTGCCCACAACACGGCCTTCACCACACAGCAGCAGCCGCCCACAACATGGCCTTCACCACACAGCAGCAGCAGCTGCCCACAACACGGCCTTCACCACACAGCAGCAGCAGCTGCCCACAACACGGCCTTCACCACACAGCAGCAGCAGCTGCCCACAACATGGCCTTCACCACACAGCAACAGCCGCCCACAACACGGCCTTCACCACACAGCAGCAGCCGCCCACAACATGGCCTTCACCACACAGCAGCAGCAGCCGCCCACAACATGGCCTTCACCATACAGCAGCAGCAGCTGCAGCTGCCCACAACCAGCAGCAGCTGCCCACAACATGGCCTTCACCACACAGCAGCAGCAGCTGCCCACAACACGGCCTTCACCACACAGCAGCAGCCGCCCACAACACGGCCTTCACCACACAGCAGCAGCCGCCCACAACACGGCCTTCACCACACAGCAGCAGCCGCCCACAACACGGCCTTCACCACACAGCAGCAGCTGCCCACAACATGGGGAATATCTTCAACCTACAAGATTCGATGAACTTATTATATTTTAATAAGTAAGTTGTATTTATCACAGCAAAGAAAGGTTCAAGGAAAACAAAAGAAATTGAGAAGCCTCAACTGCTGTATTTGTCAGCAGGACAACATTCACACAATTCGGGAGCTTTAAGCTCGGCGAAAAAAAAAAATTATACCTACCCCAACCCTACTAGCAATAGTAGTAATGAAGCGGATAGCCTCAATACTGCCATTATTAGTAGTTTGAGGTATGATACATTTATATATTCCATAACCTTGTGTTAGGGTTACAATACTTGTCGTAAGACTGTAGTTAAGCCTTTCTACTGTCGCAATATAAACACTTGCGCCCGCAAAGTGTCTGCTAACAGCCTACTATGTCTCCAGTGTTGTCAGGAGGATTCTGCGGTAACTAAACATGTTAAAGGATATAAAACTGTAACATACATTTCAGCATATTCAAATCTTATCCTAATATCCCTTAGACGCCAATATTGAACTGGAAAAAAGACCATCTTGATAAAGTCAGCTTGCACTACTCTCCTCTGATTCAAACCTAGATTGACTTTCATCGACCTGTCCCCTGAGAGTTTACCGCTCCCGCCCCCCATCCCCCAACAATTTTACATACGTGCACATTTGCCAAAATAAAATTATATTCCCCATCACTATATATGTATAAGCTTGGATATATTATCCATATAGGTGTTAGGCATTCAGGTTTGATCCAAAGGGGAGGGTACTTGCAACTGCTTGTATCAAGATGGCTTCACTAGTACAAAGACACCCCTTGAAGGGCATCCAAACTGAACATGAAGGTAGTTAGGATCATTAAGACAACACTATTTTCCCTGTTGTTAGGTAAGACACATATGCAACAGTTAGGTATCTTTATTATGAAACGTTTCGCCTACACAGTAGGCTTCTTCAGTCAAGTACAGAAAAGTTGATAGAAGGAGAAGATACTTGAAGACGATGTAATCAGTCCATCACCCTTAAAGTTTTGAGGTGGTCAGTCCCTCAGTCTGGAGAAGAGCATTGTTCCATAGTATGAAACAATATGGAACAATGCTCTTCTCCAGACTGAGGGACTGACCACCTCAAAACTTTAAGGGTGATGGACTGATTACATCGTCTTCAAGTATCTTCTCCTTCTATCAACTTTTCTGTACTTGATGTCCCTCATAGCACACTAGGCTAACAACCAACACTTATCTAACAAGCTGGAGTCCTGCCGTATACGAGTCTCTAAACACACACTAGTATGCTAGCCTGAATTCATAACCTACCTTACCTGCAAGTTATGACTGGAATCCTAGGCACAACCACTCTTCACTTCTCTTTTCTGGGTTTCTAACCCAGCAGGGTTAATAATCCTATACTCACTAATACCATTCTAAATCGCTCCCCTAACTATACTCATCAAATGTTAGTGAATCCTTTCTGCCGACTATAACTTCACCTTAGATCACACAGGTTTTCATTATCATCAACGTGCTGCTGCGCTAATACGTTTATATTCATAGGAACCTGAACGCCGCTTAAATATAACAAAAATAATTAAATTGTGTAAACTTAATAAATCAATATTTAACTTTGCACAGTTTGGCCAAAGGCATAAAATACGTAGAACACCCACCACAACCACTACCCAAAGCCCGAAACCCACCAACATCCCCACAGAAGCCACGTGCAATAACAGATTGCACACAGCTTCTGAAGGTCGTTGGTGGGTTCCAAGGCCCACAGTTCTACGTAATCTATGCCTTCGGGGGAGATTACTCTCCCCTGCTATATGCATTCATAATGCATATAGCAGATTCTCCAGTTCTATACCTTACCTATCCCACTCAACACCACCTAGTGTTATATATATACACCACAACTATGCAGCGTACTCCAGGTATAGACCTTACTAATTTGCAGAGCAGTGGCGGCGCAAGGTGGGATGAAGGGTAAAGATCAAGGGGGGTCTAGGCTTATAAGATCAAAAGGGGATCTAGGCAAGATCAAAGGGGATCTAGGCAAGATCAAAGGGGATCTAGGCAAGATCAAAGGGGATCTAGGCAAGATCAAAGGGGGTCTAGGCAAGATCAAAGGGGGTCTAGGCAAGATCAAAGGGGGGGGATCAAAGGGGGTCTAGGCAAGATCAAAGGGGGGGGGGTCTAGGCAAGATCAAAGGGGGGGGGGATCTAGGCAAGATCAAAGGGGGAGGTCTAGGCAAGATCAAAGGGGGGGTCTAGGCAAGGGGGGTCTAGGCAAGATCAAAGATGGGGTCTAGGTAAGATCAAAGGGGGGGTCTAGGTAAGATCAATCAGCCTAGTCTCTGAATATATACTGTATAACCCAATTTCAAAAATGCTCCCCCAAGACCCTGTAATACAGACTGGAGACGTAAGCGCTAAACCCTCAAGGCTATACTACTGAAAATATTTTTGGAACTTCAAAGCATAAAATTACTTGGCCAAGCCCTCTACAACACTACTGAGGAATTGTTATTGATTTTCAGGCTATATTATATTCTGTCTGAGGAAAATTTATCCCGTCATGTGAAGCTACAACTTTGGCTGTGTAGTTTTAAAAATAGGTTAGACAAATGAGTGGTTGAGAGTTGGACCTGCCTAACAAGAGCCAATAGGCCTATTTCAGTGCTTCTTTATGTCTTAATAATGGATATGGTTGGTTTAATAGGCTTTCCTTACACCCGCCATCAAGACCTCTACCATCACCCTCATCACGCTAAACTATCTCAGTATAATTATTAACCAGGTAGATTAACACAGAATTACGCAAGTCAGGATGACATCGATGGCATTTTTATTAGGGTATTTATACTCCCCCAGGATGTGACCCTTACCAGTAGGCCTACTGTAGTGTTCCTCCTTGTGTGAACAGTGCCAATGAATATAAGGAAACATGTCCATCTGTGCCAGGGCTAGAATCCCGGTTCTTCAGTTGACGTGGGCCACTACCAACCGAGTCATGATATATCACTTACACATTTCATCTCTGCCTCCTACAATCTTGCAGGATGGGTATAGACTACATAATAAACATATTACACTAACTAAAACTTCCTAAAATCTAATCAGTCTTCAATTCTAAGTTTTACAACCCATTTCTCCAATTTTTGTTGCTTACAATCTTTCCTATATTCTCCCCACCACCTTCCCACCTAATACAATTACTATCTGCTTCAATAACCAAACTTTAGTGGACTTATAACCTGGAAATACCTTACAAGTGGGCCCCGCCCACCTTTGACGATGTCTCCAGCTGCTGCATCTCCATATAGTAACCCTCTCCAGGTATAACACTAATGTTATGGATCAGACCATTTACTAGTGTGGTTGTCTCCACCCCTCAGACTGGTCAAAGCTGCTGTGTTGATCAGTGTTACAGCAGACAGCCAGGCACAGCACTCCACTGACTGGTCAAAGC
Source organism: Cherax quadricarinatus (assembly GCF_038502225.1). Taxonomy (NCBI): domain Eukaryota; kingdom Metazoa; phylum Arthropoda; class Malacostraca; order Decapoda; family Parastacidae; genus Cherax; species Cherax quadricarinatus. The sequence continues at coordinate 10,013,818 of NC_091329.1, read as the reverse complement.
TGCTGTGTTGATCAGTGTTACAGCAAACATCCAGGCACAGCACTCCCCTGACTGGTCAAAGCTGCTGTGTTGATCAATGTTGCAGCAGACACAGCCAGGCACAGCACTCCCCAGACTGGTCAAAGCTGCTGTGTTGATCAATGTTGCAGCAGACACAGCCAGGCACAGCACTCCCCTGACTGGTCAAAGCTGCTGTGTTGATCAATGTTGCAGCAGACACAGCCAGGCACAGCACTCCCCTGACTGGTCAAAGCTGCTGTGTTGATCAATGTTGCAGCAGACACAGCCAGCACAGCTGACTGGTCAACTCCCCAGACTGGTCAAAGCTGCTGTGTTGATCAATGTTGCAGCAGACACAGCCAGGCACAGCACTCCCCTGACTGGTCAAAGCTGCTGTGTTGATCAATGTTGCAGCAGACACAGCCAGGCACAGCACTCCCCAGACTGGTCAAAGCTGCTGTGTTGGTCAATGTTGCAGCAGACACAGCCAGGCACAGCACTCCCCAGACTGGTCAAAGCTGCTGTGTTGATCAATGTTGCAGCAGACACAGCCAGGCACAGCACTCCCCAGACTGGTCAAAGCTGCTGTGTTGGTCAATGTTGCAGCAGACACAGCCAGGCACAGCACTCCCCTGACTGGTCAAAGCTGCTGTGTTGATCAATGTTGCAGCAGACACAGCCAGGCACAGCACTCCCCAGACTGGTCAAAGCTGCTGTGTTGATCAATGTTGCAGCAGACACAGCCAGGCACAGCACTCCTCAGTTATCACACCTGAAACAAAACATTCGCATTATAACCATGAACATTACACACATTTATATGTAAACATTACCATTAATATAAACTGGTAATATTACTGCCTGACTAATATACCCATTAATGTTTAACATAGTAAGTAAGGCTATCTTTATCTTGAATATTTCTTCCACATAAACCTGATGACTAACAATTTTTTTACATAGAAGTCTATCTGGATCACAATGCGCAAGTTCCTTGGATCAAGAGACCTTCCCTAAGTTATTTTTCAATAATGGAAACAATAGCCCAGAACTGGATACACCATTATGGGTAATGTAACGCCAAGTGTGAGAGTTATTGTTTGATCAGAGGAAGGGGAGTAACTCCAGTTCCTCGCATCAAAACCCCTCCAATAAGGTCAATCATCCCCGCCCCCCTCTAAGACATTAGACCCCAAAGAAAATTAAGACTATTAAAACATTAATAATTTGGTGACCAAATTGGTAGTGGGGACCAGGAGCTGCATCTCAACTCTGCTGTTATACTGACAAATACGTCACCAGACAATACTTACGTTG
>NC_091329.1:9985001-10007501 GCF_038502225.1 Cherax quadricarinatus | reverse complement strand
ACTCCTGCAGCAGCTGAGAGAGGGATCCTTCACTCCTGCAGCAGCTGAGAGAGGGATCCTTATCTCCTGCAGCAGCTGAGAGAGGGATTCTTCACTCCTACAGCAGCTGAGAGAGGGATCCTTCACTCCTGCAGCAGCTGAGAGAGGGATCCTTATCTCCTGCAGCAGCTGAGAGAGGGATCCTTCACTCCTGCAGCAGCTGAGAGAGGGATTCTTCACTCCTACAGCAGCTGAGAAAGGGATCCTTCACTCCTGCAGCAGCTGAAAGAGGGATCCTTCACTCCTGCAGCAGCTGAGAGCTCATCTGCTGCAGGAGTGAAGGATCCATCTTATAACTTCCAGTCATTACCCTGGGACAGGTTCCATGAAGACGCATCGGTCATTTTGAGGTCATCGGAACGATAGAGGAGGGTTTGGTGGGTGTGGAGGGTGGGGAGGGTGTGGCAGGTGTGGAGGGTGTGGATGGTGTGGAGGGTGGGGAGGGTTTGGATGGTGGGAAGGGTGAGGAGGGTGTGGAGGGTGGGGAGGGTGCGGATGGTGGGGAGGGTGTGGAGGGTGTGGAGAGAGTGGAGGGAGGGTTTGGAGGGTGTGGAGGGTGGGGAGGGTGTGGCAGGTGTGGAGGGTGTGGAGGGTGAGGAGTGTGTGGAGAGTGTAGAGGGAGGGTTTGGAGGGTGTGGAGGGTGGGGAGGGTGTGGCAGGTGTGGAGGGTGTGTAGGGTGTGGAGGGTGTGGAGGGTTTTTGGGGAGGGTGGGGAGGGTGGGGAGGGTGTGGATGGTGGGGAGGGTGTGGAGGGTGTGGATGGTGTGGATGGTGAGGAGGGTGTGAAGGATGTGGAGGGTGTGGATGGTGGGGAGGGTGTGGAGGGTGGGGAGGGTGTGGCAGGTGTGAAGGGTGGGGATGGTGTGGAGGGTGTGGAGGGTGGGGAGGTTGTGGATAGTGGGGAGGGTGTGGAGGGTGTGGATGGTGGGGGGGGTGTGGAAGGTGTGGAGGGTGGGGAAGGTGTGGAGGGTGTGGAGTGGATGGTGGGGAGGGTGTGGAGGGTGGGGAGGGTATGGAGGGTGTGGAGGGTGTGGAGGGAGGGGAGTGTGTGGAGGGTGTGGAGGGTGGGGAGGGTGTGGTGGGTGTGGATGATGGGGAGGTGTGTGTGGAGGGTGGGGAGGGTGTGGAGGGTGGGGATGGAGGGTGTGGAGGGTGTTGAGGGTGGGGAGGGTATTGTGGATGGTGGGGAGGGTGTGGATGGTGGAGGGTGAGGATGTGGGGAGGGTGTGGAGGGTGGGGAGGGTGTGGATGGATGGGGGAGGGTGTTGTGGGTGGGGAGGTTGTGGAGGGTGGGGAGGGTGTGGATGGTGGGGAGAGGGTGTGGAGGGTGTGGATGGTGTGGAGGGTGTGGAGGGTGGGGAGGGTGGGGAGGGTGTGGAGGGTGTGGAGGGTGTGTGGAGAGTGTGGAGGGTGTGGAGGGTGTGGAGGGTGTGGAGGGTGTGGAGGGTATGGAGGGTGTGGAGGGTGTGGAGGGAGGGGATGGTGTGGAGGGTGTGGAGGGTGTGGAGGGTGTTTGGAGGTTGTGGAGGGTGTGGAGGATGTGGAGGGTGTGGAGGGTGTGGAGGATGTGGAGGGTGTGGAGGGTGTGGAGGGGGTGGAGGGTGTGGAGGGTTTGGAGGGTGTGGAGGATGTGGAGGGAGGGGATGGTGTGGAGGGTGTGGAGGGTGGGGAGGGTGTGGAGGGTGTGGAGGGTGGGGAGGGTGTGGAGGGTGGGGAGGGTGGGGAGGGTGGGGAGGGTGTGGAGGGTGTGGATGATGGGGAGGGTGTGGAGGGTGGAGAGGGTGTGGCAGGTGTGAAGGGTGGGGATGGTGTGGAGGGTGTGGAGGGTGTGGATGGTGGGGAGGGTGTGGAGTGTGGGGAGGGTGTGGAGGGTGTGGAGGGTGGGGAGGATGTGGAGTGTGTGGAGGGTGGGGAGGGTGTTGACGGTGTGGAGGGTATGGAGGGTGTGGAGGGTGTGGAGGGTGTGGAGGGTGTGGAGGGTGTGGAGGGTATGGAGGGTGTGGAGAAATATTGTAGGGAGTGGGGAGGTGTAACGGTTATGGAAGGGAGGGGAATAGTGGAGGTTGGATAGTAGTGGATAGTGGGGGGGGGTAGTAGTGGAGGGGAAGGAAGAGTGCAGGAGGCGTGTAGAGGGCGTGGGGAACATAGATAAGATGCGTGTGGGAAGGTGGCGAAGGGCATGTGTAGAGGGCGTGGGGTACGTGGATGGGTTTACAGGGGGGACGTGGGAGGATAGGCAGGGAGAGGGATGCCATGGGTGATAGTACAGTTAGTAGTAGTAGCAATCAGCAACACTATCCCAAGACTATTCTAACACTTGACTATCACAGGAGGAGGAGGAAGAGGAAGAGAGGAGGAGAAGGAGGAGGAGGAGGAGAAGAAGAAATAGGAGAAGGAGCAGCAGCAGCAGGAGAAGAAAGAGCAGTTGTTAGTACCTATGTGACAGACACTACCAAGAGAACGGGGCAGGCTGGACAGGAGCAGTAGGATATTTGGAAGTTGTTTGGGGGTTATTGGGAAGGTGTTTGAAGTGAAGGGAAGATGTTGAGAGTGTAGGGGATGTGTTGAGATGGACTGAAGTGGTTGGGTAAAAGTTGGGGAGGAGTTGAGGGGGTACAAGCAGGCAGAGTCATCAACCTGGGAGTGTGGGCGACCTGTCTGCAACTCTGAGGTCATCTGAGGGTAACAACCCCTTATATATATATATATATATATATATATATATATATATATATATATATATATATATATATATATATATATATATATATATATATATATATATATATATATATATATTCATGTTCTTTACTCTCGTTTATATTACTGACGTTTTTGCATCGGTAAACTTGTTTTTCGAGTGCTTTATTACCTCTGATTGGAGGAAAGGGAAGGAGAGGAGAGGGAGGTGAGGGAAGGGGAGAAAAGAAGGGAGAAGACCGAGGTAAAGGAAGGGAACAGGACTAAAGTAAAGGTAAATGGAGGAAGGAGGGAACACTAGGAGAGGAGACTAAGGTAAAGGGCGTGGGGCTGCCTCAGAGAATTCTAACATCAAGTTCAGTACGAGACGTGAATGTTGATGTCTCTCTCTCTCTCTCTCTCTCTCTCTCTCTCTCTCTCTCTCTCTCTCCCTGGACGGAGGGTTAAGACAACAGTTCTTAACTCTCTGTGTTACATCACATCTTCCTGTTACTCTGAACTAGCTGACAACACTGACACTGCTGACAACACTGAAACACACACAACACTGCTGACAACACTGAAACACACACAATACTGCTGACAACACTGAAACACACACAACACTGTTGACAACACTGAAACACACACAATACTGCTGACAACACTGAAACACACACAACACTGCTGACAACACTGAAACACACACAACACTGTTGACAACACTGAAACACACACAACACTGCTGACAACACTGAAACACAATACACAACACTTCTGAGAACACTGAAACACACAACACTGCTGACAACAATGAAACACACACAACACTGCTGACAACACTGAAACACACACAACACTGCTGACAACACTGAAACACACACAACACTGTTGACAACACTGAAACACACACAACACTGTTGACAACACTGAAACACACACAACACTGCTGACAACACTGAAACACACACAACACTGCTGACAACAATGAAACACACAACACTGCTGACAACACTGAAACACACACAACACTGCTGACAACACTGAAACACACACAACACTGTTGACAACACTGAAACACACAAAACACTGCTGACAACACTGAAACACACACAACACTGCTGACAACACTGAAACACACACAACACTGTTGACAACACTGAAACACACACAACACTGCTGACAACACTGAAACACACACAATACTGCTGACAACAATGACAACACTGAAACACACACAACACTGCTGACAACACTGAAACACACACAACACTGCTGACAACACTGAAACACACACAACACTGTTGACAACACTGAAACACACACAACACTGCTGACAACACTGAAACACACACAACACTGCTGACAACAATGAAACACACACAACACTGCTAACAACACTGAAACACACACAACACTGCTGACAACACTGAAACACACACAACACTGCTGACAACAATGAAACACACACAACACTGCTGACAACACTGAAACACACACAACACTGCTGACAACACTGAAACACACACAACACTGTTGACAACACTGAAACACACACAACACTGTTGACAACACTGAAACACACACAACACTGCTGACAACACTGAAACACACACAACATTGTTGACAACACTGAAACACACACAACACTGCTGACAACAGTGAAACACACACAAGACTGTTGATAACACTGAAACACACACAACACTGCTGACAACACTGAAACACACACAACACTGCTGACAACACTGAAACACACACAGCACTGCTGACAACAATGAAACACACACAACACTGCTGACAACACTGAAACACACACAACACTGCTGACAACAATGAAACACACACAACACTGCTGACAACAATGAAACACACACAACACTGCTGACAACACTGAAATACACACAACACTGTTGACAACACTGAAACACACACAACACTGCTGACAACACTGAAACACACACAACACTGCTGACAACACTGAAACACACACAACACTGTTGACAACACTGAAACACACACAACACTGCTGACAACACTGAAACACACACAACACTGCTGACAACACTGAAATACACACAACACTGTTGACAACACTGAAACACACACAACACTGCTGACAACACTGAAACACACACAACACTGCTGACAACACTGAAACACACACAACACTGCTGACAACACTGAAATACACACAAGACTGTTGATAACACTGAAACACACACAACACTGCTGACAACACTGAAACACACACAACACTGCTGACAACACTGAAAACACACAACACTGTTGACAACATTGAAACACGCACAACACTGCTGACAACACTGAAACACACACAACACTGTTGACAACACTGAAACACACACAACACTGCTGACAACACTGAAACACACACAACATTGTTGACAACACTGAAACACACACAACACTGCTGACAACACTGAAACACACACAAGACTGTTGATAACACTGAAACACACACAACACTGCTGACAACACTGAAACACACACAACACTGCTGACAACACTGTTGACAATACTGAAGCACACACAACACTGCTGACAACACTGAAACACACACAACACTGCTGACAACAATGAAACACACACAACACTGCTGACAACACTGAAACACACACAACACCGCTGACAACACTGAAACACACGCAACACTGCTGACAACACTGAAACACACGCAACACTGCTGACAACACTGAAACACACACAACACTGCTGACAACAATGAAACACACACAACACCGCTGACAACAATGAAACACACACAACACTGTTGACAACACTGAAACACACGCAACACTGCTGACAACACTGAAACAAACACAACACTGAAACACACATAACACTGCTGACAACACTGAAACACACACAACACTGCTGACAACAATGAAACACACACAACACTGCTGACAACACTGAAACACACACAACACTGCTGACAACACTGAAACACACACAACACTGTTGACAACACTGAAACACACACAACACTGCTGACAACACTGAAACACACAACACTGCTGACAACAATGAAACACACAACACTGCTGACAACACTGAAACAAACACAACACTGAAACACACATAACACTGCTGACAACACTGAAACACACACAACACTGCTGACAACAATGAAACACACACAACACTGGTGACAACACTGAAACACACACAACACTGCTGACAACAATGAAACACACACAACACTGCTGACAACACTGAAACACACACAACACTGCTGACAACACTGAAACACACACAACACTGTTGACAACACTGAAACACACACAACACTGCTGACAACAATGAAACACACACAACACTGACAACACTGACAACACTGCTGACAACACTGAAACACACACAACACTGCTGACAACAATGAAACACACACAACACTGCTGACAACACTGAAACACACACAACACTGCTGACAACAATGAAACACACACAACACTTCTGACAACACTGAAACACACAACACTGCTGACAACAATGAAACACACACAACACTGCTGACAACACTGAAACACACACAACACTGCTGACAACAATGAAACACACACAACACTTCTGACAATACTGAAACACACAACACTGCTGACAACACTGAAACACACAACACTGCTGACAACAATGAAACACACACAACACTGCTGACAACAATGAAACACACACAACACTGTTGACAACAATGAAACACACACAACACTGTTGACAACACTGAAACACACACAACACTGCTGACAACAATGAGACATACACAACACTGCTGACAACACTGAAACACACACAACACTGCTGACAACAATGAAACACACACAACACTGTTGACAACACTGAAACACACGCAACACTGCTGACAACAATGAGACATACAACACTGCTGACAACACTGAAACACACACAACACTGCTGACAACAATGAGACATACACAACACTGCTGACAACACTGAAACACACACAACACTGCTGACAACAATGAAACACACACAACACTGCTGACTACACTGAAATACACACAACACTGCTGACAACACTGAAACACACACAACACTGCTGACAACACTGAAACACACACAACACTGCTGACAACACTGAAACACACACAACACTGCTGACAACACTGAAACACACACAACACTGCTGACAACAATGAAACACACACAACACTGCTGACAACAATGAAACACACACAACACTGCTGACAACACTGAAACACACACAACACTGCTGACAACACTGAAACACACACAACACTGCTGACAACAATGAAACACACACACTGCTGACACACTGAAACACACACAACACTGCTGACAACACTGAAACACACACAATACTGCTGACAACAATGAAACACACACAACACTGCTGACAACAATGAAACACACACAACACTGCTGACAACACTGAAACACACACAACACTGTTGACAACACTGAAACACACACAATAATGCTGACAACACTGAAACACACACAACACTGCTGACAACAATGAAACACACACAACACTGCTGACAACAATGAAACACACACAACACTGCTGACAACAATGAAACACACACAACACTGTTGACAACACTGAAACACACACAACACTGCTGACAACACTGAAACACACACAACACTGCTGACAACAATGAAACACACACAACACTGTTGACAACACTGAAACACACACAACACTGCTGACAACACTGAAACACACAACACTGCTGACAACACTGAAACACACACAATACTGCTGACAACACTGAAACATACACAACACTGCTGACAACACTGAAACACACACAATACTGCTGACAACACTGAAACACACACAACACTGCTGACAACACTGAAACACACACAACACTGCTGACAAAACTGAAACACACACAACACTGCTGACAACACTGAAACACACACAATACTGCTGACAACACTGAAACACACACAACACTGTTGACAACACTGAAACACACACAATACTGCTGACAACACTGAAACACACACAACACTGCTGACAACACTGAAACACACACAACACTGTTGACAACACTGAAACACACACAACACTGCTGACAACACTGAAACACACAACACTGCTGACAACACTGAAACACACACAATACTGCTGACAACACTGAAACATACACAACACTGCTGACAACACTGAAACACACACAATACTGCTGACAACACTGAAACACACACAACACTGCTGACAACACTGAAACACACACAACACTGCTGACAACACTGAAACACACACAACACTGCTGACAACACTGAAACACACACAATACTGCTGACAACACTGAAACACACACAACACTGCTGACAACACTGAAACACACACAACACTGCTGACAACACTGAAACACACACAATACTGCTGACAACACTGAAACACACACAACACTGCTGACAACAATGAAACACACACAACACTGCTGACAACACTGAAACACACACAACACTGTTGACAACACTGAAACACACACAACACTGCTGACAACACTGAAATACACACAACAATGTTGACAACACTGAAACACACACAACACTGCTGACAACACTGAAACACACACAACACTGCTGACAACACTGAAATACACACAACACTGTTGACAACACTGAAACACACACAACACTGCTGACAACACTGAAACACACACAACACTGCTGACAACACTGAAACACACACAACACTGCTGACAACACTGAAACACACACAACACTGCTGACAACACTGAAATACACACAACACTGTTGACAACACTGAAACACACACAACACTGTTGACAACACTGAAACACACACAACACTGTTGACAACACTGAAACACACACAACACTGTTGACAACATTGAAACACGCACAACACTGCTGACAACACTGAAACACACACAACACTGCTGACAACACTGAAACACACACAACATTGTTGACAACACCGAAACACACACAACACTGTTGACAACACTGAAACACACACAACACTGCTGACAACACTGAAACACACACAACACTGTTGATAACACTGAAACACACACAACACTGCTGACAACACTGAAACACACACAACACTGCTGACAACACTGTTGACAATACTGAAGCACACACAACACTGCTGACAACACTGAAACATACACAACACTGCTGACAACACTGAAACACACACAACTCTGCTGACAACACTGAAACACACACAACGTTGTTGACAACACTGAAACACACGCAACACTGCTGACAACACTGAAACACACGCAACACTGCTGACAACACTGAAACACACACAACACTGCTGACAACAATGAAACACACACAACACCGCTGACAACAATGAAACACACACAACACTGTTGACAACACTGAAACACACGCAACACTGCTGACAACACTGAAACAAACACAACACTGAAACACACATAACACTGCTGACAACACTGAAACACACACAACACTGCTGACAACAATGAAACACACACAACACTGCTGACAACACTGAAACACACACAACACTGCTGACAACACTGAAACACACACAACACTGTTGACAACACTGAAACACACACAACACTGCTGACAACACTGAAACACACACAACACTGCTGACAACAATGAAACACACAACACTGCTGACAACACTGAAACAAACACAACACTGAAACACACATAACACTGCTGACAACACTGAAACACACACAACACTGCTGACAACACTGAAACACACACAACACTGGTGACAACACTGAAACACACACAACACTGCTGACAACAATGAAACACACACAACACTGCTGACAACACTGAAACACACACAACACTGCTGACAACACTGAAACACACACAACACTGTTGACAACACTGAAACACACACAACACTGCTGACAACAATGAAACACACACAACACTGCTGACAACACTGAAACACACACAACACTGCTGACAACACTGAAACACACACAACACTGTTGACAACACTGAAACACACACAACACTGCTGACAACAATGAAACACACACAACACTGCTGACAACAATGAAACACACACAACACTTCTGACAACACTGAAACACACAACACTGCTGACAACAATGAAACACACACAACACTGCTGACAACACTGAAACACACACAACACTGCTGACAACAATGAAACACACACAACACTTCTGACAATACTGAAACACACAACACTGCTGACAACACTGAAACACACAACACTGCTGACAACAATGAAACACACACAACACTGCTGACAACAATGAAACACACACAACACTGTTGACAACAATGAAACACACACAACACTGTTGACAACACTGAAACACACACAACACTGCTGACAACAATGAGACATACACAACACTGCTGACAACACTGAAACACACACAACACTGCTGACAACAATGAAACACACACAACACTGTTGACAACACTGAAACACACGCAACACTGCTGACAACAATGAGACATACACAACACTGCTGACAACACTGAAACACACACAACACTGCTGACAACAATGAGACATACACAACACTGCTGACAACACTGAAACACACACAACACTGCTGACAACAATGAAACACACACAACACTGCTGACTACACTGAAATACACACAACACTGCTGACAACACTGAAACACACACAACACTGCTGACAACAATGAAACACACACAACACTGCTGACAACACTGAAACACACACAACACTGCTGACAACACTGAAACACACACAACACTGCTGACAACAATGAAACACACACAACACTGCTGACAACAATGAAACACACACAACACTGCTGACAACAATGAAACACACACAACACTGCTGACAACAATGAAACACACACAACACTGCTGACAACACTGAAACACACACAATACTGCTGACAACACTGAAACACACACAACACTGCTGACAACACTGAAACACACACAATACTGCTGACAACAATGAAACACACACAACACTGCTGACAACAATGAAACACACACAACACTGCTGACAACACTGAAACACACACAACACTGTTGACAACACTGAAACACACACAATAATGCTGACAACACTGAAACACACACAACACTGCTGACAACAATGAAACACACACAACACTGCTGACAACAATGAAACACACACAACACTGCTGACAACAATGAAACACACACAACACTGTTGACAACACTGAAACACACACAACACTGCTGACAACACTGAAACACACACAACACTGCTGACAACAATGAAACACACACAACACTGCTGACAACAATGAAACACACACAACACTGCTGACAACACTGAAACACACACAACACTGCTGACAACACTGAAACACACACAACACTGCTGACAACACTGAAACACACACAACACTGCTGACAACAATTTTAAAGAAAAAAAGGGGAAAGCTTCAGAAAAACTTTGGGTTCGTCTCGAACCAACTGTGACCTCAGAACGGTCCAGGAGGGAGCGAAACATCGGCGTTCTCTGTTTCTGGTCCTCCAGTCCTTCCAGTCCCTGCCATCATTGACTCGCACTGTAATTTAATAATAATAATGGGCTGGGTAGTAGAACGTTGGGTCTACCACATACCAGTACCACGGTTCGAATCCCAGTCCATTTTTCCTCCTTATTCAAGGAGAAAGATGCTGACCAGAGCGTTATGTTGCAGGAAATGCCGGCTCCTGCAAGCTGACAATTTGCACATCACTCTAGTTTCCGGCATGGGGGGAGGGTGACTTCTCAGGTCTCCCAAATTTTCCTAAAATTGCTTCTGTTCCATCTTAAGTCACCCTATTCTGTTTCATAGAGGGGAAACACGGGTACCCTCTCTACCCTCTCTCTCTGTAGCTCTGGTACAGAGTAGGGCGGCCCCACACTAAGGGTATGTGTTATATTGTTCGCTAACGGAAACTCAAGGATAAAGATTGTTGGTAAGTTGTTTGTGTTTGTTCGGTACTGGAAATACGTCACCTTGGTCCCGGAGCTGCAACCCGACAGCTGCTTCTGGCGGGTGATGGTGGTGTTAGTGGTGGTGGTGTAGTGGTGGTGGTGTAGTGCTGGTGTTGTTGTTATTGGTGGCGGTGGTGGTAGTGGTGGTGGGTCACCTTGATGGGACATAATGGTTGAGTAAGGTTATAAGGACGGTAGGGGGAGAGAGATAAGAGATGGTAATGGGGTGGGCGAGTAGATTATAGTGGTGGGGGAGAGGGAACAGATGGTAGTGAGAGGGGAGGTGATCAGAGGGAGTTGGTGTGGCTGGCTGATGGCCAGGCTGGAGGAAGAAAGAAAGGGTTGGTGTTGGAGGCAGGTGCTGCGATCCAGGGTGGGCAGGGAAGTTGAGGGTGGGCAGGGAAGTTGAGGGTGGGCAGGGAAGTTGAGGGTGGGCAGAAAAGTTGGGGGTGGGCAAGCAAAGTTGAGAGTGGGCAGGGAAGTTGATGGTGGGCATGGGAACTTGAGGGTGGGCATGGGAAGGGGGTCTTCCTGAAACTCTATCAGAAGTGTAACGTCGTCACTCATCTGAAGTTACACCCCTGAAGTTATACCTCTGAATTCACACCTCTGAAGCCACGCCTTTGAAGTCACACCTCTGAAGCCACACCTCTGAAGTCACACCTCTGAAGCCACACCTCTGAAGTCACACCTCTGAAGCCACACCTCTGAAGTCATACCTCTGAAGCCACACCTCTGAAGCCACACCCACCCACTATGGTGTATAGAAATATACCTAGATGGATGAGTCTTACTGGAGCCAAGTGGTCAAGTGGTTAACGCACTGGCCTGTAAGTTGTAACACTCACTCGCCCTGGGTTCGAACCCCCACCCTTTCCCTTATTTACAAACATCATGTTGACTTTACCAGCACCCAACTTAGCTCATGGACTTTTTAACCCTCTATCTAGTACGCCATCTCCTGGACACCTTAATAATTCCAGGTACACTGATCAATGGCCCTGGGTGACACTGGACAGCTTAGCACATTCCAGGTACACTGATCAATGGCCCTGGGTGACACTGGGCAGCTTAGCACATTCCAGGTACACTGATCAATGGCCCTGGGTGACACTGGACAGCTTAGCACACTCCAGGTACACTGATCAATGGCTCTGGGTGACACTGGACAGCTTAGCACATTCCAGGTACACTGATCAATGGCCCTGGGTGACACTGGACAGCTCAGCGCATTCCAGGTATATCACCGTGGTCATGGGCCCTGACTGCTATGCTTGTCTCCCAGGCTGGAAGCAGCGTCCTCGGGTGTACCAAACTAGGTTAGTCACTCCATCACTGCACAAGTCACTGCAGTATTACTCTCTCCTCTCGCCGTGGAAGTAATAAGTCTAAAATAAGTCTAAAAATGAGTCCAAAAATAATTCTAAAAATAATTCTAAAATAAGTCTAAAAATATATATAAAACAAAGAAATTGGTTCCTTTTAACCCTCCTCTCTTACGCCATTTCCTTTCCCCGCCCTTTTTCCTTTGGATGTTTAAGGAGATGAGAACTTTCATTAAAAAAGGGGAAATTATAATTATTGTGCTCCTGATTTCATCACCTCTCTCCCTCTTCACAAATTACAGAAGACTGGAAGATATATTACCTTTTCTTTCTACGTCACTCAGCTACTCTCCCTTTCTCCTCGTCTTCCTTCCTTCTCCTCTCCGAGTTCTCCTTTCCTCTCCATCGCTCTTTTATTTTCTCAATTCTTTCCTTTTTCCCCCGCATCTCTTTTCCTCCTCCTTCCCCTTAAAACGATCAGAGGGATGGAGGACAATAAGAGTTCCTCATTTCTCGAGTTGCAAACACCATGGCCACCAGCACACACTTGTGGTACGCCGCCATGAATATTCAGTAGACAAACAAAACACCTTATAGCCCAACACGAGGATAATACAGGCTATAAATCTGAAGGACTCTCGAACGAGGTAGCTGTGTTCAGATCCTTGTAAGGTCCGAACTGTGGATGGATCTGTAGGACTCTCGAATCGAGCAAGAATCGTTCCTCTGAACGATACTACTTGGACTTCCTACTCATTTCTGCAACATTGCAAGCTCCCGATGATGTGTTGATTGCAGCACGAAAGACCTAGAACTATCATTCAACTCCCCCCTGTGGTTGTTTAGCATATGTTACTATGTATGATAATCTGTATGACTGTATTTACGTGTATCTGTACCTACATAAGCTTACATACATACTTACCAACTGTATGGAGCTTCAGCGGCCCTTCAAGTTTTGGTGACCAGCAGGTTGGAGTATGACTCACCCCACTTCCCCACCACCCAGCCTCTCCAATCCATGCCCCATCAACCATGCCCGACCCTCATCTCGAACCTCTGCATAGGCCATTGCCACCGCTGTACCCACCTTATCGTCTTTGCGGGGGTTGAACCTCAGCTCCTGGCCCCACTATGTCATATTCCTCGTGTAGGTGAGCCAGTTTAGCATGCATACTTTCATGTTTATGATGGTATTAAGGGCACAGCTGTTGCGGGAGCATAAGAACATGAAACAGAAGAAGCACTGCAGCAGGTCTACTGGTCCATGCTAGTCAGGTCCAAGTCACCTACTAAGAACATAAGAACATAACAAGAAGGAACACTGCAACAGGCCTACTGGCCCATGCGAGGCAGATCCAAGTCTCCTACCGGCTTAAGCCAATGCCCTAACCTAGTCATGTTAGGTCACATTCACTTAAGGAAGGAACACGGCAACTGATCTAGTAGCACAAGCTAGTCAGGTCCAACTCACACCCACCCACACCCACCCACACCCACTCATGTATTTATCTAACCTATTTTTAAAACTACACAGCGTTTTAGTTTCAATAACTGTTCTTGGGAGTTTGTTCCACTCATCCACAACTCTATTACCAAACCAGTGCTTTTCTATATCCTTCCTGAATCTGAATTTTTCCAACTTAAAACCATTGCTACGAGTCCTGTCTAGGCTAGATATTTTCAGCACACTATTTACATCCCCTTTATTTATTCCTGTCTTCTATTTATACACCTCAGTCTTATCCTCCCTTATTTTACACCTTTCTAGAGAGTGTAGATTCAGGGCCTGTCTATCCTCATAGGAAAGATTTCTGATACATGGGATCAACTTTGTCATCCTCCTTTGTACGTTTTCCAGAGCATTTATATCCATTCTGTTTTACGGTGACCAAAACTGTGCAGCATAGTCTAAATGAGGTCTAACCAAGGATATATAGAGTTGAAGAACAACCTGCGGGCTCCTATTATTTATGTTTTTTGATATGAAGCCAAGAATTCTGTTAGCTTTATTGCGAACACTAATGCACTGTTGTCTTGGTTTCAGATTACTGCTAACCAGAACTCCTAAATCTTTTTCGCAATCAATAATATTAAGATCTACATTATTTAGTTTATATGTGGCATGGTGACCCATGCTAGTCAGGTCCAACTCACCTACTGGTCCATGTTAGTCAGGTCCAAGTCACCTACTGGCCCATGCTAAGCAGGTCCAAGTCATCTACTGGCCCATGCTAGGCAGGTCTAGTAGGCGGACCTATCCTAGGACTTATCCTAGGGTAAACTGATAAAGTCAATGTTACTTGTATCCACCAATGTTGTGTGGTGGTTCAGTTTCGTTGTCTTATCCATGACTTATCCATGTTCTATCCATGACTTATCCATGTTTATCCATGACTTATCCATGTCTTATCCATGACTTATCCATGACTTATCCATGTTCTATCCATGACTTATCCATGTCTTATCCATGACTTATCCATGTCTTATCCATGACTTATCCATGTCTTATCCATGACTTATCCATGTTTATCCATGACTTATCCATGTCTTATCCATGACTTATCCATGTTCTATCCATGACTTATCCATGTTTATCCATGACTTATCCATGTCTTATCCATGACTTATCCATGTTCTATCCATGACTTATCCATGTTCTATCCATGACTTATCCATGTTCTATCCATGACTTATCCATGTCTTATCCATGACTTATCCATGTTCTATCCATGACTTATCCATGTTCTATCCATGACTTATTCATGTCTTATCCATGACTTATCCATGTTCTATCCATGACTTATCCATGTCTTATCCATGACTTATCCATGTTCTATCCATTACTTATCCATGTCTTATCCATGACTTATCCATGTCTTATCCATGACTTATCCATGTTCTATCCATGACTTATCCATGTTCTATCCATGACTTATCCATGTTTATCCATGACTTATCCATGTCTTATCCATGACTTATCCATGTTCTATCCATGACTTATCCATGTTTATCCATGACTTATCCATGTCTTATCCATGACTTATCCATGACTTATCCATGTTCTATCCATGACTTATCCATGTCTTATCCATGACTTATCCATGTCTTATCCATGACTTATCCATGTCTTATCCATGACTTATCCATGTTTATCCATGACTTATCCATGTCTTATCCATGACTTATCCATGTTCTATCCATGACTTATCCATGTCTTATCCATGACTTATCCATGTTCTATCTATGACTTATCCATGTTTATCCATGACTTATCCATGTCTTATCCATGACTTATCCATGACTTATCCATGACTTATCCATGACTTATCCATGTTCTATCCATGACTTATCCATGTCTTATCCATGACTTATCCATGTCTTATCCATGACTTATCCATGTTCTATCCATGACTTATCCATGTTCTATCCATGTCTTATCCATGACTTATCCATGTTCAATCCATGACTTATCCATGATTATCCATGACTTATCCATGTCTTATCCATGACTTATCCATGTTCTATCCATGTCTTATCCATGTTCTATCCATGTCTTATCCATGACTTATCCATGTTCTATCCATGACTTATCCATGTCTTATCCATGACTTATCCATGTCTTATCCATGACTTATCCATGTTCTATCCATGACTTATCCATGTTCTATCCATGTCTTATCCATGACTTATCCATGTTCTATCCATGACTTATCCATGTTCTATCCATGACTTATCCATGTTCTATCCATGTCTTATCCATGACTTTTCCATGTTCTATCCATGACTTATCCATGTTTATCCATGACTTATCCATGTCTTATCCATGTCTTATCCATGTTCTATCCATGTCTTATCCATGTTCTATCCATGTCTTATCCATGACTTATCCATGTTCTATCCATGACTTATCCATGTCTTATCCATGACTTATCCATGTTATATCCATGTCTTATCCATGTTCTATCCATGTCTTATCCATGACTTATCCATGTTCTATCCATGACTTATCCATGTCTTATCCATGACTTATCCATGTTCTATCCATGACTTATCCATGTTTATCCATGACTTATCCATGTTCTATCCATGTTCTATCCATGACTTATCCATGTTTATCCATGTCTTATCCATGTTCTATCCATGTTCTATCCATGACTTATCCATGTTCTATCCATGACTTATCCATGTCTTATCCATGACTTATCCATGTTCTATCCATGACTTATCCATGTCTTATCCATGACTTATCCAAGTTCATCCATGACTTATCCATGTCTTATCCATGACTTATCCATGTTCATCCATGACTTATCCATGTCTTATCCATAACTTATCCATGTTCATCCATGACTTATCCATATTCATCCATGACTTATCCATGTCTTATCCATGACTTATCCATGTTTATCCATGACTTATCCATGTTCTATCCATGACTTATCCATGTTTATCCATGACTTATTCATGTTCTATCCATGACTTATCCATGTTCTATCCATGACTTATCCATGTTTATTCATGACTTATCCATGTTTATCCATGACTTATCCATGTTCATCCATGACTTATCCATGACTTATCCATGTCTTATCCATGACTTATCCATGTTTATCCATGACTTATCCATGTTCTATCCATGACTTATCCATGTTTATCCATGACTTATCCATGTTCTATCCATGACTTATCCATGTTCTATCCATGACTTATCCATGTTCTATCCATGACTTATCCATGTTCTATCCATGACTTATCCATGTTCTATCCATGACTTATCCATGTTTATCCATGACTTATCCATGTTCTATCCATGGTGTCTGAGTCAGTGTGATGTGGCTGGGCTGGTGAAGACTATCGTACCTGTTCTTAACACTGGGTATTAAGTCCTGATCCTGCCACTTCTCTTAGACTGGACAGAAACACTGAGCTCGTGGGTTGTTTGGTACCATGGTAGTGTGACCTGTTGTTTGGTACCATGGTAGTGTGACCTGTTGTTTGGTACCATGGTAGTGTGACCTGTTGTTTGGTACCATGGTAGTGTGACCTGTTGTTTGGTACCATGGTAGTGTGACCTGTTGTTTGGTACTGTTGCGAATAAGAAATGTGGCCTGTTACCATTTATTTCTTATGCAACAAGATTTTTGGATCCGAGTTCTTTAAAGGTCTTTTAGAGTCTAGGGGAAATAATTTCAACTGGGAAACTCCATAGAATAATATTCAAATTTATTAAAGTATTTAAATACAATACTTTATCTTCTTTTTGTAGTTAATTTAACTTAATACTTTGTACAATAAAATTACCATATACATTGAGCTCCAAATCATGGAAATGTCATATTAATAAGGAAGTTTAATTATTCTTCCTGTATCTAAGTCCTCATTAATATTTACGTCTCTTTCTTAACAAGACTGTAGACTCAAAATACAAAAGGTACAAGATTTAACAAGACCTTTGAATCTGGCTGTATAGTATCTCTATGGATTGCTGAACTGACCAAGAATATAAATATCAAAAGAGTCTTTCAAAGTAATGAGGAACAAATTGAGTCAGCTCTATAGTCCAATTCTCAAAACCATTCAACTGTACACCGTATGAGCCAATATACGATCAGTTGTCAGGGCTAGAGCAGGGAGCAGACTGACTACTTGCCAGTCTGTTGACGTGTCGTCAGGTTGGATCAGCTGAGCCACGTCAGCCAGCCGGACATAAACAATTGAACAATTCACCGGATGGTTCCCAGACTTAAACTCTATATACACAAGAAATCCTACCTAACCATAATAGTAAAATAATAGTGATAATTACAAAATAGTGATAATAATGATAATAGTGATAATAACAATAATAGTGATAACAACAATAATAGTGATAATACCATGGTATTTTTCATATATTAACAGATAATAATATAACGCCGAAAATCTCTATTTTAGCTATAAACGGGGACTTTCGCGCTATAATATTAAGTGATGAACATATGCTCTTACAATATTTAAATAACACAGGATGACCAATTTCAAAGATATAACAGGTACCATGGTAGTGTGACCTGTTGTTTGGTACCATGGTAGTGTGACCTGTTGTTTGGTACCATGGTAGTGTGACCTGTTGTTTGGTACCATGGTAGTGTGACCTGTTGTTTGGTACCATGGTAGTGTGACCTGTTGTTTGGTACCATGGTAGTGTGACCTGTTGTTTGGTACCATGGTAGTGTGACCTGTTGTTTGGTACCATGGTAGTGTGACCTGTTGTTTGGTACCATGGTAGTGTGACCCGCAGAAGAAACCACATTCACCATCGTTCATTCAGTGGCTGTCTTAGAAGTGTACGAGCATTCAGTTCACACACACACACACACACACACACACACACACACACACACACACACACACACACACACACACACACACACACACACACACACACACACACAGTGTGGATATATAAAAAATAGTTTTAGTAGATTTTTCCCTTCAACGGTAAACCCGTATGGGCCAGAGAGAGAGAGAGAGAGAGAGAGAGAGAGAGAGAGAGAGAGAGAGAGAGAGAGAGAGAGAGAGAGAGAGAGAGAGAGAGAGAGAGAGAACAAACCTTGTGGTGCCTAGTATTTACTTTCATCACAATAACTGTCCTGGTAGTCACGAAGGCCGTGGGGGGGGGGGGCGGGGGAATGGGGAGAGGGAGGGGGTGACGTTGGGTGGGAGGAGTTGACGTAAGGAAAGGGAGGGGGAGGGGAGGGGTGACATGGGAGAAGAGGAAAGGGGTGACGTGGTAGTGAGAAGGGTAGGGGTGACGTGGGAGTGGCAGGGGAGAGGTGACGTGGGAGGGAAGAGGTGACGTGGGAGGGGGAGGGAAAATTTCCTATCAAGGTCACACCGCCCACACTGGTGCTAGATTGCTGACGCCCATGATCCTTATCCCCGCCCACCTGTTTCCCCACAGCCTCCCAGAGTCACCCACAGTCACCCACAGGCATCCACAGTCACGCACAGTCACCCATAGACACCAACAGACATCCACTGTCACCCACATCTCTCACAGCCATCCACAGCCAACCACAATCACCCACAGCCTCCCACAGTCACTCACAGCCTCCCATAGTCACCCACACTCACCCCTAGCCTCGCACATCCACCCACATCTCTCACAGCCACCCACAGCCAACCACAGTCACCCACAGCCTCACACAGTCACCCACAGCCTCCCACAGTCACCCACAGCCTTCCATAATCACCCACACTCACCCCTAGCCTCACATAGTCACCCACAGCCAACCACAGTCACCCACATCCTAACACCACACATACACACACACACACACACACACACACACACACACACACACACACACACACACACACACACACACACACACACACACACACACACACACACACACAAGAATAAGATATTCCAGTGTTCACTTTACTTGTTCCATTATGTTCCCGTGTTCACTGTACTTGTTCCACCATGTTCCAGTGTTCAGTGTACTTGTTCCACCACATTCCCGTGTTCAGTGTACTTGTTCCACCATTTTCCAGTGTTCAGCCAAGCAACGGATCCTTAACATCCCTCTTAACAACACCCGTTACCTTCAATTATCCAGTAATTAAGAAGGTAGATGATCCACTTGCTTATTAACCACTCAACAAGGTGTGTGAGTGACGCTGTTGCCTCATTATCGTGGAGAAAGTTTGACCTTCCAGTTATCTAAGCATTATCCAGGTTCGTGTAACTGTAATGATCCAGGAATCTGTGACGTTAGTTATCCAGGTTCGAGTAGCAGTAATGATCTAGGAATCCGTGAAATTAGTTATCCAGGTTCGTGTAGCAGTAATGATCCGGGAAATGTAGCCCCAATTTTCAAGAAAGGAGACAGACAGGCAACATTAAACCACAGACATGTCACTGACATGTATAGTATGCAAAGTCACGGAGAAGATTATCAGAAGAGTGGTGGAGCTGTGTCACAGACCTACTCTAGTTTTACAAGGTGACAGAAGTACTAAGACAGGAGGGAGAGAGGGATGGGTAGACTGCACTTTCTTAGACTATGAGAAGGCTTTCGACGCAGTTCCGCTCAAGAGATTAGTGCAAAAACTAGAAATAGAGGCAGGAATAACAGGAAAGGCACTACAAATGATTAGGTAATACCTGACAGGAAGGAAACAATGAGTGACGGTACCTGACGAGGTGTCAGAGTGGACACGTGTCGAGTGGGGGTTCCACAATGGCCACTCCTAGGGCCGGTGCTGTTTCTGGTATATGTAAATGACATGACCAAATGCAAAGTCATGAAGACTGGGGAAGGTCAAAGAAGACCGAAGACAGGGTATAGGCTAGGGGGCCAAAGCTGCAAACCTTACTCAAGGAAAAGGAACTTGGGGTGAGTATAATACCCAGCACATCTCCTGAGTCGCACATCAGCCAAATAACTGCTGCGACATGTGGGCGCCTGGCAAACCTAAGATCAGCATTTCTACACCTGAATAAGGAGTCATTCAAGACTCTCTACACAGTGTACATCAAGCCTGTCTTTGGAATATGCAGCACCAGTATGGAACCCACACCTGATCATGCACGTTAAGAAATTAGAGAAAGTGCTAAGGTTTGCCACAAGACTAGTCCCGGAGCTAAGAGGTATGTCCTATAACATGACAAGAATATATTAAATACTGAGAGGAATTGACAAGGTGGAGAGGGACAGAAGGTTCATGGCACGCAGCAACAAGGGGTCGCAACTGGAAGTTTAAAACTCAGATGAGTCAAAGAGATGTTAGAAAACATTTTTTTTTCAGCCACAGAGTTGGCAGGAAGTGGAACAATCTGGAGAGTGAGGTGGTGGAGGCAGGATCAATACATAGCTTTAAGAAGAGTTACGATAAAGCTCGTAGAGCAGGGAGAGAGTGGACCTAGTAGCTAGTAGCGACCAGCGAAGAGGAGGGGCCAGGAACTGTGACTCTACCCCTGCAACCACAAAGAGGTGGGTACACACACACACACACACACACACACACACACACACGCACACACACACACACACACACACACACACACACTCAGTGTAACTCCCCGTGTCAAACACCTGCCTGGTGATTGCAACGTTGCACTCAGGTGTTGAAAATTAGACGAACTGACAGCCTCAGAATACAGCAATGATCTGAGAGACGTAACCAGGTGGAGGGAAAGCAGTTAGAAGTAACTAAATAACAGTTGATTGTTGCGATGTGTCTTAATGTGTGAGTGGAACACTGTAGAAAGTATGCAGTGAAGTAGTCACTGTTGTGATGTGTTGCAGGAGTCACTGTTGTGATGTGTTGCAGGAGTCACTGTTGTGATTATATGTTGCAGGAGTCACTGTTGTGATTTGTTCAGTAGTCAATGTTGTGATATGTTGCATAAGTCACTGTTGTGATGTGTTGCAGGAATCACTGTTGTGATGTGTTGCAAGAGTCACTGTTGTGATGTGTTGC